>NC_064032.1:7050829-7366470 GCF_917208135.1 Athalia rosae | reverse complement strand
CGAATTCGAAATTCAAAATTATGCTCGTGACCCGACTCACGCAAGTGATTTTGGATTTTGATCCATCGACTTCAATTGATCTCGTTGATTTCAGACGATTTCTGAGATGATTTCAAAACTGATTTCAGCAAGTTGAAGGCACCTGACTTCACCGATTACGGTGAATTCAGTGATTTCGATGTGAT
This sequence comes from Athalia rosae, assembly GCF_917208135.1. Lineage (NCBI taxonomy): Eukaryota > Metazoa > Arthropoda > Insecta > Hymenoptera > Athaliidae > Athalia > Athalia rosae. Next base: position 7,366,285 of record NC_064032.1, on the reverse strand, counting down.
TTCAAATTGATTTCATCACAGAGTGACGCCATGATTTCGGGAGTTAGTCTAGCCCCTCGCAATCATCCCCATTAATTAATTTTGCATTTCAGTTAATTCTAACTCAAAGCAAATGCGATAAATTGAGATAAACAATTGAACGGATTTTTAATATTTTCATGAGATATCGACGGACAAAAAATTCATCACACACACACACATCCTAATACCTTCAATTTTTTCAAAACGGGAGGCGAAGCCGAGTTGAAAAATATTATTTTGCTATGTAATTGTGACTTTATTATTGGATTAATTATTTTAATATATTAGATAAATAAAACTAGTAATATATATTTTATAAAATGGAAAAATCCGCAAGATTAAATGTGGTTGCTGCTCGTTCATCTGATTTTGCTTTCTTATTGTGACATGATTGATGAATTAATTATTCGTTATGAAATATTATTTTGCTATGTAATTGTGACTTCATTGTTGGATTAATTATTTTAATATAATAGATAGATAAAACTAGTAATATATATTTTCGAATTTTCTCATTTACCTACGCATGCAAAGTCTGATGAGAGATTATAAAATTGAAAAGAAAAAAAATTGAAAAAAAGAAAAAATTAAAAAAAAAAAAAAAGCACGGGGACGCGAACCAAGAACTGACAGAGTGCCAGTCCGTCGTCTTACCGTATGAGCTACGACCGTTGTTGGTAAACGCGTTAACGCTCAACGTACTCTACGCGCAAGCCAAACTCCGTCCGAAATTCCCAAATTTTCAAATCGCGATATCTCGGGAACGAAGGCCCATTGGAACAAAAATCAAAAACGACGTTGATTCGGAGGTCTTCGACTTTCACCACGCGAAAGGAGAACCCAAATCGCGACATCGAAGCTCTGTCGTCTCCTTGCTAGTAGGATCATTTTTATGCTATGTATATTTTTTTTAAATTTACGTTGAATTTCGTTGCGTTTCAACGATGCAAACTTCAATGTCATAATAGAGTTGCTACTGAAAGGATGATAACTGTTCAAAGTATTCCGGTATTTCAATCACACTTCTTATTCTCTACCTTTGTTAAACGGCCTTTGCAATCGTTCTCAGTTCACATGAATAAGGAGGTTTGAAATGAAAATAAACTTTTATTTTATGGTTTTGTTCGGCCATGGTCAGCAAGTGAAAATAACTAATTGTAGGTTGACAATTGTTTCCTCGGATACTTTTTGCCCGGCCTTTTTACAATCGTCGTATTCCCACCATGACCCATCTCGTCTGCGGCAGAATGCGGTGTAATGACCTATAGCGGTCGATTGGGGAGAGCGGGTCATAACAGCACCTTTTGGTGGTGTAAAATGAACAATTCCTCGCAAGTCAAATTCCGATTCCATAAACGATAATCGGATGCTTTTCGGAATCTGACGCAAGTAAGTACGAGTTTCATCCGAAGTTGGATTGAAGGTTTCATCTGAGGTTTCGTCCAAGAGATTTAGGTCATAGGTTTCGAATATCACAACGCCACCTGTAAAAACGAGGTGAAAATTTCATAAAACCCTGGGCTATAATAGTCGCCCAATAACCTTGAAAAAGTGAATCCCAGTACCTATCTACCAAACCACCCAACCTTGGGTTTGAGACTGTGGTGATTATTACTCTATCTCAGCAGAGAGTGGCTAAGTATTTCAAATTTTTTTTAATTTGGATTGTTTTGTTCAATTTCAGATTTGGATTCTAGATTCCAAAAAAGTCAAATACGTAGCCATTTTTTGCTGAAATGAAGCATTAATCTGTATGAAGTCTCATTTCGATCGCTTGGGTGGCTAAAAAGAAACACCTAATAAATACCTATTAGGTTCATATACAAATAAAATTTATTTAGATCAAATAAAATTTATTCAGATTAAATAATTCAAGAAAACCCATTTCTCTGGGTGAACGAATCGCATTTTCGAGGTGATCTAAAGTTCGGTTCAACCGTGATCTATCCGTAAGTCCAGGTTTAACAACTGGCCAAATGCATATTATTTTGGGACTTCTCTTTCTTGTTTATGACGGCCTCAGCTGATATCGAAAAGAATCTTGCCAACCTTCGGTCTTGTGAACTCAAAACTCAAGAACTAGATCGAGATAAAAACTTAGCAGCTCCATGTTTTTGTTTGACTGATTGAACAATTAGGATGGTTTCTCATGAATGTTGGTAAATATTTGTTGGATTTCCAGTATTATTCAATCAAAGTTGTCAGCAATCTGAATTCTTTTCATACCTTCGAGTTTGTAAAGTTTTTATTTTCAATGCTACTTGTAAGTCACATGCCAAACGTGGATTTTTCACACAAAAACACTCGATTTGAATCTTTTTTTACGGAGGTTGGGGACCAAAATGCAAACGATAAGAAATCTTTGAAAGTTCTGTCATCGAAAGATAGATAGATGAAGTGCTTACTGCCAAAATTTCAAGTCGATTCACTACACCGTTTACGATAAACTGATTTTTGAATTTGTTTTTTATACCCGCAGAGGTATGGAGAGCCGATAAGGTTAGTATGAAATCTATTCTACCGCGCGGGTGATACGAAAGATTTCAACTCATCTGATCGGCCCTCCATACCTCTACGTGTATAAGAAGCAAATTCAAAAATTAATTTCCTAGAAACGGCGTAGAGAAACGAGTTGAAATTTTGGCAGTAAGCATTTCGTTTATCCATCTTTCGACGATAAAACTTTCAAAGATTGCTTATCGTTTGCATTTTGGTCCCCAACCTCCCTGAATAAAACTGCCATAGTAATTGAGTAAGTAGACTTAATTAATGACCCTGAAGATATCTGCAATAGGGTAGGCCAAAAAAAAGACTATTTTTTTTTCATACTATATGAGAATTTATCGGACGAGACCAACCAAATTTTTAATTTAAGTCTTCTAACTGAGGAACTTCTTTCCTCAGTTAGAAGACTTTAATAGGTATACGAATGATAGAGTCACTACTACAACTATTTTTTTTTCCTTAGTTACCATGAAAATATTATTCAGGCTGACGAAAAAAAAAATTCTCTGAAAGTTTGAGCTCTTAATATTAATATCAGGAGGTGGCTCATCGTGATTTTTGATTTCCCATTTAAATAACACGGAAAATAGTTTTTTTTTTTTTTGGAATTTTATTCATTATAACAAATCATCGTGTTGTAAAAATCAATACATATTCTTGTAGGAAATTGAACGATCTCCAAAAAAAGGTCTGACACGATTTTTCGCTCAGTCGAAAAAAAAGTCATCATATACCGTTTGTGGTTGAACTTTAACCTTGAATAAATTTCAAACGAGTGGACTTAGCGAAAAATCATCTCAGACCTTTTTTGGAGATCGTTTAATTTCCTACAACAAGAATATGTATCGATTTTTCACAAAACGATGATTCGTTAGATTGGAATAAAATTCCAAATAAAAAAAAAAACATTTTCAGTGTTATTTAAATGGGAAATCAAAAATCACGATAAGCCACCCCTTAATATTAATATTAAGAGCTCAAACTTTAAGAGAATTTTTTTTTTGTCATCCTGAATAATATTTTCATGGTAACTAAGGAAAAAAAATTAGTCTTTTTTTTTTTGCCCACCCTATGCAATCTGTATACATATAATATCTGCAATGTATGCAAAAATGAAATTTGGTAATCTACAGCTCCTGCACTATAGCTGATAGGTATTATGAGCGATAACTTTATGAGGACTTTTTTTTATCCCTTTTCAGATTGGATATGATCGAATTACATTTTTTTTTTTTCAATCCTATATACGAACGCTACTTCCAATTGTAGGCAATCGAGAAAGGGACGAAGAAATCGTCAAACAGTTATCTCTTAGAGCCATAGTGAGGACTGCAGATTGCCAAATTTCATTTTCGCACGTGTGCAGATATATTAGGGGTCACCTCAAATTAGCTTAAAGCATTACAAGGATGCAGATCTCGCTCAGAAAAAAGTAAAAGCTTGTAGCTAGACAACAAAATTACCTTTCACCGATAGCGTAGTCATTTCCTCTCCGTCACAGTCTTTGCCAGGACATTGCTTCGGATCCGATATAACGAATCCTTCTTCGACGCGAATTCGGTAATCTGATCGTAAAAGGTCTTTCCGGTTGACTTGAATCAAATCATTGACTCGTGGTAGGCAGCCATTAACGCATGTTGAGATTTCTTGGATTCCCACAATACTCTTGAACAGTTTTAAGCACAACGGGCCCGACGTTGTTTCGCAATTTATTAGATAACAGTTGTTCGGACTGTTTTGCTGTGTAAAAACTTCACTCAAGATTTTCGCGCGAAGGTAATAAGTGTTCTTGTTGATTCCAGCATCCGACGTATCCAAAATCATCTTGAAAAATAGATGTCTTGTTGCAAGATCCGACGCTTTTTCTTTAAATGCATCGCTGTCTAAGACAGCGGCTAAAAATATCTGGAATATGCTGTCAAATGCGCAGGTCCTGATCAAACTCAGCTTCCTACCTCCTACATTGACGGACTTGAGTTCGCAAAAACTTCCGCCCTTTAATACAGGCACCTTCGTGATTTTGGAGTTGACGATAAATTCGTTGGCAGTATAATCACGTTGGAGATACCGCGCACCCCTTTTTTGCACCGTCGTAGACAATCCGCGCCAGTTTTCTTTAAACCCGCTGTCTACTACAGTTTCTACAGTATTTCGTGGTAATTTTTGGCAGTCCTTACAAATTCTTTTTTCCCCATAACCTTCATCGTTCCCTATTGTTCCAGAACACATTTCTAAAACGTGAACGGCTTTTCCGCAAAGCGCACAGGTATGGGCTCCACTTGGCAAATCACCGTTTGCGCATGCCGGACAATTATTCGTTTCTCCGCTACCGGTATCTATCTCCATTGGGTGTTCTTGATGATCCGAAAGATTTTCTTCGCTTTCAATTACTTTGGTACATTCTACAGTGGGTTGAGTATGTGTTTCTTTCGCATCTATTATTTTGAGTCGACCGTTGATGTAGTCTACGTGTCTTTTAACGAATAAGTCAGCCCTTATTGGCAATGTTATATTCGAAAAAATTCTATTCTTTATGTTATTGAATTCGGCTTCTACAGCCGCGCTGGAAGCTGGAACTCTACCGTAACCGAATTTATCTCGGCTTATGCTTGACCACAAAGGAAACCACTGCATGTCACGTAAAACACGATCTACAAGTTTTGGGAAGCAGTGAGCGTTTTCGCGATCGCCTTCGTCTACAAGAGCAGATGTAACCTTATCGTTAATTTCAGTTGCCCATTTACCCCACGTACTCGGCTCTTCGTTTTCTGTATCGGTAGTTTCATTATCCGATGTGTCTTCATTAGGCTCAACATCTTCGAGATTTATCTCATTTGTCAGAAACCCTTTCATGGTATTCTTATAAGTTTCGCATGGAGCAAGTTCTCCGCTTGAAAGGCTTCCCTCAGTTTCGGTTCTTGCGATACCAAAAATGCAGAATATGATTTTCTCTGCCACGTGCAAGGATCTTGCCAGTATCAATTGACCAATACAAGCCAAATAGAATTTTCGTACCCGTGGATTCATTTTTGACAGAAAGCTTGAGTATCCTTTAATAAAGTGCGCAACGTCTATACGAATGTAACAATCTTTCGGAGGGGTATTACCCCAACACTCATTTGCGTATTGATTAATAGAACTGCAGTTAGTAAATACTCTAATAGACGCTGTTAGTAACGCTTTAGAAGAGTCACACGTAATTTCTTTTGGGGGTGGTGCACCTGTTCGTACCCATTCCATTAACCAGTAAGAGATAGAATTCGTTGTTTGAGACTCTGAAATCATCTGTGAAACTGGAAATTTTTCGTGTTCCCAATTTACAATACACTGGTATAGAAATATGTGCTTCGACTCTGATTCATTGGAGCGCAGTATTTTCTTCACAACCCCACCAGTGGCATCTATCGCAATCGATGCCCTGTTCAACATACAATACTGTCTGTACACATGGTTTTGGTGGCTCGTCCAATAGTGGGTGTAGAAAGGATTCAGGCCCAAGTTATGAATAATATTCTTGCAGTCACTTTCTTGAGAAATGGCCAGTGATTGCACAGGGTCTTTATGTAAGCAAAGTGACATCTCGTATTCATATTTTGCCATACGCAACGTTCCGGCATTGTACAGATGCGGTGGCTCAGGATCTCCAGGTTCCATTAACTGATTAGCCTCCACTGTTCTAAAAACTTCTGCAGTCTCACATCGTTCGTAAAGTCTCTGGCCTAACTCGAAGCGTTGCGGTTGTCTCAAATAAAGTTTTCCACATACTCCTTTCCCCTCTGTCATATCACAAGCCATTACAATATGATCTTCCTTGACATTGAAATTTTGTATGCGTCCGTTGAGGTACGATCCACAATTGCATTTACCCATTACTTTGATTGTGCTACTATAGATTTTATTTCGCTTGAAGTTATAAGCGCACTTGACTTTGGCCTTGGCCCATAATTTCCTTGTAATTAATAGCTGCCAAATTCCAGGACGCAGTACTAGATATTTCCGGAATGGAATTGATGTTTTTCTCTTATCGGTTCTACCGTACTGTTTCTCAACAACCAACGATTTTATTTCACTTCTTGTGAAACTTATATCCACAGTCGTATGTGGAGGCTCAGGGTCTGTTGTATTCGTCGTAGAAAATGTATCATTTCCATCCGGACTGTCTGCAATTGAATAACGCGGAGTGTTCTGGTCGGTAAAATTCTCTTTCGCGCCGTCCTCAGTACCCAGAACTTTTTTTTTTAAATCCTTATCATTCATCACCATGACATATAGAGCATTTGGAGAAATCACGTTGTCTAATTCACTCGCAATTTTCACCCACACATTATTTTTCTTTGAAATAATCTTCTCATCACAAACCAATTCCAGTCTGTTGCGAAGTATCTGCGATTCTATGGCTACCCGATCATGCGTCCGAGGCCTCCCTCTTTTGGGCGCCATTATTAAGGTGATTCGATGCGAATAAATACTCGTATAGTGTAAAATTATTTGGATTCGCGAACTGCAAAGCACCGACTACTACTGAAGACTGACTCCAATCTCCGTACGAGAAGCTTTGCTCGAGACAATAGCTAAACGAATTTCTTTTAATGTAACCGCATCTAGCTCTGCATACACCTTCAAACTCCATCACTTATATTCAGAACAAAGTGCCGCCGAAAGACGAGCGATACCGAGAGTAATACATTGTCGCTCATATATACGAAATACCTTGATCTTTTTAAATTTTATGACGATTTCAGAAAATCAAACGGTAGAGAAATAAATCTGAGATTGAAAATACTTTTGACTCAAACATTTTCATTGTTTGAATTGTTTTTTTGAATTTTTTTTTTGAATTTTTTTTTATTTTTCATTTAGGCTTGCTTAAAAATTTTTATACATATATACTAATTCCTATGGGCTTCATTTAGACATATTCCATCATGAAAAATTAAAAATGTTTAAACGAGTAAATAATATTTTCAATCCCAGATTCATTTGTCTATCTTTTATTTTTTTGAACCGTTATAAAATTCAAAACATCAAGGCTTAAAAACAAATAAAACTCGGGTAAAATCTCATTTTATAAGAGAAAGAATAAAAAATTGCGGGCACCCCTTAGTAGTGAGATAGAGGATTAAAACTTTGAGGATCTTCTTTTTTCAAGGTGAATATGAGATTTTTTAACTTAGAGCATGAACATTTATTTAACATGAGGCTGAATCTAGCGGCCGGAGCTAGCGGCCGCTCGAAGCTCGCGAAGTTATTGCAAGCGAATATCGAGTTGGAATTTCGTATACATACTCACGACTGGCATTCGAACTGAGAGAAAAATTGAAACCCAGGGAGACGATCTTTGGAAAATTATTAAATATTGGTAATCGCTCACTAACGAGTTAGCGGCCGCTAGATTCAGCTTAATTTTTTTCAGCAGCCAGTGTAAAACTATATACATGGTTCACTTGGTTGAACTTATTACTTTCAAACCTTCACTCATTCATTATATTCTTTCGTTCTCAAAAAATCAATAATCGTGAGGAAAAGAGCTTACCATATGCGATAGGTAATTGTTAAAATAATGAATTCATCGATATAATAACCACAACAAATTTCAAGCGATTCGGTCGAGTATTTCTCGAGATAATCTAGGCTGACTACCGCAGTAAACCGAGCCGCAGTAAACCCCCCTGCGCGCCCCTGTAAGATCGAGAATACTTGATGTCGGCCCTGTTTGGAAAATTCTGGGCACATTGTTTCGGATGGTTCTTGATTGGTTTGTAATTCCTGTCATCATATTTTTCCAATCCGATCAACCCTGAGCGATTTGGCGGCTGAATTCGCGGTAAGTCGAGCCCCCTCACCAAAAATCGAAAATAGCGGGCGATCGGCAGCGGTTATAAATTTTTCGAAAATAGTTTTAGATGGTTTGTAATTCGTTGGTTATTTCCGATATCGATTTTTTTCAATTCGATCAACTTTTGAAGGTGGGGGGGCCGACTACGTCGGAAAGCTGGCCCCCCAACCTAAAATTCGAAATTCCTACTAGTTGGCACGGGTTCAAAAATATTTTAACCCGGTTTTGGACAGTTCGCAAATAGTTTTTAATGTTTAGTGTAGTAATTTATTTTTTTTCCGTGGTGGGGAGGCTGACTATACGGAGGTCTTCGTAGCCATCCTTATACATAAAAATCTGAATAACAGCCCTGTACTTATCAATAGAAAATGATTGTGCTTATTTCTACTTCGAAAATATAATAATTTCATCCCATGATGACTGATGGAGACCGAGCGTTTATCCAGTTTTACCTGTAAGTACACTGAGATAAAAAATTACTTGATTCGAGAAATTTCATAATTGATGGCTTCTTAGTGAAGATTTATTTATATTAAATGAATATTATTTATTAGTTTGAGTATGTTCACTTGAAACTAATAACATTTATTTGTTTCAAACGAACGTACATGAATTTATCAATAATAATTATTTAAATACAAATTAATCTTCTCTAAGGAGCCATCAACTATGAAATTTCTCAAATCAAGTAATTTTTCTTTTCACTGTACAAATGCAAAGCCTAATGTGATTCTTATTCGAAGAAATCTAATTATTATCAATTAGGTTTGATAATATCTTGACTCGTTTGTGCATATTGTAACTATTTACACATAGTAGTAATCAGTAAAGAGAATACATACAGAGAAATGGCTTTTCTCCTTGAATAAATGATTACATGCAAAAAGGTTAAGTACCTGCATCTCGGTTAAGTATAATTGGGAGATCTTCGTCTAGAAGGATATCATTCAAACTGATACCGGCGGCTGATTCATTTTGTGCTGTACGATTGAGGCGTGGTGTTGAACGATTTAAAATATTCTTCACGCCTGATAAGTTATGGGTTGAATTTTTTTTCGTTTGTAGTTTGGACAATTGTGAGGTACGATTGCTTGGTATTATTGAATCATTTCGGTCATCCTTCGAAGTTGACGAAGTAATGGCACAATTTCTGCCTATTCGAGATTCTGACAAAGCATTGGACCTTCCAGTTTGTGGCTGACTAGTATAATTTTTGATTTGCTTCGCCTTGGAAGTACTACATTGAGACGAAGACTGTAAATCTTCAGATTCCAGACTTCTAACTGTTGGGAATTGAGGTATCTGTATATTCATAATGTCATCATCAGTATCTGACTCTGCAATCGGGCTTGCTGTTCTTACAACTTTCTTTCGAAGTGTACGACTATAATTTTTCATGCTTTCATCACTTGAAAAGTAACTATTTTCGGCCCTTTTTCGGGCAGTTTCCAAAGTTTCTGTAAATTTTTAGTCAAATATAACAATTAATGATTCCAAATTTATTCCAAAATCAAATCAAGAAAATAACGAACAACACATCAAAACATTTGATACTAATATAAATAGATGAACATATTTTTTGCAGTGGAGTTATTTGTTTTTCTATTTGATTCTATTAATTTTAGTTCACTTATTTCGATTTTATTTCAAATATTATATCGACAATAAATAAGTTATTCATGTTGAAAAAAAAGTCATTTTTGGAGTTTGAACTTATCGACCAAAGAATAAAAGGAGTACTCAGCTAATACAACAGTTTCAAGTTTGAGTCTGAAACGTTTAATGGTAAAAACAATCCTTTCAAGTGTAGGTTCAGATGCTGAAATTCAAAACTTGACCATTTCAGCTCTGAATTGTTAAACAAGTATTTACAATAAAATTAAAATTTTCAATTTTACCGTAAAAACCATGACACTCCACATCATGTAATTCCCACTTTGGGTCATCAACTTCTGGGAGAATGCTTTTTGAAATAAATATATTCACGTTTTTTACTTTGGGCCACCAACACTTTCTATTATCAGCTGACAACCATTCAATTGGAATTTCAGATGCAATCTCTTCCTCGCTTGCAGCATTGTCATTCACGAATGAGACCACTGCATATTTTGTATCTGGCATGGTGAAGGAACTTTGAAGTAAAATTGATAAATTAATGTATCAAATTGAATTTCCATTGCAAAAATACATCTTATTCAGACATTAACGATTTGCTTTTTTTTGTAATCATGTATTTATAAAAATCGAAAATTTGGTGAATTTATAATTCAAAAAATAGAAACAGAATTTGACAATCAGGAAAAAGGTTTTTTTTTTCTTTTTAATAAATCTTTCATTCAACAACATATGTATAATTTCGTTAATTCACGATTGGCTGTATCGATGTAGAATAGATCCTCACGAATTTTGAAAATGTTTAAAAAAAACAAACAATAAATGAAAAATCGCAAAATCTTATGCTGATTAGAAAAAAGACGCGACGATTAAACCGACAACTGCGATAATAACTGTGAATTAAAATTGAATTATGTTAGTTTAGATAAACGTAGATGTATTCTCGTAAGAGACTACGACTTGAGTCTAACATTTCACACGGTAAAAATTTGCCTGATACAAAATCAATTTTTATAAACTTTCGAAATTTTCGGGATGGCTAAAAATTTTTTTTCCTTGTCATACCTTGAATCGTGTCAATAACGCTTGAATTGAGGTTATTTGAGCTGTCGATGTCGCAGGATTTCGTTGGGTCACTAGAATGGTAGTTATAATTCTTCTTCTGAGCAATCCAATGTATCGGAAATGCCCCTACAGTATCAGGAAGTACACGGACTTGCACTTTGATCAGTTTTGTAATTAATCAAGTCCATCACGTGTTGAATCTCAGATGCTCACATGGCGACACAGAAAGCGTGCGAAATCATGCTAATGCATGCTGACCTGACCGGGAATGACCGGATATATCATATGGGATAGCGCAGTCCATATATCGATGGTGGTAGTGGTCTTGAGTTTACGCATAACTTGAATTGAGTCTACTCAAGTTACCGAACAAATTTTCGCCCACGATTAGTCTTTAAGAATCTTCATGTAATGACAACCCGTACTAACTATAATTATATCATTATTTTTTATTCATTAGGCATTATTTTCATGAAGCATTGGCATAATGCAACTCTCATCTCTATTTAATTTTAGTTTTACACATTTTCATTTACACAACGAGCCCCACCGCAATTTGGTACGGTCCGGTCCGTTACGTATTTCGGTTTTTGGGCAATTCTGTAATTCCTCCCGGTGCACCTCGTGGCCGAATTAAGTTACCGTACGTTTTGTATTTTCGCTATCTGAGCATTTAGTTGGTCTTCTACCGTTTCTCCCGTGCATTTGCTGCACGTGGCATCAGTAATACGTTGAGTCATTAAGTAAAATTTAAGTAATACGTTAAGGAAGCCTTGGTGATATTTGGTGATGCTGTATGGTATTTTGTTATAATTTATGTAATATTTTCTCTCGTATAAATTTGTCATTTCTTTGGGTAATTTTTTACCCCTACGGTAAATCTTGCGTTCCGTTACGTTCCCGATCAATTTGGTAAATCTATTGTCTGTTATCGTAGAGTAGCCACGGAAAAGCGCTCCGTGTAAAACCGCGCCTTTTCTCCCGTTCGTAATTATCGCACATTCGGATAATTTGTAAAAGAATCAGTAAACTCCCGTAGGCCTTTCGAATATCAGAATTATAATTCTGTACTCCCGTAAATGATCTCCCGCTACCGTTAAACGAATTATATTTTGTTACTCTCGACCTATTGTAAATCTACCGATTCTGTATTTCCTGCCGAATTTGTTAAAATACAGTCTCCCGAAATTACGAATTTGGTTCTACGTTATCGTTATTTTATTTGTGCCCGAATTGTTGTTGTAAATCCACGCCACTCTACCATTTATTTCGCTGTTGAACAGCCTGTGCCTAGCCAGCCACTCCGCCGGATCTGCATTCGTTTATTCTGTAAGTTCTTGTTATTTCGTTAAGTGAAGCGACACGCGTCTGGCGCCCAACAAACTTTTCGTTCCGTTTTCCGTTTTCCGTTTCGTACAGATCGCGCCGAAGGCACGTGGGTTTTCCCGGGTTCAACCCGCCTGGGGGAAAATAAAAAACCTCTACGTCGCACCACATATAGATATTTGCCCATTCTCTTCTGTGATTCCAGTTACTTTCAGCGTCTTCCCATTTCTCAAATCACAGCAACTGTCAGCATTTTTTGTACTTAACAAAAATCCGTCGAACTGTATGCACTTGATATTTTTTATCCCGGTCGAAGTCTTATGCTTGGAATATCTGATCACGGGAAATTTTTCTTTCGCACAATGTAGATTACTTGCATTATTGGTTTCATGAGTTCGCTTTACAAGCTGTTGCACAGGTTTTCCAGATGTTTTCAATTTTCTCTTTAGCTTCTGCATATGATTTTCGTACTTAAATGCGCTGACTACATCTCATGGACCTTGTCTTGCTACATCATAAGATAAGTGAATCAAATTATGTACATTGAAAGACATGAATTCAGGACCATATAATTTTTGATAATTTTCAACAAAACACAGGAGCAAGTTTCGGGCATAGTCTAGTAAATCAACGCAATAATCTTGATTAGCTAGAATTCTGATACCAATACTGAGACACAAAAAGTGAACGTATTTATCTCGGGGCAAATATTTTTGGTATACAATTGGTCCTGTGTATAGCAACAATTGGCGAAGCTCGGTTGCTTTGAAGCGGTCTATTTCTTCCAAGGCTCTAGGTTTACGTGCAAACTCTTTCGGTATTGCTTTTTTAACTGCCAATAAATACTCTGTGATTTTCTGTAAATGAACCTTCGAAATTCGTATATCTTTTCTTCCTTTCACATAAAACTGTTGCAATTTCTTCACGACACCTAAGCATACTAGGTGCATCCAATTCAGAGGAAAATTGTTGACCATATCGATATCGAGCTCTTCGAGGATACTTATTTTTTTATGGTGTTCTTCCTAAAGCTTCGATCCAAAGGAGGTATCCGTTTTCAGTCGAGCATTGATTTCTGGATAAGTCACATGATTTTCTACATATTCTCCCTCTTGTATGCATTTTCCACAGCCGAAATACGCATTGTGACCTTTGACTCCGGTAATAAACGCTTTTGCAGGAGCATCACAAATGAATGCATTAATTGTCACGAAAATAGTCTTATGCCCGCAGAGCAAACCATTCTCACACAATTTCTCAGCCTTGTCTACGAAATTTCGCAGAAATTCGTTACAATCGTGTGGTTCCTCCTAACCATGATAAATACCCACAATAAAAGGCTCAGTGTAAAAGTCTGTACATATCGAGGCCAATATTGGCCACAGTTGACTGCCAGAGCTTTTTGAAATAGGTAGTCCATCAATATTATCATCAGATTTTATTTCCGAAGGGTATTTTTCAGGCAGGTAGTACCTTTGTAGACTTTGGAATAAGCCATGGGCTGATCCGAAATGGTAATATTGGCCTGGATTCATGTCTGTGAGTGCTACTTGTCGTTGAGTACCTAAGAATGTTCTTGAGGACAACGGAAGATCAGAGTGTCCACGATTATGCAATATTTGTAATAATTCAGTCAAATGATTATGATTTATGCAATTAGATACAGCCCACCTGCGAATTTCCAAACTCAACGACAATTTACGGTCGATAGTTTGGATTTCAACATTGCCGATAGAATTAGGTGCATTTTTGTTTATTTTCGATTCAGAAGAATGTGGCCCGAAAGCTTCTCTTACTTCCATGTCATGAATATAACTCGTATCAGTACTTTCAGTCATACTGTTTGATCTACATTCGCGTATGATTTCTAGTCTCTCACTGATAGCATTAGTAAAAGAGTTTGATTGTTCAGTCACATCATTATGGTTTTCTACGACTTCAACAGGAGTATAATTTTGATTTTTTGTGTCTTTCATTTCACTCAAATTACGTAAGATGTTGCGCTTTTTGTGTCGACTCGACACATTTGCAATGTCATCTTTCTTTAATTTGGGCATCGCTGAATTTTACGTGCTGGTTTTTTAGTGTGCGATTAAATTCTGATAACATAAAAAATCAACGGAAGTAGTACGACTATCTTGAGAAATTCCAAATACCAAATCCTTTTATAAAAGTTTTCAATTATTGCCGGTTTACTGCAGCTGAAACAAAAATGCATGACCAATTCTCAGACATGCGATGGTTTTTCAAAAATTATTTTTTTGAATGATTTTTTTTCTATTTGTCCATTATAAATGAACCAAATTCTACTGACATATACAGCGGCGGGCGCATCTAGGCTGGCATATGTGCATGAATAACTCTTAGACGAAGCATTTTCTAAGAAAATGTGTTCAAAAATTTCATGATTCCACGAGAAAAATGTAATGGTATTTATCATTTTCAATTCAGTGAAAAGCTTCAGGATCATTTGAGACAAAATCGTTTATCTTAATAAAAGGTCCCCCATTTCCTTACAGACTCTGTTGCAAAATGAGAAAAAATTTAACTTAGAAATTGGGGAAAAAATGAAAAACATTAAAAACAAAAGGTAAACTTCTATCACAAGCATTTTTCTTGTTGCATTCTATTATTCTTAGATGGTGAAGCAACGAGAGTATAACGAAACGAATACTGTAGCAAGTTTGTTTCATCGTACTTTAACTGCTCAATTACTCGGGAATATTTTGACTAAACGAAAAAATGCTTGAGACGAAAGTTTTTGATTTTCCTGCGTATAACTCGAATCTGCAATATAATGTGGGGTTTCCATTTGAGGAATTGAAGTTGACCTTTGAGAGACTTTGGAGTTTCTCACCGAGTTAAAAATTATTATATATCATTATAAAATTTTTCCCGTGAATTTATCAAATTTTTGTTTGAAACGTTTTCTCGAAAAATGAATGTCTTTTCTTTGACAGTAATTCACATCATGTGCCGACCCGAATGCCGCGCCTTGGAATTTGTGGGTTATACGTTCGCTGTGACCCAGGTTCTCATTCTCTTTACAACATAGAATAAGGCATCTGCTTTATAATTAGATCATTTTATGAAATTTTCAACTTACCTTCTTGAATGTAGTCATGTATGATACACAAGAAGTAAATGTAGATCAGATCTTTTGGTGATCTATTCATAACCTATAATGGCGAAATGCGAATTTTGAACGAAGAAGCTAGAAATGATAAACATCTAACAAACTTTTCAAATATATAGTTTTTCGATTGGGGAGATTGAGAAATTACATTTGGAATGAATACCCCCAACAACTATTATGCAGCCATACTGTCGATGTATATAAATATATTCAATTGATTGCTGCATGTGTCTTTTTATTCTTACGAACGGATAATAACTCATTCATCGATAGTCACATGAATAATGTAAATGTAATATACCGACATCACTGAAGAGTCTATGTAATTTAGGATGCACGGGTGAAACGTAATATTAACGAATCAAAAGCCATGTGGATGTGATATGAACAATGGTGTATCACTGGTATGTCGTATTCATACAATGCGTAAATATGTATCCATAGGAGCGTAATATTTACGTCTTCCATCGACATCATTTTCACATGGCACAAATACTTCGCCGATACATATTATAGATGGAAATGACGAGTCAAATACATCATATCCACGTAATTCAGATTCATCATGGATATAGCTCGTGAAATAAGTCATATGTACATAAATGATACGAACGTGTTTGCTGGGGCTTTATCGCCAGCTGCGAGAGCAGTTCCCAGGATGAGTGTTATGTACAGCATTATGTAACCAAGCTACGGTGAAACAACTGTTTTCCCGATTCCAAAGAGGTGGTGGTTTTAATCCGAATCTGACGTGTAGGATGTTCCGCCTCACTGCACGTCACCTGATATCGGTCCGCTACATCATATCGTCCAAGTGGGGTAATGTCGTCTGCGCCGACCTTCTATATTTGGCTGATGCTATTCCGAACGAAGAACCACCGATAGCCGAAGATGTCACGGATCGGCAATACGATGCCAGTGTGAGTGTCGTCGAATTCTTCGAAGATGAGGAATTCGCACCAGTTGTTGACGACAAAACACGACGAACCTCTCGATGCACCGAGCGAAAGCGACAATGACAGCGACGTTAAGGACGATGACGACCTCGACTTGGCGACGAAGTTACGCATGTTCCAACCCACCGCAGCTCCCGTAACACCAGGATCGTACGAGGCTAACGCGATAGCCTTTTTTCCTGGCTATACGGTGAACAAGTTGTTCAAGGTGCACCCTTGTGACCGCTGTCGAGGTATGATGGCCAAAAAGGTATCCGATACGGTCAATTCTGATGAGAGGTGTACGGTATGCCAAGAATACGTAAGTGATGACACGTATCTAGTTACGTCATTTGAAAGACCAACTGACAGGTACCATAAAATTGTCCACGCTCAAGTTTGGTCGTTTCATTTAGTTTTCATCCAGCATAAGTACGAGGGTGGCATACTGAAGAAGCTCGTAGCTTACGCAATCGATGCAACGGCCAAAATTGAGCAGCAGTCGATCGACGAGTCTGATCTTTGCAACAGCCATAGGATCTCTGCCGTACGGTTCATGTTGAGGGTGAAACTTCGACGTCATTGTCAGCTTGACAACCGGGCTGCTGAATCGAAAAGCCAAGAGAACCGTCGTGCAACTGTGGCGAAATGAAATGCTCACAAGCCAGCCAGGAAGATGCAAAATATCCTCCATACCTGAGGCTAACACGAACTCCTAACACTGTTGTCAAGTACACGTAGCCGATGGCAGTACGTACTTGTGATACAGATACTTGTTACGTAATTCAAATAACTCTGTCGATTACAGCTTGTTTAGACGGACATGTCTCATCGTGATCAGCATTGTCGTTTTTGATGTTCACGTTGCAAATGATGAAATATTGACGGGCGGAGTAAATATTCCCACACAATATTACCATAGCATTACTCGAAAAACTATGATGAATAAAGAGTGCCTTTGGGTTTTCGAGGTATTATGAGATAAACGTGTTCCAAAAAAGTACCGTGGAGTCGCTAATTTTTTGCAATTGATTACGTGATATCGGTATATTATTAATATGAACGTATTCTTATATTATTATTATCACATAATTATACATCAATACGGACATATTAATAACTTACTAATATCACATGATTATATGTGAAAAGGGAACGTTGAATTCATAGCCGTCCCGATCCTACCGAGAGTTCGGGGTGAGCTGCTCGGGCAGTTACATTGCAGGGATTAATACCTATGTGTAAAACAGAGCTGTGAATTCGGCAGAAGTTTTCAAGCGACTTCGCGGTATAAAAAAGTCGCTCAGCCTACACTTTTTTAATAAGAAAGCATTTAGTGTGATAACGATCCATTCGGAGTTATCCAAATGTTGAACTCCCTGTGGTATGGCTATTTTGTTAAAAATAGTTCTTCCTGTTCTCTCAGGTGAGATTGGAACATTGTTGTCCGACGCACGTTCATCTCTTGTGCTTGTGATCGGTTAATTAGACCGTTCACTGTAACAATGGTTCTCAGTATTTGGTTGGTCTGCCGTCATCTTGCAACTCGAAGACTTTTTGCACGTCGAAAGCGAAAAAACGAGAGAAGACCGGGAAAAGTGGACTCCATTTTACTCGAGTTTCCCCCATGAGATTTCTGATACAATTTTTCATGTTTTTTCCCTACGAACTAATATACAGATTGTGCGTGCGATCGAGTCGCGTTTGCCTTTGATCTGGGGATACCCATGGAGTGTCAGGCAATTGTGAATGTGTATCGAGTGTAGCGTACCGCTTACTATTCAATCTAGGATTTAATGGGATACAAAGTGTTCCGATGGATGCAAATCCCAGTCTTACAGCCGGACTTCGTTTTCTAATATCGATGCAATGATTATGGAACATGCGATTATTACTAATTCAAAGTTATGACTTTCAGATTCGGCAAACTGGCGTTTATCGTCTCCGCCGTACGAAATCGATGGACCCTATTGTATTATACCTACGAGTAGAATCTCTCAATTATCTAAATATCACTCATTGTCTGTATTCATACTTGAGAATTCGCAGCTTTAATAAAATAATTTTGTATCCCAAAATTGATTTGTAACTTTTTTGTATCCAACTCCGACCTCATTTCTATCATTAAATGTACCCTGAATCCTAATCTGACTTTTAATCACTTTCGAACCTATGGACTTATCGAAAAATGATGGATACCTTTTTTAGGGCCATCAAGGGCATTCGAATCCCCACAGAAATATGTATGAGATCTATGCTTAGAGCTCTTTCTAGCAATATCATATACACTGCTCAAAACAATTAGAGGAGGACTTCTTCACAAGGTGGCCATATCCAAACAACTTGACCGGTGTTGTTGGTACTTCACTTAAATATATATGTAAAGAAAGTATACTCTCTTCAGCTTTGAAGATGCCGCGCGCGCCTCCTATTCTAATCACCGTCAGATAGAGCGACAAGTAGAAGAGTTAAAGAGGAAGGATTAGGACAATGTAGAAGAGATTAGAGCACACGTGCAAAATAGAGAGAGAGAAATTGATAATTAGACTCAATTAAAAGTAGCCTAAATAGTAGTGCGTAGAGAGAGCGATAATAGTAATCCTCAATTGTCGTTTCTTTATTTACAGAGAAACATATTTTCGTTTGCTTCATCCTCCCGAGTAATAATTGTCCATTACAAAACGACAATTTTTGTTCATATTGGCAACAAAACTGCAATTCGCATTCAAATATGTGGCAGCACCCGGTGACAAGAAGACAAGTGTGGTTACTATAACCTCTCTCACAACACAGGACAATGTCGGAAGCTGAAAGATTTGCGAGCAGCCATAGTGAATTGACAAAGACAGAGAATTATAGAAGAGTAAGAAAAAGCTTTAATCAAAGAGGCCAAGAAAAGATAATATGGATCACATGCACAGAGGAAATGGAGGAGATTTATTTCGATCAAGATGATAATTTGATATTCAACGATTTGTATCTAGACCAGATAGTGGAAGCAGATATGACAGAATTCACTCGAAAGAAAGAAAATCAACTGAATCTGAAACACATAGCAGAGAGGTTTATGATCGAAAGATTTGTATGTAAACACCCAAATGCAAAACAATGGTTGAAGACATTCGAGAGAGAATGTAGAAGATTCGAAATCAGCGAAGACAAAACAAGGATTGAGATATCAAGACTGTTCCCGGACAAGTCATGTTTAGACTGGCACTCAGCAACACTAATAACATTGACGATGGAGGCTGAATGGTCTGAATGGAAAGAGAAATTTTTGGAGTCGTTTTCAGACAAGGGATGGAGTACAGGAATGTATGCCATATCATACAGATACAAAGAAGATTCATTGATGGAATATGCTATGAGGAAAGAGAAGCTACCACTAGATATGGAGAAGGATATCGGTACGAAGACTCTATTGATGCTTATAGCAGCAGGGTTACCTGGATTTGTTAGGGATAGAATAGACAGAGAAAACTGTGAAGACTCAACTGGACTACTACATGAAATTAGAAAGTGTGAAAATATGGTAGGTAAGAACAATTCCACGAAAAAGAAAGAAGAAAGACAAGACAATAAGAAGAAATGTGAAGAGAAGAAGCCGTGTGCAAACTGCGAAAAGTTGAACAGAGGTACTAGGTATCATCCAGAGGACTCATGCTGGTTCAAAAAGAAAAAAGGAAATGAAGCTAGGGTAGTTGGGAGCAACTCAGTGATAGAAGTGGATCTGAATACAGAACAAAAAAACAAGTAATCACGCCATTGATTAGAATAAAAACATTATTAGAAGGAAAGTTAGAGGTAAACGGAACATATGATTCAGATTCCCAAGTCTCTCTAATAAACTCAAAATTAGTTAAGATAAAAAAAGAGACAGAGGATGTGAATAAAATATCTTAAAAAACTGTCAATGGTGTGACACAAACAAAAGGTTTAGTAACCATAAAAGTAAAAATTTTTGAGAAAGAGAAATACATCGACGTATTCATAGTAGAAAGAGACGACTTCGAGGATTTTCTTATTGGGTTAGACATAATAAAAAAATTCAAATTAATTCAAGATGAAAACTTACAGATATCTCAAAAGGAGGAAATACAGATAGAGGAAAAAATAAATACATTAAATAAAAATGAGGAAATAGAAGAAGCTCAAATAAACTTCAACGAACATATAAACGAAGACGAGTTTATAATGAATTTAGATCACTTGGACAGTATAGAGAAAAAAAAGAAGATTGAAAACCTAATAGAAAAGTATAACACAGTATTTGCAAAAAATAAATATGATGTAGGCACCGTTACGGACTACGAAGCTCGAATAGACTTATTAGTTGACAAATGTTGCAGTAAAAGACCGTATAGATGCAGCATAGAAGATAAAAAAGAAATTGAAAACCAAGTAGCAAAATTGATAGAAAATAAGTTAATTGAAGAATCCTACAGCCCGTTTGCAGCACCAGTAACTCTAGCATTCAAAAGGGATGAAAACAAACGATCAAGGTTGTGTATAGATTTTCGTGACCTGAACAAAATAATTATACCACAAGCTCAACCATTTCCACTGATAGAAGACCTAATAATGAAAACGAGAAATTGCAAATACTTCACAACGCTAGATATAAATTCTGCTTTTTGGTCAATCCCATTGCGCATCGAAGATAGACAGAAAACAGGATTCGTTACACAAGAGGGGCACTCCCAATGGACGTGCCTACCGTTCGGATTAAAGACATCACCAGCCATTTTCCAGAGAATTTTATCCAATATCTTAAGAAAGCACAATTTTAGAGACTTCTCAGAAAATTACATAGACGACATCCTAATTTTTTCAGAATCATTCGAAGAACACATGGAACATATAGGAAAAGTAATAAAAGCAATAGTAAACAAGGGTTTTAAACTAAAATTTAAAAAATGTATACTTGCAGCAGAATCAGTAAAATACCTCGGGCATATAATCGAACACAATACAGTAAGACCGGTGAAAGACAATTTAATCTCAATACAAAATTTTCCCACACCGAAAACCCAAAAGAACATAAGACAATTTCTCGGAAAAATCAACTTTTATCATGAGTATATACCGAAAAGTTCAATATTGCTAGACCCGTTACACAAACTGTTACGAAAAAATGAGAAATTCATATGGTCCGAAGGATGCGAAAAATCTTTTACAAATATAAAAAAGTTACTATGTTCTCAACCAGTGTTGGAAATATTTGATAAGAATTTACCGATAAGAATTTACCGATAAGAATTTACACAGATGCATCACTAGAGGGCATTGGCGCAGTATTTAAACAGGTACAAAATAATGGAAAAGAAGAGCCAGTAGCATATTTTTCAAAAAAATTGAATGATGCACAAAAAAGAATAAAAGCAATTTATTTAGAATGTCTGGCGATAAAAGAAGCGGTAAAGTATTGGCAACATTGGCTGATTGGCAGAAAATTAACAGTATTTTCAGACCATAAACCGTTAGAAAATATGAATATAAAAGCTAGAACTGACGAGGAACTTGGTGAGTTGTCTTATTATTTGTCACAATACAATTTCGAAGTTAAATACATTCCGGGAAAAGAGAACGCGGAAGCAGAAAGTTTGAGTAGAAATCCGGTACTAGAATCACTCGAAAATAACGAAGAAATGCTGAAAATAGTTAACCTGATAAGAATAAAAGAAATAGAAACAGATCAAAAAGGAAATAGAACAGTGCAAAAAATCAAAACAAAACTAATAGAGAAAGATGGAGTGTTCTATAAAAAAGTTAGAAATAGAGAAAAAATAATTTTAACCGAGGAGCTAAGCTTAGAATTCATTAAAGAAATACACTCCGAATGGTGCCATATAGGAATGAAACAAATAATGAATAGGGTATGCCCGTATTATACGGCTAAGAATATAACTACAAACATAAAGAAAGTTTGTAAAAATTGTGAAATATGTATTAAGAACAAATCCAGAGGGCAAGAAAAATATGGGCTGATGTCACAATTGGGACCGGCATCAAAACCATTCGAGATCATGTCAATCGACACCATTGGAGGCTTCGGAGGACAAAGATCAACACACCTGCTGGTGGACCATTTTACGAGGCATGCGTTTATCTCAACATCGAAAACTCAGAATGCAACTGACTTCATCAAGATGGTAAATGAGGTGCTAGAGACGGACAAAATCGGAACAATACTTACCGATCAATATCCAGGGATAAATTCGAGAGAATTTAAGGAGTTCCTGGGAGGAAACGACGTTAGACTAATTTTTACAGCCGTCAATGCGCCTTTCTCCAATGGTCTAAGCGAGAGACTAAACCAAACCCTAGTAAATAGAACAAGATGTAGGATAAATGAGAAGGGAGAAAAAAGAGCCTGGACAACGATCGCCAGAGAATGTATCGATAAATACAATAAAACAGAGCACACGGTAACTGGCTTCACACCTAAGTATTTATTAGATGGCACAAATACCAGTATTCTACCCGAAGAGATAAAAAGAAGGAACAATAAAGAAGATTGGATAAGACATAGAGAAGTAGCTCTGGAAAGAACGAGAAAATCACACGAATATAAAAAAAAGATATTCGACAAAAATAGGAAAAATCACCTGTTTAACACAGGAGATCTAGTATACATAGAAAATGGCAACAAATCAAACAGGAAGAAGTTAGACGAATAAGGAATTGGACCTTTCGAAATAAGAGAGAAGATATCAGATTCGATATACAGGATAGAAACAGGAAAACGGAATCAAGAAACCGGCTTCTTTCATGTAACAAAATTACTCCCAACATCAGATGATGAGGATAGAGACTGAAAAATGAAAATTGTACAATTTTCACCCAGGGAGGGGGAGATGTGAAGAAAGTATACTCTCTTCAGCTTTGAAGATGCCGCGCGCGCCTCTTATCCTAATCACCGTCAGATAGAGCGACAAGTAGAAGAGTTGAAGAGGAAGGATTAGGACAATGTAGAAGAGATTAGAGCACACGTGCAAAATAGAGAGAGAGAAATTGATAATTAGACTTAATTAAAAGTAGCCTAAATAGTATTGCGTAGAGAGAGCGATAATAGTAAACCTTAATTGTCGTTTCTTTATTTACAGAGAAACATATTTTCGTTTGCTTTATCCTCCCGAGTAATAATTGTCCATTACATATATGGTTTAGAAGAAATCGAAGAAACTATGATTCCATGATTTCACGGAAAACGAAATGAATGCGGAATCCGTCCCACGCGAGTTCGGCTCGCATTTTTTCCTAGTCCACCGAACGAATACATCAATCTACGGCTATTTCTTTTCTTGGATTCTGGCGGTTAAATTTTTATGAAAAACGAAAATAGCGCGCACACTACCTATATTTATGCAACGCGATGAAATATCATAGAAATATGATGGGAATACCCTAGAAATACCATAGATGAGATACCATAAACTACTATTATCCCAAAGACCGTCAGCTGGCTAATTACATCAAATATTTTACCAACATATAATCACGCATGCAGATATATCTGTGATGATATCTGATATCATGTTTAATACATCTATGATACTGATATGATCAATTGTGCTTGAATCATTTGAGTGGTACGAGCAGCTCGTCGGATGGCTGCACTCCATTTCGGATCTTTCGAATGGATTATATTTTATATTGCGTCACCGTGTATATGCGTAATTTAGCCACGGGATATTTTCGGTTGGTGAATGAATTTGATGATCATACCTACCCATCGGTTATGCGCTTGGCCGCCAATTTTCACGTTATCGATCAAGACCCTGTTTCACCATAAAACGCAGATGGCGCCCTAGGCTGGCGCTCTTATTTTGTAACATACCACCGTTTGACTCCGACTTTTCGCAACTTGTCCGATCTAGTTTAATACATCTATGATGCCACGAAGACTTAGAAGGCCGTTCGTTAGAATACTTATTCCCTGTCAACCAGTTCACCAAAAAGATCTTTGGGAAGAATTCAAAGATGAAATGTCTGAGGATTATTTACGCAGGGAGGGGTTGTCGCGTGGTCGAGCACGAGCCTATACACAGATTATTGAACTGTTGAATGCAGAGGGTTCGAGTCTTGCTGATGTTCCGGAAATGAAACAGAGAATAATTACTTTGGATTCGACTAATAAATTACTTGAGGATTCATCTACAGTCGAAGTGCGACAGTATGAAAAATTAAATGCTGAACAAAAAGAAATTGTTGACGCCGTATTGGATTCGATAAATACAGCCGAATACACCGGGCCCGCTTGCTTCTACATCGATGGTCCAGGTGGATCTGGTAAAACTTACATTTACAAAACTATATGGCATTCATTGAAAGCAAAAGGAAAAAATGTGATTACAATGGCATTCACGGGAATTGCAACAACATTGTTACCACAGGGTAGAACAGTTCATATGACGTTCGAATTACCTGTTTTCCTTCATTCAGACTGAACATCCAGCATACAATCTGAACAAGGTGAATTTTTGGAAAAGAAAAGGTTATTGTCTGAGATGAAGTTCGAATATCACCCAGGTACGTGTTCGAAGTAATTGATAAAACATTACGCGAAATAATGAACGATGATATACCATTTGGTGGGAAGATTTCGATAATGGGTGGCCATTTCAGACAACTATTACCAATAAAAGTGAGGTCCACGTAATGAGACAATTAACCTATCGATTAAATTTGGTAATTCGTGGAAATAATTTAAAAAGTTCAAGTAAACGCAGAATATGTGAACTTTATCTGATGAAGTCGAATTTTCTGAATCTATAACAGATCATGTGTTAATGATGAGAAATTGAATAATGCTGATGATCACGTTAATTGTGATGACAATAATGTAGTCTGACAGAAAAAAACCTGTGTGTAAAGTGTAATGATATGAGATGGAGAGAAAACTACGGGTAAAAAATTAATACGATCAATGAAATAAAATACGGCACGCGCGAAGCGCGTGCGTGCAATGCTAGTACTAGTTAAAATGAACGTGGCGTGAAATTCGAAAGCTATGAATGTAGCCACATCACAGTGGTTCTTGAAATGGTTACTTCAAAAATTTTTGCAACCACTTGCAAATAACAAACTTTCCCTGAAGTTTGAGCTTCTCAATTGAACGGGGACACGTGCCGCACAATTTGTTGCAGCGGTATTTAATATAATAGAAATTCAATATAGTAGTATCTGATTTAATTTGAACAGAATTTAGATTTATTCATAGCATTTATTGATCTTGAGATCACGCAAAAAATGATTGGTTGCACACATCTACTATTCTAAGATATCGATTGACATAGCAATTTTTTTCATCATAACAAACAATTCTGCGGCATTTGTCTCTGTTGAAATCAAGAGCTTCAACATCAAGAGAATCTTCTTCTTCAATTGGAACAGTTTGAGAGCTTGGTCTAAATAATTCAAAGAGTTAACATTTTGCGGACTACTCTCATTGTAAGTCACATGTTGGTCAGCAAAAGTAATTAGGAGACAAAATCTAAATCACACGATGAACCAACGCTTGCCTAGCGTCGCGCTAATATCGAGCCAACATTGAGCCAGCGTCGTGCCAATATCGAGCCGACAACGACCCCAGCGCAGCGTCGAGCCAATATTGAGCCGACATTGACCCAGCGTCCATACTATGACGGCCGACAAAGGCCCGCCCTTGAGGCGAAGTTAAGCGAAGTTAATTATAAAATTGGCTCTGTGTGCGCCAGGAAAACTGCGGCTATTTTTAAATCAGTCAACCTACTCAGAATTTGTAACGTATTGAACTGTACAAGTAATTTAATGTATATTTTGGACGAAGTTTAATTTTTCTATAAAATGATCTCACTTTTTTTGAGTTGAATGACTATAATATTTTAATATCATGAGTATCCGGCCGTTTTATAGGCTCCAAGCTTTCATTTTTATCAAAACAATAACATACCTTGCAATTCCGAAGATTTTACTCAAAAAACACCACACTTCACTTTCTAATTATCTCAATAATCGCACTTAGCTACTCTGGAGATTCGCTCACTCACAAATGGGATCAAACTGACGCTGGTGTATACCGAAACTATAGTGTTGCAGCCAATCGCCGACCGACCCAGTATTGTCATCACGAATCATAATATGCGCTATGCGCAACTCATCCAAATCGAGTTGAAAAGTACGTGCAGAAACTAAAATTTGAAAAAAAAAAAACACTGATTAAATTTCAAAAACATCTGGAGTGGAGTAAAAAAAATACCAAATTTCAATCAAAATTAGAAGAGGTCGGATTCAAAAAAAGCCGAGTTCACATAGAATGCTCTACATATACAGAGCGGACAACGTGAAATTGCGCACCCAGATTTTGTGCGCAAGCGTGAATCAAAACGACAGCCGAATTCATCAGCTGCTAGCGTGTTGTACCAACAGCCTCAGATTTCAGCTGTAGCTGTCAAATTGTCGATCACCAATACAGCTGAGATCGCGATATTTAAATGTGACTGAGGTATGTTGCGTCAGGTGAATAATGCAGCACAAAACCAGACACAGATAAGTAAGGTGGCATAGCATCAAATAAAATTGATCAATTGAATGAGAGATTAATTAAATGTCGACAGAAACACACGCATCGAAAAGTTCAGGTTAGGTCCTTGTATTTGACAGCTAAATCTGAAAGCGGAGTGTTGTTGGACATTCTGCGAAACAACTGCCGACGGTCGCGCATGTGCAAATGGGGTGCGCAATTTCACGTTGTCCGCTCTGTATGTCGTGACGTTGCATTTTTGATACGACGCCTCAGTGGGGTCAGTCTAATAGAAAACTGTCAGCTAGCGAGAGAAATACGTCGAAATACCGCGAAAACCCCGGGAGGAATCAAAGTGACACTAAATAGGCTGGTTAGCTTGGTTTTAATACGCTTTGTAATTATGATTTGCATAACTCTGTACCTACGACTGGACGAAGACATCTCTATCGCCTCTTGACGACATCTTTACCGCTTCCGAGGATATCTCTCTCTACCGCACCATAAAGGCATCTCTATCGCACCACCGTGATTCCCTCAGTACCGCACCTGGGATTTCTGCTAAGTTTGAATGCCGCTGTTAACTACCGCTATGTCGAACCTCACGGATGTGCAGCTCCGGATTGTGACGTTCCAAAGGCGTCCGAGCGTAGCATCCCATATACGAGAGGGCTGTTGTTATTTGTGGATCAAAGTCAGATGGAGTGGAAGGATCCGCATACGGCCCACTACCGCTAATTCTCGCTATATCGCAAGTCGACTGATTCTCGAAGTAGCGTCGGAAATAGGGCTAAAAGCTACGGCATAAGAGTCCCGCTACAACTAAATCCCCGAGGGAAGGAACATACGCCTTCCCGATGTTACAACGGCTACGCCGTCTAGTGTTCTCGCTTCTGGTTTTGACGTGATATTGGCCCAGAAAGCCTATGATAGTATCGCAGGGTATTTTTTTTTTTTTTTTGTTGTTTTTGTGTTTTTTTTTTCTTAATATTATGAGATCAGTTACCTGTATTATAGTCTACTTTGTCATGATCGCTATACAAAACTAATTGTTAGGTTTTTTGGATTTCTGTGGGGGTTTCCGCGTCTGTGTCTCCTTCGTCGATAAGGGCGAATAAACGGGAGCTGACTCTTTCGGTCATATGTGCATGATCCGTATCTCCCATGGCTAAAGGTGCTCAGGCTTGGCGTTTCGTTAGGTACCTGGTGACCATATTTGCCACAAGATTGGCGCTCGGGTTCTCTCCTGCCTTGTAGTTCCTGAATGATGGAACTTCGAATGCCGCCGCAGCAGACGCCGCCGCTGTGAAGAGAGGAAAATTGTTCCGATTGAGACACGCAGTTTCCTCTCGGGTATACAAGATCTCAGCGAAGGGCACTTCATCTCTGGGCAAGGTTTCCAGAAATGCCCAATTGTTTTAGCTCAAAAGCAGACTCAAACAAATTGTTCAGGTAAGACATTACACTGCAATCGAGAAATTGTGTAGAACTCAATAAGTCTTTTTGCGATGCGCTACCTATGGAGTTAATGAAGCCGCTTATTCTCTCCTCATACCACATCTTAAAGCCTATGGGTGTGACCTGTTTAGTCAGGGACAAAATCGACACACAGAACGATGCTAATGCACACTTGTAATCTTCAAATACATTGTCATCAGATAGGATTTTGCTGTAAAAAGCCTCTGTATGAGAGTCCCACAATCCCTCTCTCATCTCTCGAGCTGTGACCACCGCCGTCTGGAGCTCATACCCCGTCAATGCTAGAGCATTTTTCAAGTTCCCAGCGCTGAAGATCCCTGATTTTCCTGCTAGTCTTAGAAATTCTGATATCATCGCCGATAGAGCCTCAGCAGAGGAACAGATCTCATCGTCATCATTTTCTGTAAGTCGAGAACATGCCCACACCAACATAAGAGACATGCTGTTTTGTGATGTGTCATCTTGATCTAGCAGATACGCAGGCAAAACCCTCTTATCTATTTTCCTGAACGGTATCTGTTTTATCCCAGATGGTGCATTCCTCTTGTGAGATAGCGATGCCAGATTCCCTCTCAAACTCGCCTTGCTGTTGTCCATGATTGACTTGAATGTTGTGGTTATGAGGCGGTGTTATTGTGCCTATGGAATAATTGTACTTATACCTAATTATCTTACGGATTTAACAATGCGACAATACTGTGTGTTGATTCATTCCTAGATGAGATGATTGCGCTATGACAACGAGATAAGATGGTAGAAACTCGTGCCGGGATGGGCTTCCGAACCAGAGAGAGGCCCAAATAAAGCACCTTACCGCATCAGATCAGCAGAAAATTCCTGCCCGCAAACGGAATAATTACCGCACTGAGTCACAGATTTTCCGCATAGAAGGAAAGGAGAGTACAATACCGCATATGTTCCGCTACTCTCCACCAACACCTAAGTTTCCGATGGCTGACGAGTCATCTCGAATCTTGACGCAAAAATCACGTGTGATGTATCACCAATGGTATTGCCTAATTGTTCGCCCCACCATAACGGAGGACGAGGTAGAGAAGAGCCACCGACTACGAGGACGAAGATCGTCTCTTTCTGCGTTCAGCCGCCTACAAAGATCAACGTATTCCTCTGCTACTACTCTAATTACCGCTATAGTTAAATATCTTTGTAGTCTTTGTTAAATATCTTCATAGTATCTTTTGATGATCTTTTATATTCCCGCTATTTGGGATAGAGCCTTACCGCATGCTCCAGTAGAGTCCAGTAGGGACTGATGTATTGGTTGCTGGACGAATTATTACTTGTATCGCTTTACCTGATAGAGCATTATATGAGAGAATGTCACGATTGACCCTACCAGGGGTAATACCGATGCGGCTGAACGCAGTCGCATTAGAATAATTTAGAAATAATATACCGCTGTTCCTTCCGCTCCCGCCGGATTATCGCTATCACCTACGTTCATGGTCAGTTAGTTAATACCGCCGTCAATCCAGCCTTCCGCTGAGAAAACCCAAAGATCATTGCATGTAATCGATTATCACATTTTTTGTATCGCTCAATTTGCTTCGTTCTAAGTCGGCATCGTATTATATTTTGTGAATACCGCTGTAATATTCCGCCGCGTATCGGCACACTACGTCCCGCTGTCCCGCAAGGACGTCCATTGTTGTGATTCAGCCTGCCGCAAAAATAGCTCCGCCAACGAGTAAATTCGAACATCTGTAACGATCTAAAATGAGTCTAAATCCTGAGCTAAATGCTGTTATCAATTACCGCTTACCACTGCTAATCATTGTAATGCTCGACCACTAATCGTTGTTGATCCCGCTGTAAAATTAAACTACCGCTACTGTAATACACGGAAGAGATCTCACCGAAGGAATCCTCCGGTTTAAGTTATTTATTTGAATTCACATGTGGACCTGAGAACATTTAGCACCTCACCGCCCATCCCCTCTACCACTCTCTCGATGCATCTGAGCTAGCCGAGTTAGTTTCGTCGTCCTCTGGTTCTCCTGTATTTCAGTAATTTGATTCATCTTTGATTTGGTATCTTTGATTTTGTTAGTTCGTTCAGTTTATTTGTTTGATCGAAGTATCTGTGAAACGACGCACCGCGTCTGGCGCCCAACACCGTTCGTACGTCCGGGGAGGACCGCGGGGAGGACGTAGGGTAACGGGTATACCACGATTCCGTAAAATATACTACGTTGCAATGTATTATAGACATGAATACATACCTAATACGAGGATACTTACTCTTTGTTAATGACATTTTTGGTTGATGTGTAATGAAAATATCATGTGACATAGGCGCTTACAATTAGTTAGGTCGCTTTTGGGAACAAATGCTCTTAGGAGCTGAAATGTATTGAAATTTCAAATAACAAACTTTTTCTCGAATACGAGTTCGTTGAAAAAAAAAAAATATCTTTCGGTTCATTTGTATCATGTGTGAGGACTCGCACGAATTCTTCTCATGAATACTGGGGATTTGGAAACAGTCGACATTATGATTTTGAATAAATTTTACATCGATTGTAATTGCTATTTGTAAGAACAAATTCATGTGCAACAGAAATTATGTCACGAACCTGCTTGGGATCTCATTATTTTATGAAAAAATGTCATTATTCGATGGAAACCACGTGAAGGTAGTGGGGGAACTTCCATCAGAAAAGGATGGGGAGGAATGGATCTGATAGGAATGGGGCGGTGGAATGAGTTGGAAAGGTGAATGCCCCACACATGAAAATATTTGCAAAGGTCAGAATTCCACTCCCACTCGTGGTGTACACACACCTGTAACAGATTATTGACGTTCAAAAAATATTTACTCATTAAACTTCCCTTTTACAAATCCTCGTTAATCTAAAATAGGTTAGAGACACCACCGAATTTAAGAAGCATGTAGCAAAGAACTGACGTACTTTATACCACCTATTTTAAGATGAAGGAGCTTATTCGACACATCACTCAGGCGCCACTGACACTGCAAGGCTGACTTGCGACTAATTTTTCAAACACCTACTTTGGATGATCTACAAGGGTATTCGAATGCAGGATCTTTTTTTTTGAATTCATTTTCACCAATTACTATATCATCGGCTAGGCAATTATTACTTTTATTAGCTTCAACTTTGTTCACTTCTACTGTAGCACCAGTCTCTAATAGAACCACGTTGTTGGGGCTTCTATTTGTGAGTATCATTCCGTTTAAACTAAGCTTCTGAAATACCGTGCAACCGGAAGAACAATTGGCGAAGACCACTGAATTTTTCGTTTTTTCTGTGACTGTCACTAACGGATTTCGCCTAGAGAAATTGTCGGTGAACGCTTATAGTTCAGTCAGTCTTCGTGCTACGTGTGCTAGAGGTCCATTGGGTGTCCTGATCAATCTTTTGATCTTTCCAAGACAATTTTCGAATGGAAAAGATGCTATTTCATTTAAAGAGCATTCATGTTTTATTACGTCGTCTGCAACATCGATCAAATCATGGATATTCATAATCTGCGAACTCGTACTGTACATGGCCGGCAGCAGCTAACAGAATTTAGTCAGTAATATCTTCGCGTAACTAGTATGACTTTGTAATAAACTGAGACTGTAAAATATTCTTGCGGCTACATGTAATAGTAAGAAATGTTTAAAGTGATAGTTGGACAGGGCGCTATTCAACAATAGTGGACCGCAATGAAGAAGAAAAAATCTCAGCTCATTTGCCTTCCATCTTTCAATATCCTGCAAGCCTCGAGGTTTCCGCTGAAATTCGATAGGAACCTGGCTAACGAGTGATTCTTTTTCGTCGGAAATTGCTTAACGTACTCGTAGAGCGAGCCGAGCCGGATCTTCAACTTGCGCGGACGATTTCAACAATAATGTCTTCATAACACCTACGCAGAACAAATGCATTGAATCAAGCACAAAATCAGCTACCAAATCTAGACCAGGAATTCTAGTCAGTGGCGATATAGCATAATGATGATCCTCCTGAGATTACTGACGAAGAGATTCGTTTGTACGTAAAGGACAATTGGCTTCAACATACACCCTTCTCTTGTCAATCGTATGACCACGGACCTCACATCTTTCGCAAGAATGAAACCCTCCGTGACCCTTGCAGCATTTTATGAAACTTCTTGCTGGTGTATCGCATACGGAAGCTTCAATTCCAAAAGTGAATACTTTGCCGCCTATATTCACTCCCGTATCCATTAATTCGCAGCATTCGGTAATGAATTTTGTCAAAAATTCGTCTACACAACCCGGTTTCGAATTGCCACAATAAATAGCTATAACGAATGGTTTATTCACATATTGAGAATGATGAATCATACCTAGAATCGGCCAAAACTCTTCACTAGCTCCTTTATATAACGGCAAGACATCGATGTTATCGAGAATATTTATTTAATCTACGTTATAAAATTCTGGCGAAACTCGTTTGCAAAGTGCGTAATGGATTCCAAAATACAGTAGTTCGGCACCAGTGCCTCGATAACTTTGTAAATTTTCAATTTGCCCTGAATTTCCTGTTTTCGTACCCAATAACGTCTCTGGTGTTTTTGGGAGCTCAGCATCATGCCCTGCCTCGCGCCAGATGGTCAAAGGGTTGGTCACACTTTCATTTGTCAATGTACATATATCATCGAGGACCCAGCTTCTTAGTTGTGTACGGAGATCAAATTTGGAATTATCTGTCTCTTCCACTGGATTACCGTCATCGCTACTTATTAGTTGCTGCTTGAATTACTATCAGTATCGATGCCTACTTTATCGTCAGTCGTATTGGTGTTAATTTCAATCGCATTCACGACAATGAAATCAGTCGCAATGTCACTGTCTGTTTGATTATTATCATCCATAAAATTATTCTGATGATTGTGAGAGTTACCTCGATGCATGCTAATAAATATGTCAGTATCACTTAGCTTGTCATCTTCATACCCTGAAGGGCTCGTACTCAAAGATGTCCCAGCACTCTGATCCGTTGCCCTTGGAAAATCATCAGCAGTTGGTGTCGAATTTCCAGACTGATAAATCATTGAACTTCTATGAAACTCGTCTTCACTACTCGATTTCTTCAGAAATCATCTCTTCAGAGCCCGATATTTTTTGAACGCTCATATGAGGACATTGTAGAGAAGTAATTTGTCACACGTCTATCGTTGATTGAAGCTCACACGATTATGCGCAAGCAAGGTGTGATAGAGACTGCCGCGTACCTAGCGGCAAATAGGATATAAGAAATGGTCCGACAGTTGGTTTAGTTTGATCTGATTTGTATTCTTTTGTGGATGAATGCTTTGGCAGGGTATCGACCCTAATAATTGGCCCAGGATTGGCTGCGATAGGACGTGCCAACATTAGCAACCGATGAGCTAACCTCACCATAAATCCCGAGAAATGCGACTTTCGCTGCGAGGAAGTAAGATACCTCGGCTTTCGGGTTAACGAAAACGGGCTGCGGGTAGACCCTGACAAAATATCGCCCGTGGTCGAATACCCCGCGCCACGTGACATCAAACAACTTCGCCGTTTCTTGGGGATGGCCTCGTGGTACCGACGGTTTATCCCGAATTTCGCTGCCATTAGCGAACCGATTACGCGTCTACTGCGGAAAATCAGGCCTGAAAATGGAAGGCGGAGCAAATCACTGCCTTTGATGAGTTCAAGGGACATTTGACAACAGCCCCCACTCTCTCGTGCCCCGACTTCGAGTTCCCGTTCGTCGTGCAAACAGATGCCCGCACGTTCGGCTTAGGCGCCGTGCTCACTCAGACGTACGACGACGGGGAACACGTCATCGCATATGCCTCTCGCTCCCTCTTGAACGCCGAAAATAAATACTCGGTGACAGAATTGGAGTATTTGGCGGTGATCTAGGCTATCGGAAAATTCCGCGCGTATATCGAGGGTTCGCATTTCACCGTTATTACCGACCACAGTAGCCTGCATCAGCTCCACAGCCAAAAAAATCCCACTGGCTTGTTAGCCCGCTGATCGCTAGAACTCCTCGGTTATGATTTCATTACAGTTATTCGTAAAGGGGCGTTAAATTATGTACCAGATGCACTCTCTTGAACTCTCGAATGAGACGTACCCGAATCTCCCGCTACCAACCCTCCCGCTACCGACTCCCCCGCAGAGGTGATCGCCACTATCGGACCGGAACCCGATTCTTGGTGTGATCGCAGGAAGCGGGACGTCACGCGAACTCCCGCGCGTTTCCCGGGATGGTACGTGGAGAATGACGAGCTTTACTCCTGGCGTCCCGATCCTCTCGCCGACCCCATCGTACGCGATGCTAACGAGTGGGAACTGGTGTTGCCTCCCGTCTCCCGTCCTCCCGCTTTCGACAACGCACACCAGGACCCTCAATCCGGACATACCGGCGTTGACGAGGCCTATCGGAGGCTCGCCACATATTTCTACTGGCCCGGGATGTAGCACGACACCGTCGAGTACGTGCGCAAGTGTGGCATCTACCAACGCTGCAAGGTCTGGCAAATCGCGCCCTACGGACTGATGGGTCGTAGGATGGTGGAACAACCGTGGGTGGTCGTCGCAGCGCACATTATGGGGCCACATTCGTCGAGTAAATCGGGCTTCGCGTACCTCCTAGTTATCCAAGACCTCTTCACAAAGTAGATCAAGTGCTGTCCGCTCCGCAAAGCTACCGGGAACAAAGTTGCCGAAGAATTCCGAAACGTCGTCTTCTCCCGCTGGGGTACTCCCCGTGTCATCCTCACCGACAACGGGAGCGAATTTAATAATCGTGCGATTGCCGAGCTGTGCAATAGCCGTCTCTCACGGGATCAAACACACGACGACGCCCCCCTACCATCCGTAGGCTAACCCGGTAGAGCGAGTTATTCGTGTTTTGAAAACAATGTTCGCCTTCTTTTCAGATAAAGATCACCGCGACTGGGATGTACATCTAGCGGATTTTTGGTTTGCGTACAATGCGGCGTACCACACCTCTCTCGAGACTTCTCCCGCATTTTTAAATCTTGGCCGTATTCTGGAGCCAATACACCTCTTCTCCCGACCTTCCGCCACTGACGTAGCGATCGAGCCCCAGCCTCCGAGACTGTGTGCCGAGCGCATGCAACGACTGCAGCTGGTGAAAAAATGGGTGACCGAGCGACTGGATGCTGCGTTCGCGCGACAATCTCGTCAGTCAATCGCAGTCGTTTGCGGTGGGCGAACT
This sequence comes from Athalia rosae, assembly GCF_917208135.1. Lineage (NCBI taxonomy): Eukaryota > Metazoa > Arthropoda > Insecta > Hymenoptera > Athaliidae > Athalia > Athalia rosae. The sequence continues at coordinate 7,330,647 of NC_064032.1, read as the reverse complement.
AGTCGTCAAGCGGCATCACACCCTGTCGTCCGCCGCGCAACATATCACCGCCAAACTCGCACCGAAATTTAGCAGACCCTATGGTATCTCCCGTGTCCTGTCCCCAGTGATGTACGAGTTGCAATCGGTGACCGGTGACCAAATAGTGGGAAAAATGCATGTTAGCCACCCGAAGCGATTTCACCAATGAACCTTCTGTTCCTACTTTAGTGAGCGGGTAAACGAGCGAAAAGCCATGGACGATTTCCAACCCGCTCCGGGCCTACGTCGGCCCAACCTCCGAATGGATCAGGCTGGAACGGTATGCACCACTGTTATACCAGATCCAGGCTCAACACCCAGATTTGACGGAGGCCCCGTACCTTGCGCGGCTCGAAATAGACAAGGATGTCGAACACCGGCGCATCCGGCAGGAGCAACCCCCGTCGCTACACGAGTTCCCGGCGACGAGCGATCAGCCGACCCAGACCGACGACCTCCCGGAGTACCGGTCCTCCCACCGAATCAGAAGATCCGACGACCATGGAGATCGACCTATTCCTAGCTGAAGGCCCGGTACCGCTCCCGCTACCGATCCCGTCGCTGCTCCCGAACCGCGCGCTTTCCCCGCTCCCGCCTGCCAGCGTAAGAGAAAACCACCGCCGGCCGGGGCCCGAGCCCGCCGCCCGGGAATATCTGGACGGAGGAGATGCCACCCACCAACGTGCTCAGCCAGGGCAGTGCTTTAACTGCCGGCAAACCGGGCACCGAAATGCCCAATGTTCCGTCCCGCCAACGGTCTACTGCAAGAGATGTGGCCTCTCGGGCTACACGAAAGCCTCGTGTCCGAACTGCTACGACGCCCTGGGCGGTGGACTTCTACCGACGCAACCGACACCTCCCGCATACCGCCCGACCGCCCTCGCGCGTCTCCTAGGACAAAACCAACTAGGCGAGAATATTAGAGGAAAAAAAAAAAAAAACGTTTGAAAGTAAAAGGTATATCTCCCGCTCCCGTCAACAAAAAAAAAAGGAAAAAAAAAATAGATGAATAAATAAATGAATATATCGCTTCCGGTAGAAGTTCGCGGCCCTTAAAAAAAAAAAAACGAATCTTCTCTTCTCCTCACGCTCCCGTATTTCCGACCACCATCAGAAGAATCACGAACCGGTATCACCAACGTCCGGAAATTTACGTAACTCAGATCTGAAATCAGGCCAACTCGTGACTTTTCTTTCGTTCACAAAAGTTGAAGACCCATTCGGTCTTCCCCCACGGAAAGGGGAGTTGTAACGTGGCGTTTTTAGCCCCGTTATGACGGCACCCGAATCTCCCGGAAATTCCTTCCGTTTTTCGTTACTATTATGGAAAACTACAGAACACTGAAAAGAATCATGAAAGCTAAATTGAAATAAAAGATATTCCGTATGTTAAGGTAATTTTTGTTGTTGTTCCGAATATTCTCTCATGTAACCTGATGAAATACCAACGAGTTGAGCCAAGGACGACCTACGGCAACCTCCAGGACCCTATCCCTCGAAGGATACAACTCTGACGTCATCCGATCTCCCGAATTTCTACCGGCGTAAAGGACCGCAAGAAAACTTGTCTACGATCTCCCGCTGGACCATCGGTGTGTCAGACGCTCTGCTACCGACAAATGGATGCTACGGAAACGGCGTATAGGGTGACATGGATCGAGTAGTATCACCTCTCGTCCCGTAACTTACTGGCCAGGAGCCAGACCGAACCAACATCTACCGTTCCGGAACTGATCCCGTCACCGGGTAAAACTTGGTAACCTCCCGAGATGACGTTCTGCCTAACAGGATATGTAGGGGCCGAGGCACAGGTGAGCCCAGGCCTACATTCCGACTCCCGAGACGACATATGATAGAGATGTTGCTTTTGACAACGAGGACTCCAAGTGCCTGAGTCGACGCAGCCTTGGATGGCCTTCCGAACGCAGACAGCCAGCTGGTCAGTACTCAAAAGCAAGTGCGGTCAACGAGGAAGCATGGATGGTGACGTCAGAGGAGAGGAGAGGCGCCGAATAGACAAATTCGATTGTCACCTGAAGAATTTCGCCCTACACTTATGTGGCACAATTAGGAGAGGGAGCAACGCCAATCCGAAACGATTTCCGAAAAAGAAGATCCTGAATATCGGCGCGCAACTCGTCCTACTCTGCGGCAACGCGTTGTGCAGATAAAACGTATCGTTAGCTTCTTCTCAAGATGTAAAAAGGATAGGTGGTCCGACTATTACATCCCGTCCTAATAGGGCCTGTGATTATTTTGGCGTAATTCGTTCCACTACTACCACGCGGCTACGAGTCTAGAGGACCGCTGTAATCAATAATGGCGTCGTGCACTTCAGCATGTCATCGGCTTTCATAGTCAGAACTGTCATGACCAGGCATGACTGGTCATTACTGAGTTGTCGGTATGGGCAGACGGTGGTGTGTCTGTTATCGGGCTCAGAAAACAGGTACTGGCAAGGTCGTTTCCTTTTTCAAAGCCCCCGAAGAGAGTGAGCTGTTCGACAAGTGGAGAGATGCGCTTGCATTGAATGACATCGCTCCAAAATAAAGTTTTTACGTTAGTCAGTCACATTCCAAACCTGACCCAATCAAGGACAGTGTAGTAACTAGTGATCAAGCTGGTAAGGTGTTGTTCCAAGTGAGTGGCTTATTAATTAATTCACAAGTAATGTATTGCAAGAACCCCATTATTTCCAAGCAAATCTTACAAATGTTCATAATCTTTCGAATATTTGCAAGACTACGTATCGTGTCCAAATAGTGTATAGGCATAGTTATGCTAGTATTGCATGATGATTCTGATATTTTTCTGTGGAAAGAACATCAGCGGGTACGCCTCTTGAGAGGAGCCATTCCTTCAGTCTTTGACATGAGTGTAAATTGTGTGAAAACTCATTATTCAGCTGAAAGTACAGAACCATGTTCGAATATTGAACCTAATGGCATAGTTGTCATGGATGGAACTGAATCCATCAACGAGCAAGCCCCATTCATTCCAAGTTCTTTGGGTAACTTCAATAATAAATTATTTATTAGAGTTGATAAATGCGAGCGTTTGATCCACTTCCATTAAGAACTCTACTAGCAAATTGTTTCACGTAGTTATGCGAAATTGAGTTGGAATCAGTCCTTTTTCCGTTTGCAGAAGCAGCCTCATCTAATAACAGTATAGAACTTGTGCCCCAAGTTGATTTAATAAAAATTATCCAAGAAAAATCGATCACTCCACAACTTCCTCATATAGGATGGAGTATGAGAAAGAAAAAATTTCCCAAGTTAATAGTATTTTCTGAATTGGGACAGTCGTTTCAAAGTACTATTTAAGCTCCATGGTTCATAGAAAAAGTGCGTATTACGGTAAATTCATAGAAGAATAATCGTATACACTTTATCCTAACTACGAAGATTAAATTAATTGTAATTACAAGTTTTTTGTTAGTAGTTGTAATTAATTGAATACATGATCTAAAAAAAGTGATTATCATTTTTTGCAGCAATATTATTTTCAATTTCAGGTAACATTAGATGAACAGTCAAATGTGCGAGTATTTATCTAAACAGATATTTACGTACAGTGAATATAGTTGCCGATTCTAATAGTGTTGGACAATTGAAAAAAATTCTTGCCGACATTAGTATAATACCAGTATGCGCTGGAGGTCCTCCTGCAATGCGGTCCGGAAATGTACAAGCAAGATGTGCCTATAAAGACATGATGAACAAGTCGAGACATGCCTCATGTCCTTTAATAATTGAAAGTGGTTCAAGTTGTAAATCCCGTGCATCTCTTGACAGCATTTTGCAAAAGCATCTGAACATCAAGCAAACCGCGACGAAACAGCAGATTTCGGTTTCATTAGGTCAAAAAACAAATTAGATATGTTGAGAAAAGCAAAGCGCATCCAAAGTTAGGCTTTGAAAAGAAGCAAACGAAGGTTGCATATTATATCTCAGGAAGTCAATGGATTGCAGGATAAATTGATTGGAGTTGAAAATAGCACATTTGAAGAGAGTCTCAAACAGCTCAACCCCCCCGAGGCTTAGGTCTGTAACTTTTACTGAAATCCATATGATGTGCATGTACAAAAAATTTCAGATTTTCTAGCAATTTTCTACACAATTTGTATATAATTTTAATTATAGTCCAATTATTTTCTGTTCTTTAACCAATCAGTGATCGATAACTAATTATCTCTAGGTTATTGAGAATTACTTTCTCAGTATCAAATGATCAATTTTTGTTGTTAAATGATTTTGTCTACTTCTTTATTATTTATTGATTTATTCATCAACCAATGACTGATCGTGTGAAAGTGATCTATTTATTTTTCTATTATTTTGGAATCCAATTACTTTGCTAATTGTGAATGAACCATTCAAATTCATCAATCAATCAATTATTGTCAAACTATCCGCTTGTTGACGTGATTATGCTGATGGTCAATCCAAGGGTCAATCTGTGAATTGCATATGCATTGACTATTCATAATTTAGGATTACTCGAAGCGATCTTATGAATTCTTGTATTTCTAATTTCGAGTTGAAAAAATGCAAGTGGAACTATTGTTGAACAATCAATAATGTTACTTGAATTTTATATGTGATATATGTCATATTATGATGTACGATTATTTTCTAGCTACAATAAAATGCTTCAAATTTTTCATCTAGATTTTACTTATGAAAGAGTGTGTGTGGAGGGGTAAGAGCCGTCAATCAAATGGTAAAAGATACACCAAAGAGTGGCTACTTTTATGTATGCTTCTGAGAATACGAAGCCCAGCTGCATATCATTTTATGGGTTTTAATAATCTTCCACCCTCACCATCCAAAAGTACTATGCATAAATACTTAAGTTCCATCAACTTGCAATGCGGTTTTAATGCGGATTTTTTTATGGCTTTGAAAAAGAAATTTCAAGATCTACCAGAAAGGGCCTGGCATGGTGTGCTCGTTTTCGACGAAATGACAGTTCGACAAAGTATTTCCCTCAATGTTCAAACTATGACATTTGACGGGCTTGAAAGTACAGAAAAAGATCATCCAAATAACTCCATTACTGATAACTTGGCAGTTTATGCATGAGTTTTTATGTTTTCCTCTTTGGGATCTAAATTTCATCAACCCATAACAACATTCCCTTGCAAAAGTGCCACTCCAGGACGAGTTCTTGCACAGCTCGTCTTACGAGCAATTATAGGAATAGAGAAGGCAGTAGGATATGTAGATGGTATCACTTGTGATGGTGCATCGACGAACCGTAAGATGTGAACAGAATTGGGCATTACAGGAGACATGAATGATTGCTCTTATCCCATTGAAAATCCCGCTAGCGAAACCAGAAAAGAGTATATGTATTTTCCGACGCGCCACATTTGGTCCAATGTTTGTGAGATAGGCTACTGAACAACAAAACCTTGCAGGTCATTCCGTGTTCTGTATTATATTAGCTGATTGGATCAAATGAAATTGTATGTTTCTTAAATTTATTACTGTAGACTATGTAATCTTTTCACATACGGCAGCGAAAGATGTGTTATTTCTATCTTGGCCTCCTTTACCACATAGTCAAAATTTCGAAAATTGGAAAGAAATTGAAAAGTTCAAATCGCAAGCTTGTGCCGAGTTGTGCTTGTCGAAAAATGCAATTTTGGTCGATCATTTTTCGTAGATTGATTTTGAATTGTCACTGTTTCGTGACCAGCTCCATATTCATATTCAAGCATGCGCAAGGAACTATTTCCACTATTCTATCACGTATGTGGAAGTGCAGAAGAGGCTGAATGGAGCATTGCGACCTTGTCATGTACACAGACCGTGATCATAAGTGGCGCATGTAAACATTCTGCGATTTGATTTGGGTTAGCGCAAAATATCACTAGTGGAATTCACAGCAGCGCCACCGTAGCGGTGGGGGGATCGCATCGACCGGCCTCGATCTGTTATAATCCACGGCGTGTTCACCAAAAATATTAGAATCCATCTGTCGATAATATCGCAGAAGCCACGACTGATGTTGTTATTTTGGTCAGAGGAATGATATGGTGAATTAAGTCGGATAGGATGATCTCCGTCGATGACAGAGTAAACACTTGCCATTGATGCATTCGAAATGAGTGTTGTGACAGTTTTGGCTGTGACAGTTTTGTGAGGTCAACACGCCGTGGATCATGACAGATCGTGGCCGGTCGATGGGAGTCGAGCGGCGACGAATTCCCCTACCTCTGCTGTGGCGCTGCTGTAAATTTCACTAGTGATATTTTGCGCCAACCCAAATCAAATCGCGTAGTGTTTACGTGCACCACTTATGATCACGGTCTGAGTACATGGTACGGTAGCCACAAGCTGTAGCAGAGCGACTTGGTTATATGCGTCAGTCTAGGCTTGCAACTTTGTATACATTCAGGTTCAGCTGAAAGCATTTCTGATACCATCGTTTCGTACCCTATATTCTGTATAATTTTCATTCGTCCTCTCATTAATGTCTTATATCTATTGCATTATTTGAAAATTTTAATCGGTAATTCAAACATACATATTATCTGTGGGATGGTTTGCACTGTTTTATTTGATTATTTTGCCTCTAATACGATGTTTATCAATACAGCGCACCTTTGCGAAGTTTCGTATATTTGTTATTAAGTTAGCCATCGTGCGGCGAGTTATCGGTATTTCAGAATAGCTATTCGCACACAATAGAGACCGCAATTTCGAAAACTCCATAAAAGCCCATGACTGATAAGCTGAGTATCTCTAACCTCAAACATCTTTTAAGATTGTCAGAGTTCTATAACGTGATAGAATCCAATGGACGTGTTGTATCACTAATGTTATAATCCCACCTATTCTATTTGCTTATTATTTCTTTATCTTATGTCGCCACAGAGTGATATTGAATATGGCTGATTGCGGCAGGATGTTCAGTCTTCAGGTTTGATTCGCCGAAGTATATACCGGCTAAAATTCACAGTGAATTCAGTTGCCATATTGGTTTGATCACCTCGGAACAGCCACTTTCAACTCACTCTCAATTCTCTCTTCGAACCAGCAACTTCACTTTAATTTCATCGGTTCACAAATAAAGTATAACCATTCTTAGATCTTGAATTCAAATCCTTTACCAGTCAACGGATCCCAATCTAACGGAAGGTAGTGCTCCCTCAAAAAAGGATTACAACAAAATTGGTGGCAGCGTCGGGATAGACCGGAGATCGAAAGACTGGTGAATTAAGTGAAAGAGGTGAAATAGCGAAAGGTGTTTGAAGTGAAAACGAGTCCGTTGTAGAAATCAACGTCATCAAAACTCGCAAGAATCAGTGAATTGAATTTCACCGTTGTAGAAATCAACGTCATCAAAACCCGCAAGAATCAGTGAATTGAATTTCACCGTTGTAGAAATCAACGTCATCAAAACCCGAAAAAATCAGTGAATTGAATTTCACCGTTGTAGAAATCAACGTCATCAAAACCCGCAAGAATCAGTGAATTGAATTTCACCGTTGTAGAAATCAACGTCATCAAAACCTGCAAGAATCAGTGAATTGAATTTCACCGTTGTAGATATCAACGTTAACAAAACCCGTGAAACCTATAGTGTCTTAAAATTCACCGAGGAGAAAGATTGAAAAAGTGAAGAATTGAAAGATTGGAAGATTAATAGGTTGAAGAAGTGTGAAATTTCGAACGAACCTCCTCAAATAAAAAAAAAAAAAAAAAAAAAGACCCCACAGTTGTGCATTATCCACGAAATCATTTGTGTCAAAACTTTTGCAATAACCGTGCCCCAAGCACAGAAGATACGTGCCCTACATGAAGAGGCGCTGAAGAAAACTCAAGATCGTCAAGACATAAGCGCAAGAGGAAAATTTCGGTGACAGATCCCCGACATTTCGCCGACGGATACCATACGGATGTGCTGAAGTCAACTGGACGAACACGACGGAACAATTGCATTATGTTTATGGTCATTTCACTCGTACTGTAAGTCTCGTTGAATAATTTAAATCAACAAACGTTATTCAATTAACTTTGGATCAGTAGCTTCAACTAGAATTTTAGAAAATGGCACCCATCGCGAAAGATCTTGCTAAACTTCTTCCAACGTTTAATGGATTGCAAGGCGTCCCCATTCGTGAATTCATTGATAAATGTGACCGCGCCTTTAAACGATGTCCAGACTCCGAGAAGGAGGAGCTCTATGAGCCCGTATACAGCAAGATCACTGGTAGTGCGTATAGGAGAAGTCAGGGTAGAGTTAAAGAGGACTACCAAGACCTCAAAAATGAATTATTGACAATATACGAGGAAAAGGGTACAAATAGGCAATGGGAACTAGAGCTAAGCATTTGCAGGCAACGTGCTGGAGAATCAATCGATTCTTTTTACCAGAGAATCGAAGGTTTATGCATAAAAATTATAGAATCAGGCCCTGCTAAAACTAAGTCAGATAAAGAATTCTACCATAATCTGATCACTACAAAAGCTAAAGATTGTTTTATAGCCGGTTTGAATGAAAAAATACGCGATATGTTAAGGATAAGGAACCCCAAAGATTTGATAAAAGCATACCAAATAGCTTCAGACGAAGAAAGACTGAAGATAACTGAAGATTGAATAAGCCAATTTTTCAAATCAGTTACTTTGGATAGAAGTAAAATTACTTGTCAACACTGTGATAAGACAGGACATTCAATGAAAAATTAATTCAAATTAGAAAAAAACCAAATACCAGAGGCTATTAATGCATGTACAAATGACGAATGCGATGAATATGAAGAACCATCCGAACCTGATCCTCAAGAAATAAATTACTGCTCTCAAAATTGTTCAGAACTAATAAACGAGTGCTGCATTACAGAAGAAATTACTTGCGATGAATGTCATCGAGTTTATCCAGTAGACAGTAACAGATTAGCATGTCTCTTTTGCAAAAAGCCAGGACACGTGCAAGCTAATTGCTTCAAAAGAAGAGCCATGCTAGCCTCTAAGCCTACTCCAAATAATGTCAATCAACAACCAAATTTTGTAAATCGGACAGCGTTAGTGAGCGGAACGAGGTCCATGGTAGGAGGAACCCGCTCAACCAAAACAACGAAGGATTAGAAATGATAAAGCATGAGATCAGCCTTTGAAAATCACCTAACAATGTAATTCTTTCCGTACCCGAGTTGAACCAATCTCAAAATTTGTTTATGGTAGACACTGGAGCTTACCCATGTCTTATAAAAAAAAAATTCATCTCGCAACAATCTGATATGAATCTTGATGAAAAAATCAAACTAAAGGGATTAGCTAGTGATTCACAAGCGTTTACAATCGGAACGATCGAACTTACTCTTAATTGCGGAGAGGAAATAAGACCAATTGAATTTCATGTTGTAGATGATACGTTAGGCTTTGCTCAAGATGGCCTCATTGGAAATTACCTCCTAACAAAATTCAATAACGCTGCAATAAATTACAAACATCGAGGTACAGAAAAATCAGAATTACTTTTGGGCAGTCGTAGGTACAAATTGATTCAGCAGAGGAAGTTATTGATTCCCGCCAGAACCGAAATTTTAGCTGACATCCCCGTTGTCAGTGAAATGTCAATGTCCGATGGCAGATTAGGAAAAACAGGAATAAGACCGGGAATCTTTATGGGTGAAAGCTTCGTGAAAATTCTACCGAATATGACGGCAATTACGAGTCTAATAAATTTTACTGAAAAGGACTGTATCGTTGAAATCGATCCACAACGAGCCTTTGAAATTAGCGATAATACTGCGAGTAACACGGAAACGATTAATGTCATTAATGAAAATCATTCGGCTAATAGAATAGACAAATTGAAAAATTTCTTGAAATTAGATCATCTCAACCCGGAAAAGAAAGAAAGTATATTGGAATGTTGTACCAAATTTAATGACCTTTTCTACTTAGAAGGAGATATCTCACCAGGAACCAACACGTGTTCTCACAAAATAAAGCTTACGGACGAAACGCCTGTCCACATTAGACAATACAGATATCCGGAAATTCATAAAACGGAAGTAGACAGATAAATGACAGATCTTTTGGAAAAGGGAATAATGAAGGATTCCGAATCACCTTGGAATTCGCCTATTTGGATAGTACCTAAAAAGTTGGATGGATCGGGAAAAAGGAAATGGAGAATAGTTGTGGATTACCTTAAATTAAACGAAAAGACGATCGGTAACTCCTATCCTTTTTCAAATATAGTTGACATTCTCGATTAGCTGGGCAACTCGAAATATTTTACCATACTTGATATGGCCAGTGGCTTTCATCAGATACCAATGGATCCTTCTGACACTGGAAAAACCGCTTTTTCAACTTCTAGCGGACAGTTTGAATATATCCGCATGCCCTTCGGATTAAAAAATGCGTCTTCCACTTTCCAAAGGTGAACTAATACCGTTCTGTCGGGCTTACAAGGATTGAAATGTTTAGTATATTTGGATGACATTATAATCCATGCAAACTCACTCCAAAACCATAATGAAAAATTTGAAGCTCTATTACGAAAATTAAGAAAATATAATTTACGACTACAGCCGGATAAGTGTGAATTCCTTCGGAAGGAAGTAACTTATTTAGGACATCTCATATCTGAGGACGGGATAAAACCTGACCCAAGTAAAATCAAGGCGGTTGAAGAATTCCCTACGCCAAAAACTCCAACCAACATAAAATCTTTCCTTGGATTAGTAGGTTACTACCGACGGTTTATCAATAATTTCTCATCAATTGCAAAACCAATGACAGAATTATTACGGAAAGATAAACCATTCGAGTGGACATCTCTGCAACAGAAATCGTTTGAGGAATTGAAAAATGCATTGGTATCTGATTCTATCCCGATATACCCAGATTATGCACAGACTTTTAATCTAACTACAGACGCCAGCAGCACAGCTGTCGGTGCAATCTTATCGCAAGGCGCACCAGGCGACGATAGACCCATAGCGTACACGTCACGAACCCTGAACACAGCTGAAACAAACTACTCGACGATCGAGCGCGAACTTTTTGCAATAGTATGGGCCGTACAGCACTTCAGACCCTACCTTTTCGGTAGAAAATTTAAAATATTCACAGACCATAGACCTTTGACTTGGCTTTTCAACGCCAAAAATCCAAATAGTAAATTGGTTCGATGGCAAATTAAACTCTCGGAATACGAGTACGAAATTCGTTATAAACCAGGAAAGAAGAACCAAAATGCAGATGCATTGAGTAGAAACCCTATAGAACCACACGCAGACATAAGCCAGGTTCACGTGACAAATTCAGAACGTTCCTTTCCAAGGTACCCAGACTATTCGAACATTGTAAAAACAACGATAATACAAAATCCAAACATCATAGAGGTTCATGATGACTTTTTTAATCGAAATGACAATTATGCACACACTGTCTCTACGGACTTTGAAATGAATAAAGGGATAGCTCTAGAATTCAAAACTGGATACGGTCATGTCGAGCAACTCAAGGACCAATTCGCTCTTTATTCGACCGCGAAACTACAACTGTCAGACCGTAATATATATTACCTAATGACCAAGCAAAATTATTGGGATAAGCCAACCTATGAGGATATTTACATTAGTTTGATAAATTTCAGGAAAATGTTAGAATTAGATTCCATTAAATCTGTTTCTATGCCAAGAATAGCTTGCGGACTTGATCGTCTAGCTTGGCATAAGATTCGTACTATGCTGCGATACGTATTTCAAGGATCTGGTATTAAAATTTCAATTTGTACAAACCTTAAAACAAATCTGACACCACATCAAACTGAAGATATTATCAAAGAATACCACAACAGTCCTTCAGGTGGACACCAAGGTGTAAGCCGAACTATAAATCGAATCAAAGAAAGGTATCATTGGGATTCGATGAAACATGACGTGAAGAACTACGTGCGAAATTGTATAACCTTTAAAAAATCTAAAACCGATCGACGAAAGACCAAAATGCCCATGAAAATTACGACAAGCAGTAGTAAGCCATTTGAGAAGGTTTTCTTAGACATAGTGGGACCACTTCCTACTACTAAATCCGGACATAGTTACATACTCACTTTACAGGATGACCTCACTGAATTCTCGCAAGCCTATCCTTTAAGAGCGGCTCCAGCTGAACACACAGCCGAGGCTTTTATTGGAAATTTCATTTCCAATTACGGAGTTCCAAAATCTATTCTGACTGACCAAGGTACTAACTTCATGAGCGAGCTTTTCACTCAAGTTACGAAAATACTGAAAATCAAAAAATTAAACTGTACCGCATACCATCCACAGACTAACGGTGCTCTTGAACGGAGTCATGGTACCCTCAAGGACTATTTAAGATGTTCGTCAGCCATGGATAATTGGAACAAATTTCTATCTATGTATATTCTCGCTTACAACACAACCCCGCATACAATAACCAAAATCTCACCTTACGAACTCATATATGGACAGATAGCTAGAATTGCTTACAGAGTAGCGCACGACCCAGAGGAAGAAACATATAAAGATTACGCTTGACGACTTTCTGAAAAATTAAGCGATAGCCAGAAAATCGCGAAAGAAAACATCATCAGTTCTAAAGAGAAATCAAAATCAAATTATGATCAGGTAATAAGACCCCAAACCTCTAAACCAGGGGATCTAGTCTTGGCAGCCAACGAGACCACAGGACCGTTAGATCCGAAATTTCATGGACCTCATGTAATTACCAAACAGAATCTACAATAAGACTGTCATCGGAATATTTATGCCAATAGTGGACATAAGGTCAGACGGCTGTTGCGAAGATCTATCAGAAGCTTTGAATATTACTCAGCTTAATTTCGACGATTCCAATTTTGTAAAGAAATTCAATTTAGAAGATCTGACTATTGCTAGTCATAAGTTAAAAGTGATAGAAGAATCTTCCGATGAAATCCTAAAACAACAAGATAAAGAAACGACTTTTCGCAGAGTCAGTTACTTAGCTTATTTCGTAACTTCAATCATCACTATTTATATTGAGACGGAAGAAATCTTCTTCCCTCGACGCGGCATGGGTCGGGTGCTGTCGAGGCTCATACGAAATTAAAATTTGGGCGCCAGGTAATTATTAAAATTAACAAAACGAATTTATCGGCTAACTTATTTACTTTGAGACGCACACAGGGGAGGTTTGTTTGGATGACCCGTAGGAAGGGAGATCTTAAATTCCCAAGAGTTGAGCGAAACTCCAATTTAATACTCACAAACTATCGCCGGAGTCGGTCCCCAGAGGATTTACACTATTACATTACAAATTTTGCATACACTTAAAGAATAAATAGTTGTACAACACTGGACAAGATAACGTATATGTACGAAGAAATGCGTTTGGCCTAAAGCGACGTGAGAGCCTATTTTCGATAGATTTCGAGGCCTAATTGTCTGTACGATGGACGAAACAAGAGTGTGGCCGTATGAAAACTTGCGGGTCGCCCGACTTGATTTCGACAAGGATGTCGAAAGCGGGGTAATTCACATCGAATTGCGCAGCGAATATTGACGGTGAACCTAATCTTTGGTTTCCTGTTACACCCTCCCCCTTCTGAATTCGACGTCAATAAGCGACAATTTGTGAAGTTCCTTCGTTTTGACTGAAAAATCTTCAATTAATAAATTAAATTTTTGTTCGTTTGACCTTATATTCGAAATTTCGCTCAATTGAACCAGAAATTATCACAGAGACAGATTTTGAATTGTTTTGCTCTTGGAAATTTAGGTTCCGGACAATCACAAGTAGGTGGCTAAATTAATTAGCGGGTTAGATTATAGGGAGCGATAGGATCAGTATTGCATCGTTGATATGGAAATGGGTGACCCTTATAGGCAACAATATAAATATCTAATAATTAGCGACTTCGGGATCACTGGAAATTTGAAATACAAAACGACAAAAATTGATGATAGAAATTACAATCAATGAGATTCGTGAATTTTGCTGGATACGTGTATCTTCGTTGGTGTGGTGGCTTCTTGAATTTCGTATAGGGATGATGACGGTGATGGATGACGGCTCTTTCCAATTTGCAGTTTTAGTTTTTCTCGTAATCTGTATTGGTACTTGTATTGGTGAACTCCTTTTTTCTGTTCCGACTACTGTGTCGTTGTTGTCGGAGGCGATCTTTGACTCAGAATCGCTCAAGTTCTGCGACCTTGTATAATTGGAGTAATTTTCTTTCCACCGAAACCGGAACCGGTTATTTTCGTTGACATGTTTATGGCCCAGAAGCAGAACTTCCTCGTAACGACGGAAGATCTTTGGTAACCATCTGCTGGCAATTTGGTTTGCGATCCCAGGAAGTTGCGTTCCTCCAGATTCAGCAGGCAAACTCCGGCCTCGGGACATTAGAACATCGGTTGAATAAAAAATGAAAATTAGATGACGCGACGTGAGATCTTCTCCATCGGTCGACACCTTCTTCGACGTCTTCCTAATACTTCATCCAGCAAGCAGTTACGTCATTTTGTATCTTCCGCGGCTCCGTGCAGCTTGTCGAGTTATACGGGTACCTCGTGCGGGAGACAGAGGTTATTCGTCCCTTTTAAAGTATCGTGGATTGAATCGTCCCGCATCTTTCTATCGATATGAACGGACGAGTCGTGGCGTTCTGTTTGATAACGACGCGTATCACGGGGTCCGTCGCTCCTGTGCGCCTCAAGATCATCGGCGTATAATTTTCGAAGGCGTTGCCAATTTTAGCAAGATTAGTAGCTTGCTGCAATTAGCTCTGATCGGTCAAGTAACTCTTGACTTTCCTGATGTACGTTTTCTTACGAGTGTCAGCGGCGGTGGGTTTCACGTCGACGAGTCCGATATCGCTATGGTGGGTGGCGATTCGGTAGTTGTCACATAACGAGCTGCAACTATTCCTATTACCAATTTTGTGAACACTGCTTCAAGTTTTGTTTCTTCTGCTAGATTTCTCTGGCTTCCAGGATAGTTTCGTCGAAAGTGCTTCGCGCACGGGACCAGCTTTCTCGTTCATGATGATAAGATTCCAGACGACGATTCTTGATGCTTAACTTATGGGGTAATACATGAATTTCGTAAACTACGACGCGGGATCTTCAGATCGCTTACGTAATATTTCCCGATCATTTTATTTGCTTTGTCTACTAACTCGACGACCATTGGTCCAAGAACTCTTTTTACGAAAACTGGGCCTATAAAACGATGGGCAAATTTCGCCGAGTAACCTTCTGCTTTGTTGCTCAATTTTTTATTTGGATAGTAGACCTCAGTTCCTACTTTGATTTCTAAAGACGTTTGTTTATCAGCTCTAGATTTGGCAAGGGTTCTATTTGCGTAAGTCCTTAATCGACTTTCGATTTTATGCCGGAATTCATCAATTTTACTCAACCTTTTGGCCCAATACTCTGCTGACTCGTCTAACGATTGTACCTTATCTCCACCAGGTTTGCGTATGTTCTTGGATACTGCCTCGCGACCGTGATTCAAATAGAGAGGTGAAATTCGGCTACCTGCGTGTGGTACTGTATTATAGGCGAACTGTAATTTTGATAAATACTCGTCCCATTCGTTATGATTATCATTGATAAATGCTGCGATCATCGGTTTGATTGTGCGATTAACGCGTTCAACTGGGTTCCCTTGTGGGTGGTTTAGCGGAGTCGTGAGATGTTCTACTCCTCGAGCTTCCAAGAGTGTTCGAACTTCCTTGTTTATATATTCGGTACCATTATCAGTCAGAATTGATTTTGGAGTGCCCCAGCGATCAAAAAGGACATCCAATATTTTGACTACACTCTTGCCTGTTTTTTGCCGTATAGGAAATAGCTCTATATACTTGGTGTACAAATCTAAAACTACGATGACGTTTAAGTTTCCCTTTTTTGTTCGCGTTTGAGAGACAACGGTGTCAATCGACAATTGTGACCACGGTTGCTGTAACGGTCTTGTCCTTAAGGGACCTTTAATCGGGTTTTGATTGTGTTTGACTTTGAGACAAGTTTCGCAATCTTCCACGTAAGATTTTATGTCCTGCGTCATACCGGGCCAATAATAGTTTTGTCTGATTCTGTCTAACGTTTTGTCCCTTCCTAAATGACCTGCTTGTGGTAAATTATGGTTCTCGTGTAGGACAGTCAAAATATCTGCCGGTTTAACGACTTTTTTCCAGGGATTCTCATCATCAATCAAAGCTTTTTCGTAATCGGGTCTATAGTAAAATAGTTCGTCGCCTTTGACTTTCCATTCAGTAAATCTGTCTGGTTGGGTTTTGACTAATTTAAACTTCGTGTCGTACCAATCTTGATCTTGAATGGAGTTGAACTGAGGGCGATTCTGAATAGTTTGTTCGACTACCTTTTCCCAGCCAAGGGGAAAGTCCTCCAGTCCTCGTCGACATCAAACATTCTTGACAACGCGTCAGGGGCTTCATTCGTAGTGCCGCGACGATGCTCAATAGCGATATCATGTTGGTAAAGATACATGGCCCACCTAGCTAAACGGCCAGTTGGATTTTTCAATCCATGTAACCACTGTAGTGCTTGATGGTCAGTAACGATTTTAAATGAGGTGCCTTCCAGATAGCAACGGAGTTTCTCCACAGCCCAAACGACTGCTAGACACTCTTTTTCAGTTGTGGTGTAATGAAGTTCTGCACCTCTTAACGGACGACTCATTATTTCGACCAGGCTTTCTTCGTTAGTTTCTGGACTAACTTGAACAAGGATCGCGCCTAACCCAAAATCACTCGCGTCTGTATATAAAACAAACGGTTGTCCGGGTATTGGGACTGATAAACGTGGTGCTTCAGCTGAAGCCTTTTTAACCGATTTGAATGATTTTTGTTCCACGTCCGTCCATTTCCAAGGAACTTTAGGGCTCGTGAGTTTATTTAAAGGTCCCTGAATCCTGGCAATGCATTTAAGGTGTCTATGATACCAATTTACAAGACCGTTGAACTGGCGAAGTCGCGTTCTATCTTTCGGCACGGGGAAGTCAAGTATAGGTTGGATTTTTTCGGGGTTTGGCCTCATACCAAGTTCGTCGATAATATAACCGAGAAACTTCACTTCCTTGCACGCGAAGCTGCTTTTTCCGCGATTGACGATTAATTTTGCTTCTCGAAATACTTCAAAGATTAGTGACAGGATAGAAATATGTTCTCCGAAATCTTGGCTAACGATGATCCAATCATCGAGATACGTAAAGACTTGATCGACCCATTCATTTGGTAGTTCGCGTTCGTGGATAAGATTCGCGAATTGTCTTTTTAAAATATCCATAAGCCTCTGAAACGTAGACGGTGCACCTGTTAAACCATAGGGCATCCTTGTCCATTCTAGGAGACCTTTTCCTTCTACCACAAACGCCGTGTATTTACGACTCGCCTCTTCCATAGGTATTTGATGAAAAGCTTCGCTTAAATCGAGGGTGGAAATGATTTTCGCGTTATGCAATTGTGACAGAATCGACCGCATGTTGTGTAAGGGGTATGCAGGCTTTATAGTTTGACGATTTACAGGCTTATAATTAATGCAGAATCTAAGACCTCCATTTCCCTTTGGGGCAACGACGGGAAAGCATGCCCATTCGCTGTTACTCTACGTGACGTAACCCCTTTTTAACAACCTGTCGACTTCTTGATCGATGAATTTGCGAACGACTTCACTTCTTCGGTAAGGCTTTTGCCGGTAGGGTGTTGGATCGTTTAATTCAATAGTATGTTCAATTAAATCAGTTTTCCCGGTGCTTTCTTCGTCAAACTTAATGAACTCGATATCAAGAAAATCTTTCAGTTGTTGAGATTGATCCACCGAAAGAACTTTTAATTCCGAAGAAGTGACGTCGGACTGTGACAACGGATACGCAATTTTACTGCCCGCAAGTGTCCACGTTCTTGCGAATGGATTGACTATTACTTTAAAAGATAGTCAGAAGTCCATTCCTAGGACAAGATCGGCTGACAGTTCTGGCATTACGCTGAACTATTGGGGTCCATAAATATCGCCTACATCAATGATAAAACACGTGCCGCCATTCGTTTGGACGATGGATTTGTCGCCTAAGAGTACTCCCGCTTTAGATGAGGTGTCCGGCGTTAATTCTTGAATTTGACAATCCTTTACCCTTTGGTAAGCTGAAAGACTTAGGAATGATCTGTCACTACCACTATCAATTATCCCCCTTATCTCTTCGCCGAAGATAGAAATTTTCACGGATATCCTAGCGAGTTTGGTTGGCTCTTTTACTTCGTGACTACCGCGGTAAACATAACGCTGCGTTAAACGATGGATTCTGTGATGCGGTAACCGCGGGGGTATCCAATTTTGTAACGATTTTTTATCTAATCGAATGGGGTGAACATTGTTATCGAGATGTTCTTGATCGGCTATTCCGTCAGTCATTGTTGTCAAATTCACTTGTTCAATTTTGGCTTGACTAAGGGTGAGATCGCTCGTCATTCCGTTTTCATTGTTTTGAAGTGAAAGCTGAAACTCGTCGTCTGAGGATTCGTATTCGCTATCGGTTAGATTTATAATATTTAGGTTTGCGCTTTGTTCTAGTTGAATCCCAGATTGACTATTCGGTTCGCATTCGTCGACAACGCTAATTGTTTTGTCTAGATCTTTAGTCTGTGCGATATTGGTTTGCGATCTCCGTTCTACATTGAATTTTGTTAATTCGTCTGTATTTTCTACCTCGCCTTTGCCCTGTTGTGCAGTGACTTGAGGGTGAGTTACTGCAGGCTGTTCGCGTTTCCCGGGTGCGTTGGACAGTTTTTAGTTTCATGACCTGTTGTGCGGCAGTTATAACAAACAATTTGCCGATCGCTCCTGCAATAGCGAGCGGTGTGCGCGGTTTGTCCGCAGTTTACGCAGAACAATTTGGCTGGGTCGAAAGGAGTTTTATTCTGATTGGGCTTATTCCGTTCAATCGCGGAGCTAGTAGCTTTGTTTTGTACGGAATTATCGTAATGTGAAAGATTTTGTTCGAGCCTTTGACGGTTTAAGGTTTTCGAACTTGTTGGCTTGGACGATTTCTTTGAGTTCGCTGTGCTTTTATTATTTATGGCGTTTAGTTGAATTTCCTGTCTAGTGCCCTGATCGGTTGAATTACCTTCGTCGATCGTGGTGTTGTCTTCGTTTGACTCGTCGGATGAATATAATTGTCCTTGTATCGTTTTCAATTCGGGAACTCGTACGGAGCGTTTGCTCTTGTTATAGTTATGCACGGCGTTCGACCTTTGATAGAGATAGCTCCTTTCGTTAACGTAGTGGAAGAATTGAGTGTAGTTAACGTGACCGAGGTTAAGGACTTCGCAAGTTAAACGCGGGTTGAACTTTGTCAAAATCTACCTAATTTGTTCCCTGAACGTTGGAGGAGTTCGCATACGTTCGAAGATAACTCGTGCACGACAAGCAAATTCGGCTAACGATTCGTTTTTTTCGACGATTAAATCGCGAACTTCATATAACAAATCGGCATCGGCTTTTCTAACTACCCAATCGCTGCGGAAAGCTCTTACAAAATCTTTCCACGAACGCCATGATGTTTTGTTAACGAGGTACCAAGATCGGTAGGCGCCTTCGAATAATTTTGACAAACAAGGGACAAACAAATCTTTTTGTATGCCACTGGACGATAAGAGGTCTTTTAAAATTAGGAGAAACTGTTCCAGATCCTTTTCTGTTTTGGGAAAAGAGATTTTCCATGAATTGACGATCTGACCTACTTTTAAAGGCGGCGGTTGACTATTGTTAATTGAGTTTGGGTGACGATTTTCGATTATGCGACTCGAACCATGTGGTACTTCTGATCGGGTTTGGTTACTCAGACCAATACCAAGGTAAGGATTTTGATCGCAATGTTCATCGTCACTGGAGTCACTTGACCTCCACGACAGATTTCCTCTTCTTGTTCTAGACAATCGACTATCGATACTTGCGTAATGAGTTGCTGAATTACTCGGATTAAAAGAATAGGCAGACGCGCGACTTGCACTATGAATTCGATCGTTTGAATTTGGTCGTGTCAAGCGCTGCTGGCTTATCAGAGGATTCGGAAAGTTCGGTGATGAATTTAACATTTGCCTGTATTGTTGTTCAGTAACGAAAACTTCCTCATCAACGATTCGACCGTCTAGCAAAGGTTGACCAATTTTTACTTTGATAAAATACGGGATCGTTTGATTGCTGAGTCGGTCTGTATTGGTTACTATCCGCGGTTCGGTCACATAAGGTAAGCTGGATCTACGTGACGTATTTAAATCAGTATCGAAATGTACTTGACGTGACGTGCTTTGTGTGAAACCCTGTGCGTCTACTATCGGGTTCATTCTTTGATTTTGTCTATTTTCGTTTATCTCATTGTTTTCGGTCTGTTGTTGACGACATGAGGTATTCGCGAAACCTTGACCGTGATGATACGGAACGAAAGCGCTCAACGGTTGATCAGCTGAATGGTTACCTATGGAGACAAACTCGGGTCGTGCTTCGTTATCGTTTTGTCGTCTTTCTACTATCGCCTCATCATCGGCTGAATAATCTGTATCGTCTTCATTGGGATTACTTCCTTCTCTACTAGTTCCTAGATCTTTATTTTTGCTCGGGCAATTCACCTCCGGCTCTTTAACTAACATCTGACTCACTATGCCGTTAATTTTATCTAAAAGGGTATTCATCAAGCCTTTCATAGCATCCATTCGTTTGTCGATGGATTGAGGTGTTTGACTAGATAACGGTGTTTGTATCGGGACAGTAGTTATAGGGGTGTTCCGATAGATATTTCCCTGCAATGGTCTATTGATAATCGGGTTTTGACTAGAGCTGCCTGGTTGGTTTCGTCCACCTAGATCCGACGCGGTATTTTCGTAATTCGACTCATCAGCTGAGCTTACTGGATCATCTGTTATATTGTTGCCAGTTTTACTCATTTGATTTCTATTTGGTTTGCGTTTAGGTGGCGAGCGTATTAGAGACATGGTGGACCCCTTTGTTTTGTTTTATTTTGTATATGCCTCTTGCCAAATCTGGTATGATGATTACTTATCTGAGCCTTGGGACGAACCCTGAATGATTTTAATCCTTAACTTTAGATAGTGATTCGTAAGAATAATTGTGTAATAAATGATTGATTTGCGACTTATATCGCGTTTATCTCTTGAAACAACGATATTATTGAACACTAAAACAGTGAGGTTACTCGTAACCAAAACTTTACTCTGAAAAGTGACCGAAGCAAGATTCTGATCCTCTAACAATTTGTTATTCAAATTATGTACGATGTACGAAATAGTTTAACTGTTATCTTGGAACAAGATCTCAAAAGAACTGACTAAACTAACATATAATAGTATGAACAAATTAACAATTTTGGTTTGTGTCCATCAATAGGTAGGTGCAAGATCTACATCTATTAACAGACCAACAATTTTATGAAATTGACTGTTTTACGTATGTGCGAAAGTATGTATTGTATATATGTAATTTTTTTTTTTTTTTTTTTTGAATAATAGCGACAGAACAAAGTACAAGAATAAAAGAGAGAGAGAGATTCGATCGACGCAATGGCTTTGTTTACCTCGGCTCAACTATATGTGTATTGTGGCGTATGATATTCCGCTGTTTCTATGCCGGTTTCGAGTTCAACTGCCTAATTCAAATTTACGAAGTGAATATGTTTTACTAATTTTATAATTTTAATTCAAATTTTCCAAACGTGCCCCACGTTGGGCGCCATTGAGACGGAAGAAATCTTCTTCCCTCGACGCGGCATGGGTCGGGTGCTGTCGAGGCTCATACGAAATTAAAATTTGGGCGCCAGGTAATTATTAAAATTAACAAAACGAATTTATCGGCTAACTTATTTACTTTGAGACGCACACAGGGGAGGTTTGTTTGGATGACCCGTAGGAAGGGAGATCTTAAATTTCCAAGAGTTGAGCGAAACTTCAATTTAATACTCACAAACTATCGCCGGAGTCGGTCCCCAGAGGATTTACACTATTACATTACAAATTTTGCATACACTTAAAGAATAAATAGTTGTACAACACTGGACAAGATAACGTATATGTACGAAGAAATGCGTTTGGCCTAAAGCGACGTGAGAGCCTATTTTCGATAGATTTCGAGGACTAATTGTCTGTACGATGGACGAAACAAGAGTGTGGCCGTATGAAAACTTGCGGGTCGCCCGACTTGATTTCGACAGGGATGTCGAAAGCGGGGTAATTCAAATCGAATTGCGCAGCGAATATTGACGGTGAACCTAATCTTTGGTTTCCTGTTACAATATTATATACAAATTATTGAGTTGGTGCTACAAAACCTACCAAAATCCAACTCCGGTTAACTCAACTGGACTCGAAGGAATGATTCAAAATGTTGTTGTAAACTGCTGTAAACCTCAAAGATCTCGTGCTCCAGTAGCCGTCGTGATGTCGGAAATAACGGATGACGAGGATCAACCTGTTAAGGAATCATATAGATTGAAATGTCATGATAGCCGAGATCTTAGAGCGTAACCATTTTCATGAACGAAAATTATATCTAATATCTTTGTATACACTGTCAATCTGTAGTCATATCACTAAATATAGTCGGTGAGGAAATTATTGTAATCCTCATCTGGAGTAACCATAATAATATTAACCGATGAATATTTTCGCTTCGCTATTATATTCATTCTAAAGGGAGAGGTGTTATAACCCCACCTATTCTATTCACTTATTATTTCTCCATCATATGTCGCCACAGAGTGATATTGAATATGGCCGATTGCAGCAGGATGTTCAGTCATCAGGTTTAATTCGCCGAAGTATTTACCGGCTAAAATTCATAGTTGCTGACTATCGCCATATTGGTTTGACCACCTCGGAACAGCCACTCTCAATTCTCTCTTCGAACTGGCGACACTTACATTTGTAAAGAACTCAATTTCATCTGCTCACAAATGAAGTTCCAGACATTCTTAGATCTTGGATTTCAATCCGCTAACAGTCAACGGATCCTAGTTATAGCAAAAGGTAGTGCTCCCTCAAAAGGGGCACACAACACAAGATTTTCTGCTTCCGCAGTACGGCCATAAAACGTAAATACATTCGCCTAGCCCTAGCTGGTTCCTCAGCGAAGCATTTTCACCGAGCCACCATATTTACAAATTGGCAAATGTCGAGCCGTAAAAGGCAAGAAGGAGGTACATCGTTAGTTTTTTCTGTCAGCAGCGCGTAACTAAAACATAAGAAGACCTTCAGACTTGGCTTTCGAGCAAACACTCGGCTAACAGCTCTTAAAAGAGCCTTATCAAAATTAGTGATCACCTCTTCACGGATGGGGAAAAAGGCTTTTTGCATTGCTCCGACACATAAAAACTTATTTAGCCAATGTCTTATTGCATTGGTGTTTCCAATAGCGGACACTATCTGAAAAATGGGTACTGTTCTATCTCCGACTTGACCAACTGCTTGATTTAAGTAAACGTGAGGACATAATTCCCCATGTGGTAACAAAACCTTCTTGATCACCGATCCTGTGGCGTCTATGTATAAAGTTATGGGATACTGTTCAAAAATGGCAAGCTGCTCCTTCGTCCAAAAGTGCACATATATAGGATCTAACCCAATTGAGTGAATCGCTCCCTCATATTTTATATCATATTTCATAACTTGTAAATTACTGTATAAATCTTTCGTTGGAAGACCAAGCTCTCTGTCATTATACTCCAACTTTGCCCTTCGTAGTACGTCACTGCTATGAAAATGGGAAGGTTTGTCGTCACCAATTTTCATTAGCTCAGCAACTTTTTTTCGTTGCCATATGCAAGGTGGCATATTCTTATCCAGTAATTCTTTGGCCACAGTTTCTCTTACTTGACCTTTCAAATAGCGCTTCTTCTTGTGTTGTACATTAGGATTAAAATCGGTAATCGTGCATTCCATGATTATTTTTTCTCCTTCCTTCGAATCATTGACAATTATTTCGAAGCATGAACATCGACATTCCAAGCAATTACCAACAACTGTGGCAAAAAATCCGCTTTGAGAAATTTTCACAGATTTAAAAGCTCAAGGACACGGAAGTCTAGTCTCACGATGGATCGCTTCAAAGAGTACATTAGTGCATGCGCTTCGTTTCAACTTGAATTCGCTTCGCTGGGCTTGACCTTCTAATCGATAATGGACTTCTTCTAGTTGCACTTTGTCCCATACATCCGTAATATCGATATGGAATTCGGTAACTTTTTGATTATTCACGGAATCAATGCTACTATCAGCAATGGAAACGTTGACCGCCAGTTCTATATTACGCTCTTATAATGAATCAGAAAAAACACTGTCGCGATTCATTTTAATTATTGCATAAATATGTTTTGAATTAAGCCGATATTCCGATTCCATTGCTGACGATATTTTTGTAAATATTTCAGAACTTAGTGTTGTGATCCTTTTTTGAGGGAGCACTACCTTCCGTTGGATTGGGATCCGTTGACTGGTAAAAGATTGAAATTCAAGATCTAAGAATGGTTATACTTTATTTGTGAACCGATGAAATTAAAGTGAAGTTGCTGGTTCGAAGAGAGAATTGAGAGTGAGTTGAAAGTGGCTGTTCCGAGGTGATCAAACCAATATGGCAACTGAATTTACTGTGAATTTTAGCCGGTAAATACTTCGGCGAATCAAACCTGAAGACTAAACATCCTGCCGCAATCAGCCATATTCAATATCACTCTGTGGCGACATAAGATAAAGAAATAATAAGCGAATAGAATAGGTGGGATTATAACACCTCCCCCTTTAGAATGAATATAATAGCGAAGCGAACATATTCATCGGTTAATATTATTATGGTTACTCCAGATGAGGATTACAATAATTTCCTCACCGGCCATATTTAGTGATATATACATATAACAGTGTATACAAAGATATTAGATATAATTTTCGTTTATAAAAATGGTTACGCTCTAAGATCTCGGCCATCACGACATCTCAATCTAAGTGATTCGGTAACAGGTTCCTCCTCGTCATCCGTTATTTCCGGCATGACGACGGCTACTGGAGCACGGTTTCCTTGAGGTTTACAGCAGTTTACAATAACATTTTGAATCATTCCTCCGAGTCCAGTTGAGTTACCCGGAGTTGGATTTTGGCACGTTTTGCACCAACTCAATAATTTGTATATAATATAAATAGTGATGATTGAAGTTATAAAATAAGCTAGGTAACTGACTCTGCGGGAAGTCGTTTCTTTATCTTGTTGTTTTAGGATTTCATCGGCAGATTCTTTTATTACTTTTAACTTATGACTAGCAATAGTCAGGTCTTCTAAATTGAATTTTTTTACAAAATTGGAATCGTCGAAATTGAGCTGAGTAATTTCCAAAACCTCTGATAGATCTTCACAACAGTCGTCTGACCTTATGTCCACTGTTGGCATAAATATTCTATTGTCAGTCTTATTGTAGATTCTATTTGGTATTAACATTGCTGAGCTCGTATAGCCCTTGCAATTCGCATCTAATTCTAAAATTTCTGTCCTCTGCATTCTAATGTCTTGTATGTGGTCGTTCACGGAACAACTTACTGTAAGTAATTCGGGTTTCGATAGGACGTATAACCATTTGTTTTGTTTCTGAATTCGAATCCATAATGGATTTGTTAATTCTGCCAGTCTGATATCGCATGTTTCTGGAATTGGACTCGCATTAAGGAACAATGAGACTTCGCAGCTACTGCTAGCGTGAGTTAGGAATACTGGTTGCGTTTGTCTGCAGATCTAATAGTCGTTCTTGATCAGTTCACACATCGTCATTGAATCATCTAAAATGACATAATTTTGTCTGGTAGCTGTAATACCAAATTTTTTTATTTTTGGTTTGATAAACAAGAATTTATTGCTTTCGTGTTTGGTTGGCAACGGGTTGACCTAATACATTTTGTATTGCTTATCATGGATCAGAGGGATCCGAATAATGAAAACTAATTTTGATTCGGTTTTTGAGCTCTCTACAGAGATTCCCTTCATTAAATCGTGGATGTTTTGGAGGTTCGGTGTTAAAGCAAAATGTAGATCGGTGGGTATATTATTGATTATAGATCGTAGTTCAATTACGAGTTGACTAGGTCTCATAATGACTGGGTGTACGATGCTTTCTTGGCTGAAGAGAATTGCGTCCATAATATTGCTAAGATCGATCAAGAACGTCTCTATCATTACATTAAGCACCATAAAATTTTCGTCTATCAACTGAGTTGCGTGTGTGGTATAGGTATTGTTGAATATTATATATATATCTTTACCAATATCCTTCAGATTTTTGTTAATTATCGCCTCGTTCTTATTAAAATGTTGGACCGTGTCATTGAAATTTTGGATCGTGCTTGATACTATTGTTGCTTGTTCTTTAATCAATTCGAGGGTTTTTCTTTCTCCTTTGGTTAGCTTTTCAATTTCCGCATCAAACCTTTCCCCGTCTTCGTTATCAACCAAACCAAAAATTTCTTTGAAAACATGTCCTATTCCGTCGAACCACCCTCTCTTATTTCTATTGCTCTTAGGTTCGGATGCGTCGTAAAAGCCAAGAAAATCTTGCAAATCAGTTTGTTTTTCTTTGAGTCCTATCACTACATGATCTAATGAGTCTAAATACTTTCTGCATGTTATCATTCTACTACCATCCGTCCTGCACGCTGCTTTAACCTTTTCCGAGAGTATCGCTATTCTGTCTAATTAGTCGAAAAAATGACTCAAGTCAAGAAAAGTTACTATTCGCCACTCAGTTGAATATAACTTAACTGTTCCAACCTCTTCATAGTAAAGTCCAGCTGAATTTTCGTATAGTATGTCTTTATAATTTCCCTGGACGGTTCCGAGAAGCCTGAAAGCAGTCAGACAACAGTCTCGTGATATAATTTCAGTTTGTTTGCATGTAAAATTTTTAATTTGCCTTTAATCTTTAACTCAAAATTTAATTCATTAATCTGTTTGGTAATTAGATAAGGTCCATGAAATTTCGGATCTAACGGTCCTGCGGTCTCGTTGGCTGCCAAGACTAGATCCCCTGGTTTAGAGGTTTGGGGTCTTATTACCTGATCATAATTTGATTTTGATTTCTCTTTAGAACTGATGATGTTTTCTTTCGCGATTTTCTGGCTATCGCTTAATTTTTCAGAAAGTCGTCAAGCGTAATCTTTATATGTTTCTTCCTCTGGGTCGTGCGCTACTCTGTAAGCAATTCTAGCTATCTGTCCATATATGAGTTCGTAAGGTGAGATTTTGGTTATTGTATGCGGGGTTGTGTTGTAAGCGAGAATATACATAGATAGAAATTTGTTCCAATTATCCATGGCTGACGAACATCTTAAATAGTCCTTGAGGGTACCATGACTCCGTTCAAGAGCACCGTTAGTCTGTGGATGGTATGCGGTACAGTTTAATTTTTTGATTTTCAGTATTTTCGTAACTTGAGTGAAAAGCTCGCTCATGAAGTTAGTACCTTGGTCAGTCAGAATAGATTTTGGAACTCCGTAATTGGAAATGAAATTTCCAATAAAAGCCTCGGCTGTGTGTTCAGCTGGAGCCGCTCTTAAAGGATAGGCTTGCGAGAATTCAGTGAGGTCATCCTGTAAAGTGAGTATGTAACTATGTCCGGATTTAGTAGTAGGAAGTGGTCCCACTATGTCTAAGAAAACCTTCTCAAATGGCTTACTACTGCTTGTCGTAATTTTCATGGGCATTTTGGTCTTTCGTCGATCGGTTTTAGATTTTTTAAAGGTTATACAATTTCGCACGTAGTTCTTCACGTCATGTTTCATCGAATCCCAATGATACCTTTCTTTGATTCGATTTATAGTTCGGCTTACACCTTGGTGTCCACCTGAAGGACTGTTGTGGTATTCTTTGATAATATCTTCAGTTTGATGTGGTGTCAGATTTGTTTTAAGGTTTGTACAAATTGAAATTTTAATACCAGATCCTTGAAATACGTATCGCAGCATAGTACGAATCTTATGCCAAGCTAGACGATCAAGTCCGCAAGCTATTCTTGGCATAGAAACAGATTTAATGGAATCTAATTCTAACATTTTCCTGAAATTTATCAAACTAATGTAAATATCCTCATAGGTTGGCTTATCCCAATAATTTTGCTTGGTCATTAGGTAATATATATTACGGTCTGACAGTTGTAGTTTCGCGGTCGAATAAAGAGCGAATTGGTCCTTGAGTTGCTCGACATGACCGTATCCAGTTTTGAATTCTAGAGCTATCCCTTTATTCATTTCAAAGTCCGTAGAGACAGTGTGTGCATAATTGTCATTTCGATTAAAAAAGTCATCATGAACCTCTATGATGTTTGGATTTTGTATTATCGTTGTTTTTACAATGTTCGAATAGTCTGGGTACCTTGGAAAGGAACGTTCTGAATTTGTCACGTGAACCTGGCTTATGTCTGCGTGTGGTTCTATAGGGTTTCTACTCAATGCATCTGCATTTTGGTTCTTCTTTCCTGGTTTATAACGAATTTCGTACTCGTATTCCGAGAGTTTAATTTGCCATCGAACCAATTTACTATTTGGATTTTTGGCGTTGAAAAGCCAAGTCAAAGGTCTATGGTCTGTGAATATTTTAAATTTTCTACCGAAAAGGTAGGGTCTGAAGTGCTGTACGGCCCATACTATTGCAAAAAGTTCGCGCTCGATCGTCGAGTAGTTTGTTTCAGCTGTGTTCAGGGTTCGTGACGTGTACGCTATGGGTCTATCGTCGCCTGGTGCGCCTTGCGATAAGATTGCACCGACAGCTGTGCTGCTGGCGTCTGTAGTTAGATTAAAAGTCTGTGCATAATCTGGGTATATCGGGATAGAATCAGATACCAATGCATTTTTCAATTCCTCAAACGATTTCTGTTGCAGAGATGTCCACTCGAATGGTTTATCTTTCCGTAATAATTCTGTCATTGGTTTTGCAATTGATGAGAAATTATTGATAAACCGTCGGTAGTAACCTACTAATCCAAGGAAAGATTTTATGTTGGTTGGAGTTTTTGGCGTAGGGAATTCTTCAACCGCCTTGATTTTACTTGGGTCAGGTTTTATCCCGTCCTCAGATATGAGATGTCCTAAATAAGTTACTTCCTTCCGAAGGAATTCACACTTATCCGGCTGTAGTCGTAAATTATATTTTCTTAATTTTCGTAATAGAGCTTCAAATTTTTCATTATGGTTTTGGAGTGAGTTTGCATGGATTATAATGTCATCCAAATATACTAAACATTTCAATCCTTGTAAGCCCGACAGAACGGTATTAGTTCACCTTTGGAAAGTGGAAGACGCATTTTTTAATCCGAAGGGCATGCGGATATATTCAAACTGTCCGCTAGAAGTTGAAAAAGCGGTTTTTCCAGTGTCAGAAGGATCCATTGGTATCTGATGAAAGCCACTGGCCATATCAAGTATGGTAAAATATTTCGAGTTGCCCAGCTAATCGAGAATGTCAACTATATTTGAAAAAGGATAGGAGTTACCGATCGTCTTTTCGTTTAATTTAAGGTAATCCACAACTATTCTCCATTTCCTTTTTCCCGATCCATCCAACTTTTTAGGTACTATCCAAATAGGCGAATTCCAAGGTGATTCGGAATCCTTCATTATTCCCTTTTCCAAAAGATCTGTCATTTATCTGTCTACTTCCGTTTTATGAATTTCCGGATATCTGTATTGTCTAATGTGGACAGGCGTTTCGTCCGTAAGCTTTATTTTGTGAGAACACGTGTTGGTTCCTGGTGAGATATCTCCTTCTAAGTAGAAAAGGTCATTAAATTTGGTACAACATTCCAATATACTTTCTTTCTTTTCCGGGTTGAGATGATCTAATTTCAAGAAATTTTTCAATTTGTCTATTCTATTAGCCGAATGATTTTCATTAATGACATTAATCGTTTCCGTGTTACTCGCAGTATTATCGCTAATTTCAAAGGCTCGTTGTGGATCGATTTCAACGATACAGTCCTTTTCAGTAAAATTTATTAGACTCGTAATTGCCGTCATATTCGGTAGAATTTTCACGAAGCTTTCACCCATAAAGATTCCCGGTCTTATTCCTGTTTTTCCTAATCTGCCATCGGACATTGACATTTCACTGACAACGGGGATGTCAGCTAAAATTTCGGTTCTGGCGGGAATCAATAACTTCCTCTGCTGAATCAATTTGTACCTACGACTGCCCAAAAGTAATTCTGATTTTTCTGTACCTCGATGTTTGTAATTTATTGCAGCGTTATTGAATTTTGTTAGGAGGTAATTTCCAATGAGGCCATCTTGAGCAAAGCCTAACGTATCATCTACAACATGAAATTCAATTGGTCTTATTTCCTCTCCGCAATTAAGAGTAAGTTCGATCGTTCCGATTGTAAACGCTTGTGAATCACTAGCTAATCCCTTTAGTTTGATTTTTTCATCAAGATTCATATCAGATTGTTGCGAGATGAATTTTTTTTTTATAAGACATGGGTAAGCTCCAGTGTCTACCATAAACAAATTTTGAGATTGGTTCAACTCGGGTACGGAAAGAATTACATTGTTAGGTGATTTTCAAAGGCTGATCTCATGCTTTATCATTTCTAATCCTTCGTTGTTTTGGTTGAGCGGGTTCCTCCTACCATGGACCTCGTTCCGCTCACTAACGCTGTCCGATTTACAAAATTTGGTTGTTGATTGACATTATTTGGAGTAGGCTTAGAGGCTAGCATGGCTCTTCTTTTGAAGCAATTAGCTTGCACGTGTCCTGGCTTTTTGCAAAAGAGACATGCTAATCTGTTACTGTCTACTGGATAAACTCGATGACATTCATCGCAAGTAATTTCTTCTGTAATGCAGCACTCGTTTATTAGTTCTGAACAATTTTGAGAGCAGTAATTTATTTCTTGAGGATCAGGTTCGGATGGTTCTTCATATTCATCGCATTCGTCATTTGTACATGCATTAATAGCCTCTGGTATTTGGTTTTTTTCTAATTTGAATTAATTTTTCATTGAATGTCCTGTCTTATCACAGTGTTGACAAGTAATTTTACTTCTATCCAAAGTAACTGATTTGAAAAATTGGCTTATTCAATCTTCAGTTATCTTCAGTCTTTCTTCGTCTGAAGCTATTTGGTATGCTTTTATCAAATCTTTGGGGTTCCTTATCCTTAACATATCGCGTATTTTTTCATTCAAACCGGCTATAAAACAATCTTTAGCTTTTGTAGTGATCAGATTATGGTAGAATTCTTTATCTGACTTAGTTTTAGCAGGGCCTGATTCTATAATTTTTATGCATAAACCTTCGATTCTCTGGTAAAAAGAATCGATTGATTCTCCAGCACGTTGCCTGCAAATGCTTAGCTCTAGTTCCCATTGCCTATTTGTACCCTTTTCCTCGTATATTGTCAATAATTCATTTTTGAGGTCTTGGTAGTCCTCTTTAACTCTACCCTGACTTCTCCTATACGCACTACCAGTGATCTTGCTGTATACGGGCTCATAGAGCTCCTCCTTCTCGGAGTCTGGACATCGTTTAAAGGCGCGGTCACAGTTATCAATGAATTCACAAATGGGGACGCCTCGTAATCCATTAAACGTTGAAAGAAGTTTAGCAAGATCTTTCGCGATGGGTGCCATTTTCCAGAATTCTAGTTAAAGCTACTGATCCCAAGTTAATTAAATAACGTCTGTTGATAACGTTGTTGTTAACTGGTAGAGGGTTGAAATCCAAGATCTGAATGGTTGGGACTTTATTTGTGAGCAGATGAAATTGAGTTCTTTACAAATATAAGTGTTGCTAGTTCGAGGAGAGAATTGAGAGTGGCCGTTCCGAGGTGGTTAAACCAATATGGCGATAGTCAGCCACTACGAATTTTAGCCGGTGAATACTTCGGCGAATTAAACCTGAAGACTAAACATCCTGCCGCAATCGGCCATATTTAATATCACTCTGTGGCGACATATGATAAAGAAATAATAAGCGAATAGAGTAGGTGGGCTTAGAACAATAGCAAACACGGTTGTTTTTGTTTCAATTCAAAGAATAATCAAAAATTCAATTTGTTTGTGACAACTTATCTGTTAAACTAAAAATAAAAAAATGACATTTTTCTTCTCTCCCTCTTTTCTTCGACAATGAAGACAAAGGTTAATCAAAAGTCTCCAGGGTCTTGGATACTTTGGAGGCAACTCCGAAACGACGATATACAGGATGTATTACCTCATGTGTTCAGAATGGGAGGGACTCAGTCGACACGGAGCCATGCCCCTCTAGCCAATCAACAAGCATTAGATTTTTGTAGACCGAAATTCTCACGAGAATAGAAGAAACAATTTCTTGGTGTAGGAAAAAATTATCAACAACGATTTAATGTGTTTGTTAAGTATTTATTCACTCTGACGCTCACAGATACGCCTCGATAGAGAGGGTAGACAATTCGATCAACGACGTCGCTCCTTTCCACGGCCAACCGTTTTTCCTCTCTGGCCGCAAGTTTTATTTCGCTGGCAGTTGCTTTTACAAATCCCACCGATAAGTTGTCGTGGTAATTTTATATACGAAATATTCATTGCCGCGAGCTGTTCCTGCAACTGCCTGAAGCCGGTCCTGATCGCGATGGTACCGGCCACCGCACTACGGTTGACGTCCATGCACGCCTCGTCTTGCGCCTCACTCCAGACATGGTCTTCATAATTGCACATTCTACACGTGAATATGAATTTCTTTTCCAGTCCGAAACGTTGCGATCCTGTCATGGCAAGATCTCGGAAGCAGCATTGAACACCTCTGCAGTGATTTTCGAATTTGATGAGCAGATCCCAAAACATATATGCGAAATCTACGATTTGTCTACCTTGGAGGCTTTTTGTTACTCGATCAATTGAATTCTGATCGATATTCTCAGTTCTCTCCACAAGTAAATTCGGAAATGCCTCGTTATCGTCGTTTTCGGATTCCAGCACAGCGATCAGCTCTTCGGTTGACAATTTTGTATCGCACGGAGGTAATGTTTCCGAATCATTTCTGAGCCCCATATCGTCAAGCGCAGCATGAATGCGAACATTCTGCGAAGCCCCTTCATCCTTGTCAAGCGTGTATTGACGTTCGTCACGGATCTGCACATCGGCAGCAGGATGCACATTAATATCCGCAACTTGGGCATCCTCCGCCACTCGTCTCCGTGCATCTTTTCT
Source organism: Athalia rosae (assembly GCF_917208135.1). Lineage (NCBI taxonomy): Eukaryota > Metazoa > Arthropoda > Insecta > Hymenoptera > Athaliidae > Athalia > Athalia rosae. The sequence continues at coordinate 7,297,399 of NC_064032.1, read as the reverse complement.
TCTGTAAAAGAAACAATGCACGCCGATTTCGTGTATGACACAACTGTCCACCCTATTGTCGATCACAGCAAATGTCAGAATTAACATTCATATTTTTTTTTTGAATCGTTCATGTCGAGTGCGGATTGATGGGGAAGAAGAGCGATGACGAAAAATGGATATTTCTAGAACTTCTTGAATTCTTTCAGCACGAAAAACCATCATCTTTATGAACTCGGAATATTAATCATACATCGAATTTGATGAATAGAATGAATATTTAATAAATATATATTTCAGTTAATAAGACATATTCGACAAATATTTGACTCAATTCTCTGTACTATAAAGATTTTTTGAAATTTTAACAGTACTGTTGTTCATGAAATAGTGTTATGATAAAATTTGAAAATAAATAAAAATTCGGAAATTTCGATATTACTGAATTGTGTCGTGGATTACAATTTTCTGATGTTCCTTCACGTGAGAAATACGTTCAAACTTGTGAAAATTGAGAGTTCGAAGATTTGTATTCAAAACATGAAAGTTACGATTATTTGGTGTTGAAATTTTGCAGGAACTGTTTGAAATTCTTATTTTTTGATATTTCAGTATTTTTCGCATCGAATGCGCACTCCACGTAAATAAATCTGAATCAAAAATTACATATAGTCGTTTTCCGTGTTTTGTTTGCTGGAAATAGGGTGAACCCCACGTTTCAATGATTACCCACATTTGATACCCGCTATGAAAGAACAAGTAGTTCCGATCTACATTCATCTATTCTACAATTACTTTCACGTAATTGAAACGCTTCTAGTGATTCAGCGGGGATTTTTTTTTTACAAACATTTTCGGTAATTCCGGACGTTATTCGACACTATTGTATGAACATATTTTATCAGACAATTCCTCGGACATTTCGGTGAGAAACCTACTCAAAATGACCGGTTTCGGTTTCATATATGACGGATTTTTGATTTCATTTTCACGTGAATCTCGGCTCCGTCGATGTTCGTAAAGTAAAATATATTTTCCGCACGAGAAGTTTGTCGCAGGCAAAAATCGAAAGCCAAGACGTTGCACTCGGATACAGAACCACAAATAAAATTTGCTCGTTCGACTAGCAGTGACTATTCTGATAATGACCGAACTGAATTCAAGATATTTCCAGATTGTCTCCATTCTTCGGTCAAAAATTTTTTGGAAAACTTGATGACATTTTTTGGAGGAATACCCAAATGTCAGGGTTAGCAATTCTCGCCGAAATCCCAATTTTTATAAATTATGCTACTCAATATCTGAAAGGGTTCCACTCGCTTAAGAGTAAATGGAAACTAATCATCATTGATCACAGATCACCAGACGATAGCTCCTAACTAAGGTATCCGCCTAAATTTTTGACCACAAAGGTTTCACTGAGGAAAAGCATGAGTGCCCCAGTTTTGGATAAATAAAGAAATATATCTGACCTTTGTACCCAATATTCATTGCGGCTCCAACGTCGCACCGAATACCAGCGTGAATTAATTTGCTTAATAGGCATTATTACACAATCAACAATTCGTCACTTTATTTCGATGTAATAAGTGGTTGTGATCACCATAATAAGTACAGACATTACGCTTACAGAGCGTGGTGCTGAACTTCGGCATAAACAGATGATATTATTCGTTCGCGGTTCAAACGATAACGGCTGTGATTCGGCAGCGCATTCGCAGTACCGTTTCGATGCATGGCATTGGCTTTCACAATGCACGGCAGCGACGTCGTGGTACAAAATGCCTGCTTTCATCAGTCGGACGCCATTCTGGCACAAAACCTTGTGGGTGCAAGTTCACGGCGGAAAGAGTAAGTATTCGTTATATATTTATTGTACTATGGCATGATTCGTTAGGTACGTCTTGTTATCGGAATACGTAAAATGAAAAAAATAAATGATTATTGATTCTAGGGCGAGGCGGTTAAGTTGAATTTGAATTACAATGTTGTATTAGACGTATGTACGAAATATGTTACGCGTTCTCGGACGGTTTCTGGTTATTGCACGTGTCTTTGTTTCGCTAATTTGTAACATGTATATTTTTGGATATGACGTGTTCTGTCTCAATCAGGAACACGCTTTATGGAAATGGAGCTCGATTTAATATTTACTCAACCTATGATCGATTCCTTTTGGGCGTTGACGACAGAAAAACAAATTTTTCACCTATTGACAGCATCACGTTACGAAGGCATAGGAAGCAAGTCTTTAGCTTGTGAATAGCATTTTTGGTATATTGTCGTGCGTTTTGTCAATCCGAAATGCGTGCCAAGTTTATCTTTGCTATATTGTTATTCACAGTTTATGGAAACACCAGTTATTTTTTCTGAAAGTTCGGAAATCTACGCGATTTCAATAACAAAAAAATCGTGACTCTTCAAAACCAAATCATCGACGGAAAATTATGTAGCACTCAACTTCCCAATTCGATCAATCTTGGTTCAGTAAAATAAAACTTCATAATTGTTTGTGTAGACACACGTTTTCGGAAAGAAAAATACGAAAACCTACAATTTTATGATTTATAACAAAGCTTTTTAGTTCGCACTTTTCGATAACATAATCTAATATTTCTATCTTTTCAGGGCCCCCCGTCATGAAACCATCGGCACCTCCGCCATCCTACCGCAGACAACGTTCACCGTCACCGCGGGAAGCCTGCCGGCCGACATCTTCCGGAGCGGGACGGTGCCTACGGCTGGGAGAAAAGAGCGAGGAAGGGCGAGGGTGACGCCGGAGCAAAGCCGGCTGCAAAGCGTGGGTGGGGTTCGGGAGTGGCGCGGCAGGGGCCCGGGGGGGGGGGGGAGGGCCGAGCAATGGGGACAAGGGGGATGGGGCAGGGTTGGGGCGGGAGATGCCAGGAGCACGTCCTTATCAGGGAACAGCTCCTATTGCGATAATAGAGTAATTCACTCGTAAGAATTACAAGTAACTTATTCTGTTATCCCAAAGGACTAACTTGGCGAAACTGTAAACCAAGACCAAAAATTCACAGTAGGTCAAGGTCTCGGCAGCTGACTTATTCATATTGGTATTTCCATCCACGAGATGGGAAATTGTTCATCTTTGGATGAATAGTTCTGATTCTTGTGGATGAGAATACCGATGTGGACAAGTGAACCACCGAGAATTTAACTGCACTTCTGGTTGTGATTTACATTGTACCGAGCTCGTTGGTTCGACAGTTGGCACTTTCAGGTGGGTGGGTTGTTCAGAAACGGAAAGTGGATGGGGTTGGGGGTATGGGGTGGGATATATACATGCATCTCAAATATTTTCCGTATTTTCTAATTCGGGTCTTCGCCCACGCCATTGCCACCGACTCAGCTGTGAAGTAAGCGAATGTAGTGTACGATAGTTGTTCAAGAGCGATCATGCTCTTCGGAAAATAGCCAAGGCCGTAAAAAAAGTTGTTATCTCTTTTGAAGGATATAATATGTTGTACTATGCATATCAATGTTATTACTTTTGAAACTTGTCTGGCAGGACGTTTTATGTTTTTTGTAATGTATGTACTGCGTGTACGGCATGAATATTAGGAATACATAGGGTCTGTTTATTTTAGTTAGTTTGTGATATCTTTTTCTACGAATATTTATATGCTATAGTAATATAGTTTGACCGAATTGAAACTTGTTATCATTCAAATCCAGATTCAGGATGTGTAGGAATGCACCATCAATTTTATGCCTGGAATTACTGATATGAAGTCGAAATATGCTACCATCTTGCTTATAGTTTTTCGAAATCCTGAAATAAATATTACTCACATGATTATTGTTTGCAAATTTTGCAATCAGACTCGTGCCAATCGCGGAATCAGAACTGTTCTAACATTCAGGCATGCGAATGATTGAAATTACAACAGATATCAATTCCGCGTATACGAATTCAAAATGGATTCATAATACGCGGTTGAAGCGCGCTGTGCAGCGGAAAATTCTCACACTAGTGTACCGTATGTGGGCCTGTCTAAAAACAATATGGTCAGCCGAAAAGCGTAGAGTTTTCGGTTATTTGCTAGTTTCAAGTATTCGAGAGTATTTTAGGCTTTTCAAAAAAGTGAAAGATGCATTCTCTTTCATCAATTGCTAGGATGGTGCACTCGGTAGTCAAAGTGTTGAGCAAGTGACTGAAGTAGTGTATAATTGGTGCAAATAGAGATGGCGGGTCCCTACGCTGGGAAATCATCACGACGCACCTCGCATTTTATAAAATTCAATATCATAGTTTTTTGACTCCAAAACCTGGTTTTTCCGACCAGCGCACCTTCCTACCGAAGAATGAAGGGATATGCACCTTTCGCTTTCCCGAATAAGTCGGAAATACGCCTGAATAGTTGAAACTACGACATCTCGCATAAAAAATAATACATACAATATTTTGGTATTCAGGACCTTTGATAGTCGAATCACATCGAACGGTTTCGATTGTCTTTTCATGAATTTTTTCATGTCTTTAAAGTGCAACATCGGACGACCTCTTAGTCTGTAAGTATTTGCCATTACCCCGTTTTTCAATTTGTCAGTCACAATTTCAAATAATTCATTGTTTCCAGCTGTAGTGAATACGTAATCTCGAAAATGTATGTGATTTATTGCACCGGCTAAAATAATTTGGAAGATGCTATCTACTGCACACGTATGCCTAAAAGAATATTTTGCACCATTAATCGTAACCAAGCTCATCATCATAGCATTGACGTTTTCTAAAATTGGTAAGTTTTTTTCATCGTTGAAATCATACAGCAGCATTTCCGAAATTTCATTTTTGCTTTGGCCCAAATATTTGTTCCTCCTCTTAACGTTCTGGTTACCATTTTTCAAATCTCTCAGTGCTGGGCCTCTGTGATTTTCTATTTCAGTTGAAGCCAGTTTATACTCAATATCTTTCGAGCTGTTGCAGTTTATGCACAATCTTCGCTGACCATAACCTTCTTTTTTCTCTATTTCTATCGAACATCCTGGTAGTGCGTGTACTTTTTCCAGGCATATCCTACAAGAATGCGCTCCTTCGGGCTGATTACCTCGCATACAAGCTAAACATTGTTGTGTAAAGCCATCGTATAGGAATAGAGGAGTATGTAACTGATGATTGTACACAATCAATTGGCGGGGTTATTACGACGAATACTCTTACCTTCAGATCAGATGTTTCAAAGTCTCGCATTGGCGATCTAACTTGTGAGACGACGATATCATCACCTTTTTTTAATTGTAAGGGATAATCCCGTGATTTCTTATTATGTGATGGTGATTCTTCATTTTTTAAAAATGGCTTTTTGTTCGGTTTGGTATTCATTGTTGAATCAGTGTCATTGTTCGTTTTCATTTCAAACATTTTCGGCGTATTGGTTTCTTCAACTCCTTCATTGGCTTCGATTTCGTTTATCGTCACGTCAGTTTCAATGTCATCATTTTCCGATAAGATTCTGAATTTTCCATCATAAAATTTGATAATTTCACCGAAGGTAGCATCTACTCTCGAATCCTTTTCTTTCTTATTCAGTACATCATTTTTCATTTTTTTTATTTCACATTCAACTGCGGCCCTGGAGCTTGGGCGAACATTATCTATGTTAAACTCTGTATTGTAAAGATTGGACCACATTGGTAGATATCTAACTTCTCTCATCAATTTTTCTACTATTTTTAGATCGAAATGTACATTGTCGTAGTCGCCAAGTTCATCTTTCATTCTCGTTTTTACTTCCGACTCAATTTCTAAATCCCATTTTTTTCACGCGATTGAACGCGTACTCGGCATTTTTAACGTTTTTATAGTTTTCGGATTTCGTATTTATACTCTTTTGCCTTTCATTACGCCTTCAATCACGCTATCCTTTTTATCGTCTGAATCTTCATTAACTCTAGAGTCACTTTTTGTGTCCGTTTCTACTTCATCACACATCCTTTCGTACTGGGGCAACTGGCCTGTTATAATGGCTCTCAATGATCTTCATACTTTTCACATAATGTCACTTTGTTGCCTTCAATTAATTCGCCATCAGTTTCGCTCAGAACTACCGTCAGGAGCATTATCATCAAGTCTCTGGCATCTTTCTCGTTCTCACTTAAAATCAATCGACCTATACTTGCTAAGTAAAAGACTTTGATCCGCCGATTTTTCGATTTCAAAAAATTAGCCCACAGCTTTATTCAATGAGCTACGTCTATGGATACTAACGTTTTGTTGCACATTGATGAAGCGTCAGTTTTAAATGCATTGCAATATTCTTCGATTGTTAAATTATTTGTATACGCAGATATACATGCAGTTAGCAAGGCCCTCGAGGAGTCACAGATCTGCAAATGGTGGACTCAGTTAATGCACATTGGTGTTTGCTACATTGCAAAATCTCTATAATGAGCATAAGAAGGACTCTATTTCCAATACTGTAATATTCTGTCGATATATTTTCAAACAAATTTCATGTCATTGTTCAACAATGAATGTTTATGGTATATGTATGAGCAATTACGCTAATATCCAATCCAGATACCGAATTAGTTATTTGTAATTTTTCTGTACTCGTTTAGACCAGTTTGAACATGAATCAAAATATATTTGGAGTTTGACAAAACGGAATGAATCGGGCACAGTTCAAGAGAATTCTCAAAGCCCAAACAGATTAGGCTGCCACTTGGGAAAAAACCACAAGCCGACTACGTCTCTTTTGGATGATAGAATAAATACAGAAAATTGGCACTATGAAGCGATGAGAGATGAAAAATGTAGGATTCGCCCCTTCGGACGGTTTTCAAAATATTCAAGAACATCGATAAAAAAGCATCTACGCACTACTTGTTTCGGCTAATTGCCGGCTGTTTGAATAATTCTTTTCAGCCAATGTTCAATTGTGACGGAGTCCTGTTTCTCCGTAATAGCTTCGGATACCGAAAAGTGACCGAACTCGCAGTTAATTACGGCAACATGCAAAAATAGTGAATGAGACTTTTCTCCCGGTGCGTGTAAAATTTTCGTTGCTATCCCTGATGTCAAGTTTATCATAAGAGGAACTTTTTGCGAATATTGATTCCATAGTCTTATTTGATGATTGGAAACAATATGAATAAAAAAGGGATCGTTTCCTATACTCTGAATGATATTTTTTTCTACTGCTGTTCTCTTCATTATCGTCAGGGCGTCTATCGGGTTTTCATGTAAATATTTGGATTCGATATACTGGTGTTTGGCTGTCCTGAGCACCGTGTCTGAATATACAAGTGGTGGATCTGGATCCCCATGACGTTGCAGTGCTCTCCTTTGCTCTGCTCTAAATACATCTACTGATTTATGGTGAAGCTCAGCAGCTATTTGTTGCCTTTTTACATCGCGAAGTTGACGCTTACCACAGGCTTCGCAATCTCCTGTATTAATTATAAGACACTCGAATTTTGTATTGAGATCGTCCGAATCATTATCAATTCAACACCCTACTTCAGCGCCACACTTGCAAGAACCTCCGAACAGAAGATTGTAAATCAAGAATACATACGCGATAATTCCATTATATTCTTGAGAAAGAGCGATTCATAGGATACAAAATAGCGTCTTTCAGTTTGAACTTCATTCTTCGCTTTAAAGCAAGCCAATGATCTTGAAGAAAAATTACTATAAACGATATTCAAGATTGAATCATCCACAGCAGCCCTCGAGCCTCAGTCTCTTCGACTTTGATGATTTTTCATTACAAGGTCAATGACGACCTGGGGTCGGGGGTCTTCTGATTGTTCAAGGTTTCTATTTAGCTAATAGGAGAGAAAACGCAGAGAGAAAAGAAAACCCAACCTGGAACGAGCAGTTTTGGAATATTTAAAAAACTCACACTGGTTCTAGAGATTCTTCTAAGATTATTAGCTAAATACGAAAATGAGATAACAATATTTTCTACCTATTGTTGCTATCGAATAAATTTGCCAAGAGAAGTACTAATGATTCATTCAACAAATTAACACAGTGATCGAACTAATTGGATCATTTTATTCCAACTGGAATATAACCAAAAAAAAATATGAAATATTGAAATCTCGTTTTCATACTTGACTAACAATCTTGGAAAAATTCCTGTAAAATCAGTGTCAAATTATTCAAATTTTCAAAAACTATACTTTCGGAGTCTGGCTTTTTGCATCTCCTCACTTTTCTATCGATACAAAACAGAATCTCAAGACAAAAAAAAAAAACAAAGAAATCGAAAAGAGTGATCTAAAATGATTCGGGCGCAAGCTGTGTCAGGTTTCACGAAAATGTCACTGTATGGGCGCTGTTACGCATTCATGTGTCAAGTGCCAGATACTGACTGTTGGGGAAATCAACATTGAAGTTTCATTAATTTCAATCGTTTTGTCGAAATGTTACGTTCGGACCATGGTACAAACGTCTCGCCCAACTATTCTTACCAATTCCCAATCCATACCAATTATTACCACCAATTCTACCGGATGCAACCCGATATCCTTTCTCCTGCCTGACTATTTCGATTGCCATCGGTCATTGCTCGAACTTGCATCAGCATGATATGCGAGTGCAATGACTTCTGGATTGGCACCCTGTCAGCTGCACGTGCACTCCCACTCCACCTAGCCCCTCTTTCAATAAACCGAACTTACCTTATTCCTAATCTTTATATCAAAATTACTTCTGAACTTAGGACCAAACAGTACGGTTTTCCAGGACATAGTTCCTTAGTCACATAGCGAAATCCTGGATCGGTCACTGTACAAATATTCATCGAACACCTGTAAGCCTCCCCGAGCCTGGTGAATAATAATCATTACTCTTCGAGACTTAAACACGTCTGATTACGCCTGTAAGCCTCCCCGAGCTTGGCAAATGAATATACTTCGCATCATAATCATCTACAAACTCTCAATCACCTTCATCACTTCAAATCCTTTCCTGCAGTTGCATTTAGTTGCATAAAACGAGAACGAACCTGAATAATAACGCCGGCGTACCTTTTATCTAAGTAACAAATTGGTGGCAGCGTTACCGACGTAACAAACTGGTGGCAGCGGTGACCTTCTCGTTTCTGCAGAAAACATCGAAGTTATAGAAATAAATGATAAATTTCTTCAAACACGCCAATTACGTAACAAATTGGTGACGGCGGTGTACTTCTCGTTCCTGTGGGAATCATCGAACCTAATTTTTTGAACACACCAATTTCGTAACAGTTGGTGGTAATCGTGAGTTGCAATTGTAATCTGTAAAAATTCACTCTGCACAAGCTTTTTACCGGTGGCAATACCTGCCAGCCGTCATAGATAGCACCTCGTACATACGAACAGCTAGTTTCGTGATAACGAAAACCCCGTTAGTGAAAGTATCATGTCAGTTAAAGTGAACAACAATTGTGACATAAATCACTAATCCAAACCGCGAAAAAACGACAAAAATTTCTTCAATTTGCCACAGAGCGACGTATCAAATCATATCCGCGAAAAACACGACGAAAATTTCTTCAATCCGCCAAAGAGCGACGTATTAAATCATATCCGCGAGAAACGCGACAAAAATTTCTTCAATCCGCCATAGAGCGACGTATAAAAGCAATCCGCGACAAAGCGACGGAAAATCTCGAAATCAATAACAACGGACAATTATTACCAGTAGCAAAGAGAACCTACAATTCGTTCAGCACCCGGACACCGGAGGAAAAGCTGACACCACATTATAGAGCCCAGCTCTATCTAAATAGATCTAAAGTTAGCAAATCAAAATGAACCAGCAGGAAGATAAAAGTTTCTCTTCCATGTCGATCCAACACGCATCGGCCGTACTTCCGACATTCAACGGGAGAAATATGTCGTACCGGGAATCCGTGACCCGAGTAAATAAAATTCAAAATTGAATAAACCCGCGAGATCACTCTCAATTCGCCTTCTTAGTGCAGCTCAAATAAGAGGACGGAGCAGCTAGGCGCATAAAGCCAGAGTCGGTAACCCTCGCCGATACATTTAAAGACCTTAAGCGCGCATAAAGATCCAAAAAAACCTTGGATAAAATTCAGGCGGACACTGGCCTATGCGTGATGGAACGAAACGAAACAGTCATTGGGTATTGTGATAGGGTAACTGAATTAGTCAGGGAAGCTGAGGAGGTAGCTGAAGCTACTATCCCAAACGAAGCTGTTGGATATGTATTAGACCAGGTTAGACTTTCGGCTACGCGTTCTTTCATCAGAGGATTTCCAGACGATATAGAAAGTAGAGTCGCCGCGGAAAAACCAACTACACTAGCGGAAGCAATGGATAAAGCCATGGCAATACAAAGAGTGGTAGCCAACAGTACCGAATTTCACACCCTCAGAGAACAGCCGGAGAGACATTAGTAATAGACGCGAAAACACATTCCGGTGCGCATACTGCGGACACCCGGGTCACATAGTCAGGGAATGCAGGACGAAGCAACGAGACGCAGAAAGAAATAGACAAGAAAATTACACGCGTACGGGTCAAACTTAGGGTAATTATCAAGCGAGACCGCGAAAAACAATGATCACCTGCACGTATTGCAAACGCGAAGGACACGCATTCCAGGAATGTCGAACGCGAATGCGCAAAAACCACCAGTACCTTCAAAATCCGCGAGATCATTATCAAGGACGCGGGAATAATAACTACAGGGCACCCGAACCACCAGGTCACGCAAGAGCAACACGCGATTATCAAGGAGCGAACAATCGGTACAACGACAGACAGTTCAACTATCAAAGAGAAAACAATCAAAGCAGAAATGTACCAGGCGAACAAAACCGTCCACATGCCCAGCACCGCGTTAATTACACACAAAGAGATCCGTATGAACGCGATGATCCTCGCGATGATTACAATGAACACCGCGAAGCAAACTTTAGCAACGACTCGAGAAGCAGTCATTTAAACGAAAACCGGGACGATCGAGTGGACGCGTCGATATCCCAAGATCAGGACCAGCGTCCTACGCCAGTAGCAGCAACGTATTACAAGTAAAAGAATCGCCAGAATTGACACCTCCTCACATAATGATACAATCACCGCAAACAGTCCAAAGATACACTACCCTCATAACAGACACAGGCGCTGACCTAAATTTAATGAAAATCGGGTGCATAGACCGACGCACACTGTGCACGCCAACCGACAAACGATACATCTCTGGAATAACGGGTACACATTTAGAAACAATGGGCAGCATTGACCTCGAATTCGCTAACACGCGACACGAATTTCATCTAGTGCATGATTCATTTCCAATCAAGGAAGAGGGAGTCCTTAGTGCAGATTTTTTCGAAACAGAAAATGCAACGATTTGTTTCAAAAATAATATCTTGTATACTCGTAATACCGGCACCATACCGCTTCATTTAAATCACACACACACGCGCGACCTCACACAAGTTTTTACGAATCAGCAGAATCACGCTCCTACAGTACAAATACGCGCCACGGTATTCGTCAATCCTGAGACACCGCTCTTGGTAGACACAGGTGCTGACGTAAACATTATCAAACTCCGCGCACTTAGCTTGGACGCGCTATGCACAGCTAAAGACTTAACCACGCTAACGGGCATAACACAGGAACGAATGCAAACCATTGGATCGCTTAAAGTTCAAATCGGTAACAAGCTCCACAAATTCCACATAGTCGAGAACTCATTTCCAATAAAAGGAGAAGGAATCATTAGCATTGAATTTTCGAAACAACAGCATGCGACAATATCTTTTGAAAACGATTGCATAATTACGGACGACCGTGAACCTCTGAAAATGATGAACAACAAAACAATAACCATACCACCGCGGACCGCGCAGATCATTCGCTTAAAGGTAGCCAATCCATCGGTAAAATCAGGGGTCATCGACGAAATCAAGTTAGGAATAAATATCTATTTAGGAAAAGCATTAGTCAGCAATAATAGAGGCTTCACATATGCATGCGCCATAAATTCGAACGGAACACCGGTGGAAGTAAAACAGCCAACGGTAACTCTAGAAGAAGTCGACGCCATCACACACAGACCTGAAGCTGATATGACACTACGAACACCACCCAACAACTCACACGGAACTCTCGCAACAATAAGGCAAAAACCCAGGGGACAACGCGAACTTAACATACACCTAAATCATGATTCAAATCGTTTAAAAGTTTGAACGGAAAATTTGAGGTTGGACCACCTTAATGACGAGGAAAAACAATCAATTACAGACCTTGCAATCGAATACAATCACCTATTTTTCTTACCTGGTGATCAATTAGGCCACACCCATCTGGTCAGTCACACAATTCCCACCACAACAGACGAAATGCGCATACACACCAAACAATACAGACATCCGAATTCACAAAAGGATGAAATAAATAAACAAGTTACAAAATTGCTAGAACAAGACTTCATCAGACACTCAACGTCTCCGTTCAATTCTCCTGTGTGGATTGTTCCTAAAAAGACAGACGCTAGTGGAAATAGAAAGTGGCGTATGGTGATAGATTTCAGAAAGCTTAATGACAAAATAGTAGGCGACGCATACCCCTTGCCGAATATTACCGATATCTTAGACCAGCTAGGCTTAGCAAAATACTTTCCGACATTCGATCTAGCCCCCGGATTTCATCAAATCCGAATGCATGCGGACCACGCCGCAAAAACAGCTTTTTTAACTCTCCACGGTCACTATGAATATAAAAAAATGCCGTTCGGTCTCAAAAATGCACCGTCAACATTCCAACGTCTAATGGACCAAGTGCTATCGGGTCTACAGGGTAACGAGGTATTCGGATATTTAGATGATATCGTAATTTACGCAAGGTCACTGGAAGAACACGCGATGAAATTCAAAAAACTTATGACCAGATTAGCTGACGCAGGTTGACCGTTGCAACCGGACAAATGCGAGTTCTTACGAACAGAAGTAGCATACTTGGGACACATTATCACACGCGACGGAGTAAAACCGAATCCGGATAAAACAGCAGCCGTAAAAGGATATCTTCCACCTAGAAATCCAAAGCAGATCAAACCATTCCTAGGACTGATCGGATATTACCGCAGATTCATCCCTAATTTCGCCAAAATCGCTAAACCGATAAATAATTTATTGTAGAAGAATAGCGCATTCCTTTGGACATCCAAACATCAGGCAGCATTCGAACTATTACGCGACACCATATGTGCCGAACCGATCTTACAGTATCCGAATTTTGAAAAGCCTTTCTTCATAACAACGGACGCGTCAAATTACGCGATAGGCGCGGTACTGAGTCAGGACAAGATGGGTGGAGATCTTCCTATAGCATATGCATCACGAACACTTCAGAAAGCCGAAAAAAATTATTCCACAACGGACAAAGAACTATTAGCCATTATTTTCGCGGTAAAACATTTCAGACCATATGTATACAGACAAAAATTCACCTTGGTAACAGATCACAAATCACTAATTTGCATTAATAACGTGAAAGATCCGACTTCGAGAATACTACGATGGAGACTAACGCTGGACGAATATTCATATGATATCGTGTATAAAAAAAGCGGAGCCAATTCTAACGCCGACGCGCTCTCAAGAAACCCACCACCTCATCCGATTCAAATTCTTTCCATTGACGCCAAGAGACCGAGACCAGAAACGGAAACATCGGTATCAGAATCACCGAAACGTGTTGAAGAAGCGCATCAATATCCAACCGGACCACACGAATTCTCCGACGAATCGACAAATCCTGCACCCCGTGAACAGCTGATAAAAGAATCACACCTGACAGATCATATACCTTCCACAATCAGTGAACTCTCCTCGGACGACGATACAGACATCTCCATGATACCGTGGGTAAACAAACGAGGCCGACAAACCGAAACCTCTAGCAATCCAGCACCGCGTAAGAAACAAAATATAACCGATCACCTATTATTAGATTCCGACACATGCACAACCGATACAACAACAACAACAATAACTAAGCGAGATGCACAAAAATCGATTACGCGGACAACGCGACTCCAGAGTCACACAAGCAATACGGACGAAAGTACCACCACATCCAAAAAAAGGCCTGCGAAAAGGAAATATACGCGCAAAACTCCAAAGGAATCAGAATCGAATAATGACAGTACAAGCACACACCGTTCTGGAAACGTACATGTAAAATACACACGTACACCCGGAGCCAGAAACGTGGACCCATCTGATCGTAACGCGACACCGGACAGCAACGTAGCAGGTAGCTCCACACGCGCACCAGGTCACACACCTCCATACGACCAGTTCATGTATGACGTAAACATTCTACCGCTAACTAATGTGAAACTTATGTCGGAGATCAAGGCAGATTTATTGAAACAAAAGGACAACATGGCACACTGCATCAACAACATATCCGCGACGCACAATCCACAATCTAGTCACAAAATCAAGGCATTTCGAAGAACCGACATATGAATCTTTATACGACGCGCTCACTACCCTGAAAGAAGTCATACTCAAGGACAGGATTAAGACCTTATCAATACCAAAAATAGGATGCAGGTTAGACAAATTACAGTGGTACAGAGTCAAGCAGATGATCTCGTACATCTACAAGGATTTGTATTTGAAAATCACGGTTTGCAATTTCGAAAACAATGAGTAATCAATTCAGTACACAGAATCGTAAAGCCCTCCTACATCAAACGCGGCTATAGCAAAATCAACAAGACCCACATCCAAATCAACCGAAAGTCGTAAAGCAATCTTTTTGAAACCTAAAACTCCACCACCCCGTCGTCCACCTCGCCGTCCACCACCTCGAAATCCTTTTCCGACTCCTCCGGTACCCCCACTACTCTCAGCAGACATGCAGATGACAGCTGAAAATGACATCTCGGCCAACGAAATGAGCATAGGTAGTACACACGACCATGACCTACCTGATCCACTGAAGCAATATGAAGCGAATAATGATAACGAACGCAGTTACAAAAACTTTATGCAAACAATAGGGACCATTATTTCACCTGAAAACGTAGCGGTATCCAATGACGGACTATTGATGCTGAAGGATAATTACGCGCACTTTATAGCGGCAGATAGCAACTGGACGAAAGAGCTGTACCAGCAATTAATAAACAAAGGCTACATAAATAACGAAAAATTCGCGAACCAAAGACCACCCAAGCTCGAAATATTCACTTCACGCGCAAAATTAAAACACATCTTCACCATAGTAGTAAAATCACGGGAATCTGATGCAAACAGATTACACGACGTATTTCATGCTTTGGTTAACTTATCGGCCCTATTACGAAAACTCGAAATAAAATCTCTGGCCATCCCTGTCACAGGAACGGGACTAGAAGATTTTCGAGAAGCAGTAATTATGAGAATGATGAACTACGTATTTGGCACGATTGACACACAAATTACTCTATGCCTCAACACCATGTCGGAACCTGACGTAGGTTAACGATCGGATATAGTCAAAAAATACCACAATTCTCCATTCGGAGGTCATCAGGGCGTCTCAAAAACATATAATCGCATCAGGCAAAACAACTTCTGGCCACACACGAATTCGGAAATTCAACAACACATCAGAGCATGTGACAGCTGTCAAAGGAAAAAATTAGTTAGAGTCAAGACAAAATTTCCTATGGTCATTACTGACACACTAGCTATTGCTTCCGATAAAGTAGCCCTAGATATCGTAGGACCACTCTTCATCACTAAACTAAATAGGCAATACTTGTTAACAATTCAGTGCAATCTGACGAAATTCCTCGACGCGATCCCGCTACCAGACGCAACTGCCCAGTCAATAGGAACGGCCTTCGCAAAAGAATACATCACGCGATACGGAACACCCGGAACTATATTGAGAGATCAGGAAAGAAATTTCATCAGCACAGTAATGAAACAAATTTGCAGGTTATTCAAAGTTGAACAAATTCATACAACTCCCTACCGCCCGAAATCTAACGGATCACTAGAACGCAGTCACTTAGTTTTGACAGAGCATCTTGAACATTACACCGACACAGGAAGAGACTGGGATGAATATTTCAGATCCGCGATATTTGGTTACAACACCGCCAAACACGAAGGCATAAACTTCATTCCGCACCGTTTGATTTTCGGAAAAGAAGCACAATTACCAACCAGTTTAACACCATCCTCAGCGACTGTATTGACATACGACACATTCGTCATCGATTTAATGGAAAATATCACTACTGCATGCAACCTCGCCGCACAGAATCTGAACAGAGCCAAACAGAAGTCGAAGATCTTGCACGATAGACACCTGAATACACAACATTTTGAAGCAGGACCACACGTATTCCTTTTAAACGAAGCTCGTACGAAACTAGACGATCACTATAAGGGTCCATACATTATTAAGCGGATAATTAACGACATAAACGCAGAAATATATCTAACACTTCGCAAAACAAAAGTAGTCCACATCAATAAACTAAAACACGCACACACGAACTCAGACTCGTCTTACGAAAATCTCTGAGTAGCATGAATACAGGTTACACACCACCGTACGTACGCGGAATCTTAGACTCATTCTATTACCCTGATCAATAATCTTTCTGGCAATCAATTGGAAAATAGCGCGGAGCCGAAAACAAAAACACAGCTGTATAAACACCTGTAAGTTAGGCCTACAGGGAATTGACATAACATAGGAAGATCAAACATTGTCAACAAATTTGTAATAAAAAGCACCATTATTCGAGTAAAAAGATGCCTGTAAAAGTAAAAGCATTCTCAAAATTATATCAAACAATACACTAATATTAAGAACATTGTATTTACCATAAGATAGCATTACACCATACGAATGATGATGAATTACAAGATAAGCTATCATTAAGAAAAATCGTATACTCACCCGCTTCAACGCGCAATAACCATAAGCGCATTTATCTTGAAGAATTCAATGTAATGAATTATTACGGGTAGGTGTAATCAGACACTCCTTCATTCCACTTTTCTACAATTCGCGTACAGAACCATACCACCGCTCCGCGACGGTATGCTTCTTCTAACGGGGGGGGGGGGGGGGGGGGTTGTCACGTTCGGACCATGGTACAAACGTCTCGCCCAACTATTCTTACCAATTCCCAATCCATACCAATTATTACCACCAATTCTACCGGATGCAACCCGATATCCTTTCTCCTGCCCGACTATTTCAATTGCCATCGGTCATTGCTCGAGCTTGCATCAGCATGATATGCGAGTGCAATGACTTCTGGATTGGCACCCTGTCAGCTGCACGTGCACTCCCACTCCACCTAGCCCCTCTTTCAATAAACCGAACTTACCTTATTCCTAATCTTTATATCAAAATTACTTCTGAACTTAGGACCAAACAGTACGGTTTTCCAGGACATAGTTCCTTAGTCACATACCGAAATCCTGGATCGGTCACTGTACAAATATTCATCGAACACCTGTAAGCCTCCCCGAGCCTGGTCAATAATAATCATTACTCTTCGAGACTTAAACACGTCTGATTACGCCTGTAAGCCTCCCCGAGCTTGGCAAATGAATATACTTCGCATCATAATCATCTACAAACTCTCAATCACCTTCATCACTTCGAATCCTTTCCTGCAGTTGCATTTAGTTGCATAAAACGAGAACGAACCTAAATAATAACGCGGTGTACCTTTTACCCAAGTAACAAATTGGTGGCAGCGTTTACCGACGTAATAAAGACTATACAGGGTGAATTCTTCAACTCTGTCAACCCGTCAGGGGTATGTTGGGGCTGTTTAGACAAGCATTTTGAGGTAACACACTTATGGTCGGAAACTCCTTCTAACGGCTGTGGAGGGCTTTGAAGATTTTTTTCAAAATTTATTTATTCATTCATTTTTTTTTTCTCGTACCCAGGGGTTGCTCCTACTTTCGCTCGGATTCGAACGTAATGGTTTGTTCTGCGCTAAAAAACGTACTTCTTAGTGTCTCATCGGTACAATGACAAGTCGAGTAATCATGAACCGCCTTACTTGGGTCGAGCTAACAGATGTGCATTATGCGTACCGCGCCAATGATTCGAATTCACTCGCTGCGCAACGCTGGTATCGTGAACGGTTCCCAAACCGACCTTTTCCCCACAGGCAAGTTTTCTCTGCAGTTAATCGTCACGCGAGGGAAACTGGGTACCATAAAGAAAAAATTAAAAACAAAAAAAAATTTTTTTTTAAATTTAAAAAACAAAACTCCAAAGCCCTCCACAGCCGTTAGGAGGAGTTTCCGACCATAAGTAAGTTACCACAAAATGCTTGTCTGAGCAGCCCCAACATACCCCTGACGGGTTGACAGAGTTGAAGGATTCACCCTGTATAATTTTTTTTTAGCACGAAAACGAATAATGAAATTGTCGTTGATATTTGTAGATTATTCTGATAAATACCATGAATTTAAAGAAAAAATGATGAAACATGAAAAATCCTTAATGATAAAAAATTGTAAGAATAATTTTAAGCTTATATGTCGAAGAAAATTTTTTTATGACATTGATCATAAAAAATATTATTAGCTATAGTATTCGAAACAATATTCCATGTTTTACTCAATTTTCGATTTTTTGACGCTTGACACATGAATGCGAAACAGTGCCCATATATAATCAGCCATAATATTTTCACCTTGCATATTCCCAGAATTTGCTGATCTTGTCAAATGGTGAGATGAAAAATTGAAGCCATGTCTTAGCTTTGACGAATTCCATCAATGTGCTGTAATTTTTTTGGCCCATATTTTGGGTCGCAGTATTGTTCGGACGTGTTCATTTCTGTCCATTTTTTGCAGTTCTTTTGTGTATCACCTCTGTGATTAAATCTTTAAATTCGGTCTTAGGTATCGCGAGCGTAAAATTATCGAGACAATTCAGCTGGCTTGCGTCTGCCGCTGTTGTTGAACTCGTGTCGATAAAAGATGTATTTGTATTCATGACAGAATTTTCCAAAGAGTCTTCAAGTTTTTCTCTCGATAAAATTTTTCTCAAGTCGAATCGATTATTCACAACGTAAGAATGTGTGCCGTTAGGCTTTATGCCTAGCTCTATTGATAGGTCTACCCACACGTTCGCTGTTACCGAAGTAATGTTCGAATTTTCTAGCAAAATTTCATCTTTATGACGCAAAACTGCATCCAAAATAGTCTCTTATCGCATCAAGCGACATTGAAGGTTGAAATCAAATTCTCTAAGGCAATGAGCCGATACCTTACGCATCTACTCCCGCACTGCTCCGAAAGACCACTAAATACTACCACTAATCGTGAATGACGAGTTGCAAAGTGGCCGCGAAGTAGCGATGCAACAATGTATACCCTGACTGCGTAACATGAGCGTGCGTGTGCAGCGTATACATTAGACTGTGTCCAGAAAAACAACTTTTTTTTTCAAAAGTTATATCAGAAATATTGTTCGGAATGACGAAAAAGGACGAAAAAGAAGTTGAAAAAAACAATTTCCAATGTTATTTGAATGGGAAATTTAAAATGGCGATGAGGAACCTCTTAATGTTGATATTAAGAGCTGAAATTTGGATTATACTACTTTTCTATCATACCGAACCATATTTTTGATATAACTTTAGAAAAGAATTGTCATTTTTTTGGCACAGTCTAGTATACATGTGGTACATCCACGATTATCGATACTGATCGATATTTGTTGTCAGGTTGATCACCTCCACTAAATATAGAAAACCGTACGGACTCAAGTAACTCTTCTCAATAAAGGCATAACCTTCTTATGTGGTAGATAGTTTCATATGGTGCCCTTACCATCACCAAACCCGATCCGCTACATACATAGGTGTACGACTAGCAGCGTTGCCAATTTGGGCGGCTAGCATAACTAAGATGACGTTCTCATGTGTGTATGTACACAACACTCAAACCGAAAAAGAGAAAAAAAACCTTACAACTTTTAGAATTTTCTTTTCACAAGAGAAAATCACAAAGACTAAATACTGAATGATTTGAAAAATGGTAACCAGAACGTTAAGAGGAGAAACAGATATTTGGGCCAAAGCGAAGATAAAATTTCGGACACGCTGCTGCACGATTTCAACGATAAAGAAAACTTACCAATTTTGGAAAACGGCAATGCTATGAAGATGAGCTTTGTTACGATAAATGGTGCAAAATATTCTTTCAGGCATACGTGTGCAGTAGATAGCATCTACTAAATTATTATAGCCGGTGCAATAAATCACACACATTATCGAGATTACGTAGTCGCTAGAGCTGGAAACAATGAATTATTCGAAATTGTGGCTGACAACAGACTAAGAGGTCGTCTTATGTCGCACTTTAAAGGCATCGAAATTCATGAAAAGACAATCGAAACCGTTCAATGTGATTCGGCGATTGACGATTTAGTCAACTACATTTTAAAAAATCAACCAAGCGTTGCACAAAAAATCACATGCGTAGACGGATGCGGAAAAATAATTTATATAGAGTATTCCACTATTCTCCAAATGAATCATTTGAAAAACAATAAAAACTTTCTCAAAGTCATAAAAGAAAATATGACTGGGTAAAGAAGTTGCATGAACTGCCGAGCAGAAGTAGGGATTGAGATCACTAGTGGTGAGCCAACTGTTAGTCACGGGGTTATCCATAATTATAAAATATTTGAAAAACTAAATTTTCACACAATCAATTTACGATCATACATTTTAGGTACAATGACATGTATTGAAATCTACGGATTGATCGAAAAGGAGTTATATATGGAAGTAGAGTCCATACCAAAAAAATGCAGGGACGGTATCGATGAATTCAAACTCATTGGTTAAATTGATTACTACGGCCAAGAGGTCGCGAAACCGCCACTATCTAAGGACACGTACAAAACCAAACCAAAAATTTTGTGCTATATCAATGGAAAAAAAAATTATTTTACTACGATTACGGCAGCATGCGCAACACATACAAAATTTAATATGCTGAGGGGGTCTAATTCTTCGACTGGTGAAAACGAACCAATTTCAACTGCATATCGAAATTCACCATGTACGATAAATTACATCTACAACAGTTTTCAAATAAATGGAAATCGCATATTGATACCTACTAAAAATTTAACGAGTCTGTTCTTTGCGAAAACAATGGAATTATTAGTCTTTATCTTCCATTTTGAAATGCTTGAGGAATTATGAAAAATACGTAAAAAAATCAACGAATAAACGAATAAATTATGAAATAAAAAAAATAAATGAATAAATGTATATTGAATGAATGATTAAATGAATAAATGTGATAATGAATATAAATATATATATGAATGGATGAATGAATGAATAATTAAATAAATGAATAAATAGATAAACAAAAATAATTGAGTGAGCAAATCAATAAGTGAGTGTGTAAGTAAATATATGAATGAATAATTAAATGAATGAATGAATAAACTCTCTACCACATTTTTGTTAAATTATTATTATTATTATTCTTTTTTTCTAGATAAATGGAACGCGACGACAAAATACGTCACACGTCTAATTCACGGCTTATCCACGGCAAATTATGAGCAGAGTCACGATTACGTGTGGTGACTCGATTTGCGCTTTTTCTGGGATTGCGTGCTGAATTTTTGTAAAGTTAGGATGCCACCTTTTTTTTTCAAAATGGATCGCGACAAAAAAAGTTACACGAATAATTTACGGCTTATCCACGGCTAATAATGCAATATTCCGAATCCAATTTCTTTACCAGTGGTGTGTCAAGTTCATATACGTCTCATTTTCGGATCGTAGGCGCTCAGTTTCATCTTCGTTAGAATGAGCGCTCGAAGCCGTCGTACTTACAGCTCGGGGAGACCTATATGGATGATGATTATCCGGCACCAGGTCAGCTAGAGGTATCTGTGGGATGATACCGTAAGTCCTTAAAACACGTATACGTATCTAGCCCCCCCTACTTTCTTGGAATTAAGAATCCGTGTATGAGAGATTACGAGCAATTTATGAGCTTTCAGAATAACCTAGTCCTCATTTTTGAGCTCGGTCCGTGCAGCAGGAATTTACGTTTTTGAGTGGGGGGGCCGAAAACGTATGTTCTCAGCCGCCCTACCCTTTAGAAAAATTCGAATTTTCATTTTGGAAATACTAGAATTACGAGCATTTCATGAGCATTCTATATACAGCTGTCCCGACTTTTGAGCACAGACCCCCCGCGAGCTACCCCCGTGTGTCGGAGTTCGAGTCACGAGAGAACTACCCTGAAAATTGGTCGAATTGGAAATTAATCTTGCAGGAATATTCAGGGAATTATTAGCAGACTGGATACTAGGTAGAAGAACCTAGGTCGGTAGAACACAGGTACGTTACGAACTGAACTCATATGTATTTGTGTGACAAAATATTTCAACATGCTTGCCATATGTAGCCTAAATGATGTACACGGTCATCTGTATCCTTGCAGGAAAATTGCCTGCTACCTTTTCCCCGCGTTGGGGCATGGTGTCGTCGTACTGTGCTCATGTACCATCTGGTCGCGAAGAAATTGCGAAGTAGTGCCCAATAGCCCGATGATCGGAATCTGGCCGTCGAGTTTAAACTGCGAGAGGCGCCCAGTGTACCACACCTCTTAGCATGTATGGCTTGGGCATAAATAATGATTTCATTTCTCCAGGAATATTGCTCAGATCTTTTGTCCCATCCGGATCTTCGACGTCAAAGCTGCCTGTGAGCAAAATTTTTTCTACAGGTTATTATTATATAATCAATACTAGTTAATATGAAGCATTAATACTTGTACTCATACACTGCGCACAATGATCAAGGGATCACTCGAATTTTGTCTCAAAAAAGATTGATTCTCATATGAGTTCAACTTCGTCGAAAATGAACGGATTTTAATGAAAAAAAAATTGAAATGGTCGGACGATAACTGAAATGTCTCACAGATGACAGGTAGATTAATATTGTGAATAATTTCTCACCGATTGTCGGAGGAGCTGTAGTTCCAATTCCCACACAGTTTTTTTGACAGCAATGACTCGCACCACTTAGCATGAAGTTATCTTCAACGGCTCTATTAAAATCCTCCGCAATCAAACAATCTAAAGAGACCGCTATCTTTGATAGTGGTTTGACCCTCGGTAGACATCCCTTATCGCATGATGATACTTCGATGAGACTTGGCGTATTTTCGAACAGCCGCTTGCATAGGTGACCTATAGTCACCTCACGCTTCACTTCAAGTGTGTCATGTCATGATACCCGAATTCTACTGGAAACAGCGCTAGTAAGGCCTCAGCTCTCAGACAATAGGTATTTTTAGTAATACCTTTGTTTGTGCTGTCCTGGATCATTTTGAAAAAAAACGCTCCGTTCAACTAATTTGCAGCATTCAGTCTTGAAATCCGAACTATCAAATGCCGCGGTCAAGAAAATCTGATAGATACTATCGAAGGCACAAGTGTTGCTCAACGTAACTTTTCGACCTTTGAAATTAGTTGCTTCTAGTGTCAGTGAACTGCAATTTTTCAAAATGAGGACTTGTTTTATTCTACCGTGCAACAAAAATTCATTTTGTGTAAAAATTGTTTTTGAATATCTAGATTTTGTTTTAGGACGTTCTTGAGCAAGTTTCTGCCAATTTTCTTGTCCACTGGAATTGATTATATCTATCGCGGCTTTTTCCGGGACTTTTGAACAAAAGGCGCAGAGCCGCTTCTGTCCGAAGCCTTCTTCTTCGTTTGGCATTGGCTTCGAACAGGCATCGATTGCATGCACAAACACTCCACACATTGTACAAGTGTGCACTCCAGTGGGCTTATCACCCAATGCACAGGCCGGACATTCTTGGGTAACCGATTGACGAACCTCGTCCATACAACCATCTATTTCTGATGGTTTGGCAGTGGTAATTTCTGATTGCTGCATTTTTGAATTTATAATTTTCAGCCATCCGCTAATATATTCCACATGCTTAATCAGGAAAATATTGGCACGAATAGGCAAGATCACGTTGGAAAGTAGTCTGGTTTCAATATTGTTGAACTTGAACTCAACTGATGCACTGGATGCGGGAACTTTTCCGTAACCGAATCGATCAACACAGACACAAGACCGTAACGCAAACCATTTTTTGTCTTTCAATAAGCGATTAGCAAATTGTGGTATGTAATGTGCATTTACTCTATCGCCCATATCATAAGATGTCGACGAAATTTTATCTGACACCCTTAGAGCCCAATTATGCCACGAATTATCTTCGCTCTCCGCCTCCTCCAAAATACTTTCATCTGTGACGTGCTGTTCGAAATTTTCGGAGATATTTGTATTCGAATTACTGTCTCTCAGGATATCGATGAGTATGGTCTTTTGAACCTCGCAGGCTGATAGTTGTCCATTTTCCAAGAAACCTTCTGTCTTACTTCTAGCGATTGTTAGAACACCGACTAGAATCTTCTCTGCCTCATTTATCGTACGGGACAGTATAAGTTGACCCATCGCCGCTAAATAAAATGTTATTATCCTAGGATTAATAGCCACCTGCAAGAATTTGGCATAAGTATTTATGAAGTGAGCGACGTCAATACGGATGTAGCATGCAGGCATTTCACAAGTTCCCCAGCACTTTCTGGAATACTCGCCAATGTGTGACTGTTGCCGGAATTGACGACACACGTATAAAGAAACATGTGCTGTGATTTTGATTTATTTGGGTGAACAAGCTTACGAACTATACTACCCGTGGCGTCTATCGCCACAGAAGATCGTTCGGAAAGACTATACTGCTGATATATATTTGTCTGAAAACTAGACCAATAGTGTACATGAAACGGACTCAAACTAATGTTGTGTATGAAATATTTCAAGGTTGATAATTTTGCAAGCAAAATGGAGGTTACTGGATTTTCATGGAGAGTAAGCGATTCCAGATGCTTCTCCTGAGCTTTTTGTAATGCTTCTGCCTTGTACAAATGAGGGGGTTCCGGATCGTTTGTTGACATTAGACGATCGGCTTCTTCTACTCGATACACCGTTTACATGTTTTTACATGAGTTGTAAATATTTCGTTTTAAAACTGCAGTTTGGTTCGCGTATAAATGCGGTCGTTTCCGTGAACAGTGCCTTGGTGTAAATAGTGTAAATGAAAAACGGTAGTCGGTGAAAGTATGAACATTAACTTAAAAAAAAAATTAAGTGCGGAAGGCCTTGCATCTATGATAAAAACATTGTTATCGCCGCGATACAATTGCGTGAGTCGGAAATGTTGGCTGAACATAAAAAAGTTGTTTCTAGATACGATCACGTGTGGAAAGTGCTATCGACTGGACTTAAAAATATAATCTCACCACATGGGTTGTTTACTTTTATGACAAATAATCGATATGATATCAAAGACATTCTCATCCCTTCCGGTAGCTCTTCGCCAAAAGAGTCTGTCCCGGAGGTTTCTATGGCTGAGTCATCAAATGTTCGCGAATCCTCGACGGCATCAGTGAATCAAGAGGACGATGAGCGGTTGGTGGATATCAAATTTAATAAAGCTGAACTGGAAATGCTTGTAGTTAAAAAACAATACAGCAGATTTGAAAAAAAGAGTAGGACGAAACACATACATCCGATGTACGAAAAAAAAAGAAAATGGAACGGCGACCAACCTCCATCAAATTCACGACGTGCCATTAGACAACCG
This sequence comes from Athalia rosae, assembly GCF_917208135.1. NCBI lineage: Eukaryota > Metazoa > Arthropoda > Insecta > Hymenoptera > Athaliidae > Athalia > Athalia rosae. Next base: position 7,271,717 of record NC_064032.1, on the reverse strand, counting down.
TGAAAAAACACTAGATTTGCAATGTTTTTCACACTTGTATCCTTACGGTTGTAAAGGACAGCACGAAGATAGACTTAAAAGCATAACTCATTTCGAATTGATCAAATTGAGACTTATGTCAAAGCATCCACAATTCAGAACCGATCAACAATACTTTTTCTATCTATTAAACGATGCTAACAACAGACAATTAAACGGTGGTATTTATTACAAATTGAATATCATCAATCCAAAGGAGCGATTTACTGCGGCAAGTCATTTGAGTTAACTTTCCAAGAAAGAGTAAGAGGAAAATTTAAATGCTATATTTGCAAGACTCCGTAATACGGAGCAATATTGGAGTCGGCCAAGAAATGACGTATCCTATATGATATGTAATTACGGACCGGTGACATGGTTCCTCACATTGAGTCCAAGCGAATGGTTGTGATCGGATATGACAGAATATCCACGCGAAGTCGGAGGTTCCTCCGCCGTGAAGTGGAGTGAATGCTCGATTTCATATCTTCTCCAGAAAACCCCATTGGGAAATTAACGCATTTCTTTTGGAGGCGAGAATACCAAGGTAGAGGAACGCAGCATTTTTATTTATTGATCTGGATCAAAGATGGTCCGATTCTTAGAACATCTTTCAATCAAGAGATAGCAAACTTTATTCTTAAATATGCTACTTGCAGAATACCATCTAAAGATGTTTCACCAAACCTCTATCGTCGTGTTAATACGCATCAACGGCATACCCATAATTCCTATTATTTGCGAAGTAGAGCGAACAAAAATGGGAAATCTGGAGAAGTCTGCCGTTTCGGGTTTTCTCGACCAATCACGAATAATTTCGTTATGCGAGATGTGGCCATTTCGATCGCTGGTAGGCGAACGTTTAAGTCTGAAAGCAGATTGTACGACCTGCCCCGCTCCGAAAAGGAAGGCAATATCAACGATTACAACCCGGCAATTCTTACGGCCTGGGAAGGAAATATGGACATTCAGTTCATCGGAGAAAAAACTACAGTTCTGAATCGGTATGTCACTAAATACGTCGCTAAACCCGAAAAAAGCAACTCAGACACAAGTTTCGCATACGTAAATTCCACGAAATCTTTGTGTAGTCGGTTACGGAATTTCGCCTCGCGCATGTTGAATCATAAAGAATGTGGAGCTCTTGAAGCCGCAGATACTCTATTGGGGATCCCATTGTACGGCACAGATCCGGAAACTACTATCAGGTAGATAGACGTGAAAATGATCAGAATTAGGAGAGTAAAATCTCGCAAGGAAATTGAAGCCTTGGAGGCCGATTCCACTGAAATACTTTGCAATTCCTTGGTCGATACGCATTATCCTGCAGGACCACATGAATTGGAATCTACCAATCTATACGACTTCGTACAATGGTACAATACAACGAAGGTGAAATCAACAAGTAAAGATGTAGAATATTATTCAATGAGCAAGTCGCTATACTTGAAGAAACGTAAGCGTCCATGCCTTGTGAATAACTATAAAAATAACGTCAATATTCAACCGGAACGTTATTTTTACGCTTTGCTGCTACTCTTCCAACCATGGAGAGAAGTAGACGAACTCCGTAACGGATACGACACTTATGCTGAGTCATTTCAATCAATGCAATCAGAACTTGCACAAGCATTGGAATATCACGAACGCATAACCAAAGTACAAAAAGGTGTGGAATATGCTAAAGAAATGATTGAAAGAAAAATCGCAGATAACGCAAACGACAATGATAATTCACAAAATAGCGATACTGTACCACTCGGCTGCGTACCTATCGAGGCTGAAGGTGCGATGGAGGAATTCAAAGACGTAGCTAAAAAAATCGAAACCGTAGACGTTTTAAAAATGTTGAGCAGGCTGAACATGGAGCAGAAACGAGTTTTTGATCGGGTTATCAAAGAGGTGAGATTGAACCAAATCTTACGACTTTTTGTCAGTGGAGAAGATGAAACTGGTAACAGCTTTCTCATAAAAACCATCAGATGTTGGATCAAACAGCATGCTAGTAAAGATACTGCGATAACAGCTCCGACCGGAATAGCAGCATTCGATGTTGACGGCTTGACTGTTCATATGCTATTTCAATTGCCACTTGAACACGGTCGCACTCCAAAATACAAACCGTTGTCAGATGCGGTCGTCAAAACCATACGGGACCGACTGAGAAACGTTGCCCTGATAGTGATAGACAAAGTTTCGATGATTTTTAACGTAACGTTTATGTATATACATCTTAGATTAGTCGAAATCTTTAATACCGCCGACTGTCAAGACGGCTGGTTTGGTAATAAGCACATCCTTTTTTCCAGAGATTTGCTACAACTCCCACCTGTTCACGAGGGACCCTTGTTCACAAAATTTTCGAACACCGGCGTAAAAAAACTCTTAGGCGCAATGGGTAGTGTAGATCTGTGGCGTAATTTATTCACATATGATAAACTCACCATCAATATGAGACAAAAGAAAGATCAGACGTATCGCGAGATACTCGCAAGAATACGCCTTGGGATCGTTACTGATTCGGACACGAAAATATTGTCATCGAGGGAAATCAAAATCAAAGTAAATGAGTTCAGAGACAGAATACGAGAACTTTGCAATTATATAATTAATTCACCTATTGACAGTCTGTTTACTTCCCACGTGTCGCATGTGTGATGTTCTCAATGGAGCAATGTTGAGCGAGATTCAGACCGACGAGATACAATTATTGGCTCAAGATACGGTTGATTGTTCAACGTACTTCAAAAAAAAAGTTCAGAAAATGTTGAACACGGATGACGAAGACAGTTCACGAACTGCGGGTCTATCAAGCATGATCATTGTAAGAATTGGCTCGAAAATAATGATTAGACGAAACATTGATGTTACGTTAGGCCTCGTGAACGGCACTATTGGTACAATAACGGCAATATCCCGAGCTGCTGATACCGGTGACGTAGAAACAGTGCAGATTGTCTTAGCTACAGGCGTCGTACATGCTCTGGAGCGCGTTGATGTGAAACTTGAGGTGATGGAAGGCGCTTACGTTATCCGAAAACATTTTCCTATTTGCCTCAGTTACGGTATGACAATTCATAAAAGTCAGGGCCCGAGTTTGAAGAACGCCGTAATCGACGCAGGCGATACCGTATTTGCGCGTGGACAAGTTTACGTTGCTCTTTCGCGAGTTACCACACTAGAAGGTCTGCATCTGATCGATTACGATCCTCACTCTGTATTAGCGAACGGATCAGCCATTTCAGAATATAATAGAATGAGGAAAATGTATCGTCCATATCTGATTCCGATGACTCTCACGTCGATGAGAGCAAAAAAGATACCTAACTGCAGATCGTCGATACCGAAAGATGTCGTCACATGTCAGGCACCAGCCGAAGAAACTGCAGCCCATTCGTGGCAAATAAAAGGCTTACAAAATGTTGATCACGTCTCTTGTTACGCTAACGCAACAATCCAGTGTATATTACACTGCAAAACACTCAGAGACCATTTATTGCGTCAAAATGGAACAGATGATGTCTTGAAAACGTTAATTAATGATTATGCTAATTTAGAAGACCCGGTGAATGTATTTACCGCTAGAAAACTTGCCGGTGAACAGTTTACTGCGAATGAGCGGCAAGACGCGTCCGAATTTTCAACTGGTCTAATTTCTAATCACAATGACCTTAGCACGATTGTTGATCATCAGCTGACGATAAAACTACTCTGCAAAAATTGCAGTTATACTGATACCTTAATCGAACGCAGTACAATATTGTCATTGGCACTGCCTAAACCTTGCGAAAAAACCAAGGTTATCGGACATATTCAAGGATAATCTATCGCACTGGAAAACGGTAAAAGGATCGTGCGATACTTGCAAATCGGAAGAAATGTGCGCGAAAATTGAGATATTATCATCAAACAGCTGTTCAATTATCCAGCTGATGCTATTTTCGGTGGAAAACGGAGAAGTTATGAAATCGAACAATCACAGCATAAGAGCAGTACCCACGGAGAAAATTATGATCTGCGCTAAAAGTTATAAAGTAGATAGTGCGATTTTCCACCATGGCTGCGACATAACGGGAGGACATTATACAAGCATGCTACGAGAAGGGACGTCCGCCTGGGTAAACGCTCATAACGAGAATATCAGGAAGCAAACCTGGCCAAGAAATGCAAAGGACGGAAACATATTCTTCATGCGACAAATTTGAATGCGGTGTAAGACATATCGATAAAATATAGAAATGAATATAAAAAACGAATTAGGCAAATGCCATAGAAAAGCAACCGTTGCATATCGGTAACTCTACCATCGCCGGTCACAGGCCCGAGTGAGAAAGGAGGTAAGCTGCAAGCAGGGTTTATGGTTGCATAAATATAGCTGGTAGACCGAAGTGCAATACTCGTCCTCTACAAAGACATGCAGGGCACCCTTTATTCGACTAAGGAAATCAATGGATGCAAAACTGCCAGAAAATAGTAGATGAGCCGATTGATAACCCAACAATCCAAATATTACTCTTCGTACTGTAACGTGGCGTTTTCCGCTCCGTTACTACGGAACCCAGATCTCCCAAAACTTCCTTCCGTTTTTTGATAATATTATAGAAAACTACAGCACACCAAAAAGAATCACCAAGGCCTCATTGAAATAAGAGATATTCCGTATGATTGGCTAATTTTCATTGTTGTTCCGAATATTCTCCTATGTGACCCGAGGAAATACCGACGAGTTGAGCCGAGGACGACCTACGACGACCTCCAGGGCCCTTTTCTCAAAGCACACAACTCTGACGTCATCCATGCTAATCAAAACACCGATGTGGACTCTCCAGCTGTGAACCGGAGAGTCAGCTGATGATAGCATCGCCAACATCTTTCGCCTCCCGATCTCCTGAATTTCTACCGGCGTATAGGACCGCAAGACGACCTGTCCACGATCTCCGGCTAGACGATCGGTGCGTAAGACGCTCTGCTACCGACAAATGGATGCTATGGAGACGGCGTATAGGGTGACATGGATCGAGTAGTGTCACCTCCCGTCCCGTAACTTACTGGCCAGGAGCCAGACCGAACCAACATCTACCGTTCCGGAACTGATCCCGTCACCGGGTAAAACTTGGTAACCTCCCGCGATGACGTTTTGCCTAGGAGGACATGTAGGAGCCGAGGCACAGGCGAGCCCAGGCCTACATTCCGACTCCCGAGACGACATAGGATAGAGATGTTGTTCTCGACGACGAGGACTCCAAGTGCCTGAGTCGACGCAGCCTTGGATGGCCTTCCAAACGCAGACAGCCAGCCGGTCAGTACTCAAAAGCGAGCGCGGCCAACGAGGAAGCATGGATGATGACGTCAGAGGAGAGGAGAGGCGCCGAATAGGCAAATTCGATTGTCATCTGAAGAATTGTGCCCTACACTAATGTGGCCTAATTAGGAGAGGAAAACGCCAATTCGGACGATTTCCGAGAAAGAAGATCCTGGACATTGGCACTCAACTCGTCCTACTCTACGACATATAGTTGGACAGACAGCACGTCTAGTTAGATCCTTCCGTACCAATTAAGATCATCCTTTTCCGATTTTCCTCATCTACCGTATCGCTCTCGTTTTTCACCTTTTCTACTGCTATCGTTGTGATTTAGATTCACTCCCGTCCGCCCTTTAGCATTAGTTTTTCGTTTAATCTCGAGTGATTGTTTGAAAGTTTGTAATTTAGAGTCATTGAAATCAGTGGGTGTCGAACACCTTTAACGAGGTAAGGTTTTCCACCTTCTGAGAGAGTCACGGAGTCGTCGAGTGAGGGTTGGGAATTGCCTTGCATTATTGCGTATTTTGTTATATTTTTTGTAAGTCGGTGCGTACTAGCCCCACCGCATCCCGTTATAATTTGTTAAGTCGCTGGGTACGAGCCCCACTGCAGTTCGTTACGGTCCGGTCCGTTTAAGTTTCTGAGTTTTGGGCAATTCTGCAATTCCTCCCGGCACACCTCGTTGCCGAATTAAGTTATCGTACGTTCTGAAAAATATAGTTATCCGAGTCTTTAGTTTGTGCTTTCACCGTTTCTCCCGTCCATTTGCTGCACGGGGCATAATTCAGTATGTTTCGTAATTAAGTTATTAGGTAATACGTTCAGTAAGCCTTGGTGATATCTGGTGATGCTGTATGGTATTTTGATTCTGATTTGATGACTTATGTAATATGCTCTACCGTATGGAGTTGTAATTTCTTTGGGTAATTTGTTACCCCTACGTTAAATATTTTGTTCCGTTACGTTCCCGCTCATTATGTAAAATTTATTTGCCTGTTACCGTAGGGTAGCCACGGAAAAGCGCTCCGTGTAAAAACGCGCCTTTCTCCCGTTCGCAATTATCACACATTTGGTCAATTTGTAAAAAGTATCAGTAATCTTCCATTAGGCCTTCCGAATATCGAAATTATAGTTCTGTACTTCCGTGAATGATTTCCCGCTACCGTTAAACGAATTATACTTTGTTACTTTTGAACTTTTGCAAATCTACCGATTCTGTACTCCTTGTCGAATTTGTTAAAATACAGTATCCCGTAATTACGAATTTGGTTTTGCGTTATCGTTATTTTTCTTGTGCCCGAATTGTTGTTGTGAATCCATGCCACTCTACCATTCATTTTGCTGTTGGACAGCCTGTGCTCAGCCAGCCACTCCGCTGGATCTGCATTCGTTTATTCCGTAAGTTTTGTTAATTCGCTAAGTGACGCGATAACGCGTCTGGCGCCCAACAATCTTTTCGTTCCGGTTTTCGTTTCGTATAGATCGCGCCGAAGGCACGTGCGTGTTTTCCGGGTCCAACCCGCCTGGGGTAAAAATACACTCTGCGTTTCAATATACATATATATGTGGGTTTTACCCGTGAATTCGTCGACGAACCTTTGTCGAGATCCTGTTTGACGCTGAAAGTCCCCCCCAAAAAAAAACTCAAGAAACCTAGAACACAAACCAACTTCGAAACTCAGAACCTTAAAGGTTAAACTTAAACTTAATGTTCAAACCTCAGAATAACCTCAAAATTACGAGAGTTGGACGCCAGACGTTCACGTCGTTCGTTTCAAGACCTAAAAAAAACCAAATGAAATCTCCAAATGATCAACAGGATCCAACGGCTTGGCTAGCTAGTTTCAGGCACATCCGCGAACTGATAGTGTGGCGTGGATTGGGAGTAGTTCGTTTGGACAGGATTCGTTTCTACAGAGAAAATATGCCCATGGTTCGTTTGGACAGAGGAAATTCCGACTTAGGTACGTTTGGACAGAATATAATTTGGGCAGCGGAAACGAATTCCGTCCGAACGTACCGACTTAGGTCATCGTCATCGTCATCGTCATCGTCATCATCATCATTATTTTTGTTATTATGATTATGACTATTATTATTGTTGTTGTTTTCAAATTAAACATATGAAACATAAATTGAAACTGATGAAGTATCAATATACATTATTTACTTTTTCTGACCAAATCGGTCCGGGGGAGATGACCGTCCGCCGTTCGCACGTATGTTTGAATTTCTCCACAAAATTTTATTTCATCAATCGGAAGCAAGTAAATCAGCAAAATACAAATCCCTGTAAAAAACTAATTCACAATGAAGGTTTCCCCGGTGTGTTTCGCCGATTTCATTCATTTTGTCATATAAGGATCCCACTGCGTCAATCGAATTCTTCTGAAGCAGGTTGTCGTGGACTGAAATCCAGGCGACGGGCATCCATCCCACCCACGCACGAACACTACCTGGGGGCTGACCTCCCTACATATTAGTTAATTATAAGATATATGGCAAGATTCGAGTTCGATGATCCGATTAAATGTTTATGTCGCTGGTAAGTGTGAAGTTAAGTCAATGGGCTTTTGCGTTTTTGCCAAAGAGAAATATCGAAGGGGGTGATCACCCCTCATGCTCATTCAGGTTCCCCTGCGCCGATTGGATTATTTCCGAAAGGTGTTACAGTAGGAGAGACTGGGGCATGTGTTGACGGAGGTGAGTATTCATGGGCCAATAAAACGCAGAATATTGGCGTTATGAACGAAAATGATTTTATTCTAAATTGTAGCATATTTCATTTGGTTTAGTATATTGTTCGAATTTCACTGCATTATTTACATTCTTTTCTTGGAAAATATTGATTCGTGAATGATCTACCTCCGGGGCAAGTTTCAACAATTCACATGAGGCAAGTATTAACATATTGAAATTTACCTCGTTAGTATGGTTTGCAATGAAAGCAATTCATTTTTTTCTTTCCAGTGTGAGGATTTATAAAAGGGAAACGACACGGGGCACTACTTTTCGGGAAGTGTATGATTTGGCATCCAAGAAAATATCGAATAATCATCGAACATTCAGAGAAGTTGCGGAAGAATTTAATATTTGTTTGAGGACACTTTTTGAATTTGTTAAATGGATTAAAAAAAAAAATAGTAACCCGGAAATCGGATATAACAAGCCTTATAGACTTATTTTTACTCAAACTCAGGAGGCCTGCATTACAGAGTTAATATATAAATAACAACTAAGTAAACCACAATGTAGCAGACTCTTGCTTGCTGTGTCTCGCTGGTTGTATTTCCGACCATCAGGAGACGCTGGTGATTTCAAAATTTCGTTCGAATATTAGCGCCTAATTTCTCATTGGCTAAGAAGTTGTCGGGAATGCATACGCCAGCGAATCAGCGGCCAAAGGTCCACGCTACCGAAGTCATGAGGCTCTTGAAGCGTTGACGCATAGTATCGTGAATTGACAGTATTGATTTTCTTGTGAATATCGTCTTTCTGATATGAAAAAAGCATCTAATTTACTTCGTTCTCTATCCTATCAAGTATTCGTTCTTCAAATTCTCTGTTTTGTTCTGAATAATCTTTTTTCTTCATCTTTTCAAACATTGTTCACTTTTTATTTCTGATAAATTTTCAATCTATCTCTCTTTCCCATTCGTTCAACTTTTCTCTTTTCATTCACTGCTCTTCTTGCATTTGTTGCTATCTTTTTTTTTAAAAAAAGCCCTTTTCACGGCTATTAATTCAGCGGTGCCAGTGAAACGGCAAACGGCGTAGATTAGTTTTCTCTTGCAGTGAGGTAAAGTTCTGTTGTCATACTATAGAAAATAAATTCTGAGATTTTACATTGCATTGTTAATGCTAGATCGACGATAAATTTTTTCTCTCTCTCTCCTCCTTCGCTCTTTTTTATCTCTCCACTAAACAGCTCTTTTTGTAGCTGAAACGACCTACTTCAGCTACAAAAATACATATAGGGTATTTCGCGCAAAGCGGACCGGCTTTTGACCCCCCTACATCTAATCGCGTGATGATTTACTTGGGGTTCTTCATCTAATTTTTCTGTGTTTGTTATTAGATGCAGGAAATAGCTGGAACGCGACGAAACACTGTCCGCTACATATATGAGGAGTACGAGTATCATATTGATACTATGTCCCCTGTCATTTATCGATGTGCGACTCGTAAGACCACGGGATGTCGGGGTACCGCACGAGTAGATGCTGCGGGGGTAGTCACGGTTTACTGGCCGCACAAGGGACACCAGCCCAATCGGAATGTTTTGGAGGAAGCGCATATGCGTCAGGAAATGTTGGACTTGGCGGCCCGGACGAACGCTCCTCCGAAGGAGATTTTCGACAAAGTGTGTCGAAGGTTTGTCGATTACTTGATTTTCTACCAATTGAGCTGCTCAAGTCAACATCGAAGATTATTCAATTATTACAATAGTTCTCTGTGAAGTACCCCAAAAAATTTGTTGATTACAGAAATCCTGTGGTTGCGCTAAATTTTTCGTTTGTGGTCATCAAAAGAGCGATACAACGCGTTCGGGCGAAATTGAGGCTGCCTACATCCGCGACATTTCAAGACCTTAGCGAAGTCTTGAACGATTACGCGCCAACTTAACGAGCGTATCGAGGACTCATGGAAGGAGCCGATGGATCCGTGATAGTGATGTTCGCGAGCGAAAGAATGTTGCGACGACTGGGGAATTTGACAGAAATTCACGTGGATGGAATTTTCAAGGTACACTCGTTCGGAGAATATGAAACCTCGTTCGAAATTTCCCTAGACTCTAGAATTTACCGCAATAATATAATTCACACGGTTTGGGAAGAATTGTTATCGCAAATGAAATTCAATCGTGATAAATTTTGCAGTTTGTGCCAAATAACCCGCCAATCGCGCAACTCTACACAATTACATGCGCGTGATGGATACTGTATGTATTTCTTTTATTCGCAATGGAACGTATTCTCTTATATTGAATAATGAATTAACAAACGCATACAATTTACGTATGTATACAAAAATTTATATAAATGTTCATTTTCTATCATGATCTTACGATCAAACGTGAGAATGAAAAATCATCCAGGCTTTCGGTCTAAGGTCCAACACGTTATAGATCATACAATTTATTTTACAGGGACGAGCAGCTGTTTTCGTACTGTGCAGTGCGCAGACGAGAGCACTATATGCGGCTATTTTTCAAAAAATTTTTGAACTTGCAACCGGAATCCAACAGAGTCTACGTTTCGCCATGGGCGACTATAAACGCGCGGCGATGAGCGCTCTACGCGAAATATTTCCCGCGGCCAGCCTACATGGGTGCTGGTTTTGTTTTAAACGGGTGAAGCACTTGGAATACGTTTGAAAAAACAGTATGTTCCCGGACGATTGTCATAGCAATTCGCTGAGGAATCAATGAGCGGCTCGATAAAATTTATCAATTTTTCGATTGTAATTTTCGTTACAAAATCGTCGTCAGTTTTATGGAATTCCAAAGCAGAACAAGTGAGTTTGAATTATTGTTTTCTGATTGTTTGAATTGACTTTCATTGATTCAATTCCAATTTTATGTTTTTCTAATTGATAGTTTGGGTTGCTGTGTTTTTATTCGGATCTTCTCTAGTGCTTCTATATTCATGAATTAAAGTTAAATGTATTTGGTACAATAATAGATTGAGAACCTCTTTTCCCTATTATCAATTAGGATCCCTTCATTTCTTCATTCAAGACAATAGGACAGCAGTTATTGTTTAACGTGTAATGTACTTAGCGAACTTTTTTGCACCGTCGGTGCCTTTTCGGGGAATTATTTATGACAACCATATCGTACTCTCTCATATGGATTCTTTCATTTACCTACTATTTTTGTCGCGATGAGGCTCTCTTACGGCGATGGAGATACCTGGGCCTGAGTAATGCACCCACCAGGATCCTCGGCATGGCAATGGCGCTACCGTTGGCTCCGTCGGACCGTTTTGAAGAGAGCTCAAATTTGTTGGCCAGATTAGCTGATGACGATGCGACGGAACACCCGAACGTGCTGCGATTTCTCAGCTACCTTTGCCGACAGTAGGGTCCCCTTGCTGACATTGTCAGCGTGCACGAATGCCCGATCCGCACGAACAACCTGGTGGAGTCCTTTCACAATGAAAGAGAAGAAAGCTCGGAGGGCTTCATCCGAACATTTGGAAATTCGTAGGTGATGATCTTACGAAAAATATATTATCTGCGCGCCTACATGGTGTGAATTCGCTCCGATAACACACCTGCAAACCCGTTGAAGTCTGTAGCTTGGATTCGAAACTAGTATCAATTCCAACGGGGTTTATGGTTCGACGGGTTTGTTTTTCCCGCACGAATAGCGGACACGCGCTTTTGAAAATTTCAAAAGAATTCTGAGTGCAATATGCTTTGATTTTCATCAATTCTGCTTGGACATCTGACCGCAATGATTGTCGACCAAGAAATCGGACTCGACCGTTTGGAAAACGGTGATTTAGATAAACGGGCGCGCACCAGGCGTAACATGGCACGGGACACGCTAGTCCGTAACGCGCAGCACAGCCTGAGTGTTGATAGGTAATGTAATCTGATCCTTGACCGAGCATTAGAGGGATGGAAAAAATCCCAAACATTATGATTATCGAGTATTGAAAACTGATGGATATGACAGAAAATCACAAATACCTTTATGAGCTTTTGTATCTTCTGCAGATTTACGTTGCGGGAGTTTTTGAAGCGCTGTGCGACGACGGCGGATTTGGTGCAACTTGAGGGTCCGGACCATGATGAAGGTGAATAACGAACGTTTATCTGTGATTCCAACTATCGTTCGATGACACATTTCGTATTCGTAGGAGGTGCCGAGGACGAAAATGAACTGGTTTCACCCGGATTGGTTGCTGCGGGGGAACCAGTCATCGGTGATCAGGATATAAGTACTCATTCTCTGAAATTTTTTAGGCTTTCATTGATTTCTTCGACTATCGTTGACCGTTGATCCAATTGTTCTGAGCTCAAGGAAACGACAATCGTCGTGTTAGGGGAATAAGGGGCAACAATCCCCGTGGTTTCCGGCGTGCTCGTGATAAGGCTGCTGCTGTACCACGCCGCCCTGAAGAACCCTGGATTGGGGTCGATGACGGTGAGCAGAGATCAGTATGATTCTATAAATTACAATTAAGGGACGACGAGATCTCATTGTTGGAGTACAGAGACAACTTTTCGCGAAAGTTTTCGGATTTAAAAACTTTTGTTTTATGAGGAAGAATTCCAATTATGGAATTTTCTCTCACAACGCTCATTGCTATTCGAGATAACCTGCACTGCTTTTGTTTTGGATAGGCCTGGTAATGGTCCTTGCGAGTCCCCTCCGTCACAATAGAAGGGCCTCGTACGTTGAAAAGAAATGATCTGATTCGTAGAGCTTATACAAACTTAGCTAAAAACGGTGGCGAAAGAATAAAAGTCGAAGTGAATTCGTTTATTCGTCTCTAGAAATACTGTGAAGGTTGGAAGACAAAAAGTCACATATGGTCAGGAACAAGAATAACTAATGTAAATAGTTCATGGAGTTGGGATAATATCAATTTTTGTCTCCTCAGTTTTCAATCAGATCTGGAAATTTAAACATTTTGAAATTTAGTGGAAGTCCCTTCGAAGTCAACAGCGAGAGTCTGACTGCGGGGGGGGTTCTGTTTCCACAGCAAAGCACTCGCAGGACTATTGTTAGGCTCATGAACAGGTGAACAGGTTCGATGATCATAATAAATTAGGATCCATCGAATACAATAATTTGCTTTTTTATCATTATCAGTTGTGTTTCTAAACTTTACGGCGCATCAAGAGAACGAAGGCACATCTCTGACACAGTCTGACTTTCACTAAAATTATTTGCAGATAACCAAGAGGAGCAACCTCGACTGGTTAACCGTGGACGAGGCAGAGGTCGCGGAAACGCACGCGTAGGAGGCCTGCTGAAGAACTGGAGGGGCCTGTAGAGATCCGCGATAATGGTACGAGTGTAGTCTAATTATAAAAACCGTTGACTGTAGAATTCCAAAGCCAGCCAGACATGGAAAAAATATTTTGCGTAATAAAAGAGGATGGGGCGTAGGAGTTTCCTACAATTATCGACCGGTTGACACAAAAATTGAGAAAATCAATCACTCATACGAATCCAAAAACGATTTGTATTATTTGGCCACAAGTGTGTTACGAATGAGAGACACAAGTTTCGATGACTTTCTATTTTCATGTACCGAAGTAGCAAGATTGATCTATTTAGTCGACAATTTGCTCGCATGCAAAAGACCCGTGGGCTAGCTATCCCATTCATATTGACATTCTGAATTCAGACAGACAGAATTCATATCTATGTCCAGACGAACCTGAGTCGGTTCGTTTGGACAGAATCCGTTTTCGCTGCACAAATCACATTCTGTCCAAACGTACATACGTAACAGGTCGATCTATCTTGCTTAATTCTTCGCAAATATTTGAATTCCTCAGTCTCCGAGCGAGCCCGAGCCTTGTTATTGCTGGAGTCAGCGTAGCCACCGGCGTAGGCATAATGTTGTGAGATGTCACCTATGAGGGCTGAACTACTGCCGAATCAGCTCTCGCGGGTGACATCCCACAACAAGACGCCTACGCCGGTGACTACGTTATCTCCAGCAAGGCTCGTGCTCGCTCGTGGACTGCGAAATTCGAATATTTTGACGCAAGCGTAGATCGCGGCCACTTTCACGGAACGTGCATGGTGATCGTCGACATTGGCTAGTGGTGAATGTTTGTTATTGTTGGTAACATGAATTACGTAAACAAACGCTTCCGCACGAATTTGAAACTTTTCTTTCGGTACCCTTCGTCACAACGTTAATCGATGCGCCGGTTGTTGCGTGAGGCATCGGCATGCATGCTCATTTGTTCCAGTGCGTCGGCATCTGAGGAAAATGCTTGCGAGTCGATAAAATAGGTTTTGATTTGCTGGTATCGGAACGGGAACCAATTTTTCCATCGTTATCGGTATGCTAGGAAAAGAGAGGATGGTGTTGGGCATTACGGATTCGTGCGGTAAGTTCAAGAAGTAATAATGAATATCGTACTTGAATTACAAGAAATCGTTGGTTCGATGGCCTGGACTCGATTTTGCAAGATTTATCCGAAATAGATCTACGTTTGGAAGGTTCGTTTACTTTTTGATTCGCTACCGTTCTCGTTGCCGGGTAGAATCGCGCTAAAAAAGGTGTTTTTCGTGGGTGATGTGCCAGGAAATAAATTTATTTCTTTCAGGTGAGGTGAGAGTAAGCCCCGGTTTTTTTAGCATCAGTTCGTTCGGAGTTGGTCTTTGGGAAGAGGCTCTTGGTTTGTTGTAATGGATCAGGCTCTGACAAATTGTTCTACATCTGTACGCTATTGGAAAAAAGGAAGGTGTTGGTTATGATATGAACTAGAAGGAGAAGTGTTTAATAAACGACTGACTCATGAACACTTGTTGGATTCTTTGAAATTGATGTGCTGATAGAAAATGGTCACATGGTAGTTGTGATAAATCGATGCGGTAAATACTTATGGAAGGCAAAGGTCGTAGTTGGCTCACCGACAACTTACTAGTGCATGGTCGGGATTTTACCTTGCGGCAGACCTTGTTGGATGTAGACTTTTTTTGTTTTGCATAGTCTTTCGCCGTTCCGGGTTCTTGGATCTTTGTTGAGCGGTTGGGATTGAAAAGGAGCTTTGCGTTCGTTACGTTTCTGGAGAGGTACCTTCTCTCACGGATTTGCATAGGAAGTACCGATGAACTTGTGGTTGTCGGTACACCTATGGAAGTATGATCCTTTGGTATGCTTGGGGTTGGAAGGAAGGTGTTAATCGTGTTGATACAGTACAGCAGGTACGTCATAGAAGCATGAATTATAGTTGACTTACGCTGAACTCCGGGAGAAATAGGTTGGGTTTTGTAGACTGCGATGTGTAACGATGAGAAGCATCGGCGGAAGACTTCTGTGTTGGCGAGTCATTCTGCCTCTGGTTCTGTTACAGCATTCCGAACCGAGTAGGATTGGAAAGAAACACTCAAGATTGTGGCGTGCCAGGAGGGAAAGCGTCCTTTTGTAATATCCAGGTGGTGGTGTTGATCATTCGACGTTGGTTTTTGCCTGTGGGATTAGGAACCCTCGATTCGTAACACCGGAATGTGAGCTGCTGTATTTTTCGATGTCGATGTGCTTGGGAATGGGGGGAAGATGTTAATTGTTCTGATTCGATACAGTGGGTACGTTAGGAATGCAAAGTTTGTGATCGTGTCGCACCCATGATGTTTGTTACTCACATGATCGCTTCGCGGATACGACGACCTTGAACGCCCTGCTTATTGAATCTAATACGTCTACAATGCGATGCATTGGAAACTTTATTACGCGTTCACCGCCGGTGATGAATACCGTTTACTTACGAGCTGTCACCTCGTAACCTTACAAGTAGTCGACCATCTGAAGATTGAACTTCCGACGTTCTAATCATCGATAAGGTGAATAAACAAGCGGCGCTTATTTAGGTTCATTTGCGAAACGGAAAGGTCTGTCACGGGGCCATATGCCGTACAACCATACGTTCTACGTTACAGTGATCGCAAATCTATCACTGTCATGTTGCGGCCGCCATGATAGCCTTGCCAACAGATGACAGACGAAATCTTACTTTCGCAGACGCTGTCTTTTTGGGGGTTAACGAATAGGATTCGCTGTGTGATTGCAAACTCGGTGCGCTGACACCACCCGTTAGACGGCAGAAAGTAAAACCTTCCTTAGCCGCGACAGTTACTACTTCGCGGTTTCCCTAATGTATCACATTCATGTGAAATCGTTTTCTATTCGCAGAAATGTACGTGGATGTACGATGATGACGACGATGGTGAATCTGATGAAATGAGTCTGCCGGTGATCGAAGATTATCAGATCCCAACTCTCCGACCACTAATTCCGTTGAATTCAGGCTCAAATGAGAGTTTCACTCCGAATGACAACGTTGAAGTGTATCCAAATTTGCCAGAAAGCTGATGATTCAGGAGATACGTAATAAAACAGTCGGACCTACAGCGTTTTTCCTATCTTCTAGCGGTATAGATACTCGGTAGTCCGCGCGTTCTTTTTCTTATGAATGTACTTAGCGCGGGACTTTACCGAGTCTCTTGATACTCGAGATAACTTCATGCGCAGCGGTGCCGGATCACCATTGGCCACGAAAATAACATGTTGGAATTGGAAAGAAAATGATATTTTGAATTATTGTATCTCGTTCACAAAACGCTAAAGTGCTTTTTATTTTTTTCTTTAAATTTGTTTGAAAAACATTTTTCTTCCACTGTCATAAATTTGTTCAAAAAATTATCTCAGAAAAATTATTTTTACATTTCATATCAGATTTCACCTGGTGAGGAATAATTTTATTCTGTATAGAGCTTTCGTAAAGTATATTTTGTTTTATTTGGCAATACGACTCTGTGACAAAGCGTTTCTTTTTATTACGTTTTTATTAACCCGCTTTCCTGTCTTTTTGTTTGTCTGTTCAGTAAAAATTTCGCAATCGATTTTAAACCAACCTCCCAAACTATCTCGAAAACTATTGCAGATATCTCAAATTCGAAGAAAGATTCAAAAAGAGCAGATAAAATACTAAAAAAAAACTCCAACTTTGCTGAACTGTGCCGCAAATATTCATGATTTTAATTGAGCCATGAAAAAATGACCGATGACGCCTGATTCGGCTCCCACGCGCGATGATCGTTTCAGAGGCATGAGCAAAAAAACTTCATTCAACAGTTTACATATGAATATTGGAAGATAAAAAAATTGAGGCATTTGTTGGACACTCTTATAAACAATAATCAGTTGGAAAACAAATTTAATCATCATTTCTCAACGAACTATGCTTTTGTAAATTTAAAACTCTTTTTCAATAGGCAAATAACAGAAAAACTTGGATAATTAACAAACCGAAAGTTTGAATTTCCTTCCACTTCTTGAAGCTATGAAGAAGAATTAAAAATATGAAAGGAGGAGAGAAATTTTTTTTTGAGAAATCGTTTTCTTTTTGAAATCATAATTCTAATTGTTATTTGACATTACAAAGAAATGAAAATTTTTCGATTATTTTTAAATTGTTTTTTTAATAAACAATTTGTTATCAACGAATGAATTTTTGAGCGAGATTTTTTTTCTAATACTAGAAAATTATACAAGAATAACTATGTGTGGGTTTTTCAACAAAACAATTCTAGTTCTTCTCCAATTCATCAAATTTATGCGTCTTGAATTTGTTCGTTCTCTCCGAGTTTCTGACCTTTGTTACCGAAATCACTACTATCGTATTTTTACTTGTCGTATCAACAGTTGAGTTATTTTGGTTTTAATTTATTTTCAACTGATTATTGTTTATTGAAGTGTCCAGAAAGTACCCTAATTTTCTAATCCTTCAATATTCATATATAAACTGTTGAATAAATGTTTTTTGGCTCATGTCTCCGAAACAAGCATTGCGCGCGGGAGTCAAATTAGGCGTCAGCAGTCATTTTTTCATAGCTCAATTAAAATCATGAATATTTGTGGTGCGGTTCAGGCAGGTAGGACTTTTTTTTAGTGTGTTTTCTGCTCCTTTCGAATCTTTGATCAAATTTGAGATAGCCGCAATAGTTTTCGAAATATTCGCGAAAGACCGAACCCTACTTTTTTTTCCATTAAATTGTTTATTACTTTTGTAATTTTTCAACCGGGTTGTCATGCGATTCCTGAAGTTTTTCGAGCTCATTCGGGATTTAAAAACCACCTGAAAATCAAATTTGGCGAAGGCTTACTCAAATTTGACCGAAAGGCACTTGTTGACTAGACTATAGGACTAGAAGGACGGAAAAAAAGAGAGGTGTAAAAGTGATGATTTGCTCGGAAGCGAATGTCGTCGCTTTGATGCGCGGCGAGCTGAAGTCTGGTTGCTGGTGCGAGTGAGGTTAGTTTGGACAGAAATTGTTCGGACAGACTTCGTTTTCACAGAGAAAATTTGCCCAGGGTTCGTTTGGACATAAGGAATTTCGACTTAGGTTCGTTTGGATACAAATGCAGCGAAAACGGATTCTGTTCAAACGACTCTGAGTCGGTCGGTAGAAAATAATCTAACCTAACCTAAGTTGGTTCGTTTGGACAGAATTCGTTTTCGCTGCATTTGTACAGAAGAATCATATTCCGTCCGAAAGATCCCGCCGGCTCTAGTTCTGTCCAAACCTACCTACTAATAAGTCGGAATTTCCTATGTCCAAACGAACCCTGGGCAAATTTTCTCAGTAGAAAAGAAAACTGTCCGAACGATTTCTGTCCAAACGAACTACTTCCGCTGGTGCTATGCTCACACAAAATTACAATGAATGGAAAGATACTCATTTCTGAAGATAAATCTTTGGATAACCCAATTATTCATGGAAGAATTGGTAAATTTTTCGTTCCTTCTAAAGATCAAGTTTTTATAAAATACTTCATTCCTGTAGATCTTGGCAAATTTGTTTCCTAGAATTGAATTCAATGATTTCTAAAAAATTTCAATTCAGAGAGAACAAGACAAGAAAAAAAATGAAACGCAAAAAATGACAACACGTTAACGATAGAAATAAGTTCTAGTAAAAATAAATTAAACAATTCAATTTCTTTGAAAAACTTGTTACAAGTTTTCATATCACTTAGAAATCATTATTTCCCAATTGATTTACAATTCATTCTTCTTTTCTTGGCATCTTTGGATTTCAATTTTGGTGTTTTTTTCTACATTTTTCCTGTACTCGAAAATCTTTTCAACGTGACATTCTTAGCATTTTCAAAATATTCCGTGCTCCTGATACAATATTGCCCACATTCCGAAGCAAAACTTATTTTTTGTTTCATATTTTCTCCTCCATTAAAAGTCCTCATTTTACTGTAAACTTCCCATCTTGAACTGTATGCCTGGTTTAGATTTTTTTTTCAATCAGACCGTCACATAGAAATATCGTTTCCTCAAGTATCAAACCTTCGAAAGATACTTCGCACTAGACGATCAATTCAGAATTGGCATAACATGTTAACAAGTTTACAGAAAGCTAAACAACGAACAAACTCCTACTCGAAAGCCACACAAGAATAACACAAATAATTTTTTTTAATTGCACTTAGAATTTTTGGAATTTTTTAGATATTAAGTTTTTCAGAATTGAAAAAAAATTTTGATAATATTTAGATGTCGGTTGACCTGATTTTTATGTATGTATTTGAATCAGATAAACAGACCGAAGATAGATAAGACGATGAATAATGTGTACAATTTCTCATAATATTAATTAATAATCAACTTATTCAATTAATGAAACACTTACTTCACAAATTTTTGGTTAGAAAGTCGGCAAACCAGAAGCAACACACGCGACACAACGACGACGTTCTCTTGTTCAAATGTCTTTAGCGCAATTGTTGCGGCAAGTGCGACGGCTCCTGACGGTATGTGGTAAGCGAGTGATAGCGCGAATGCACGCCGCCGGTGTGTTTGGAAATTCAATCGAGTGCTTGGCGATCGTGGTAGACATAGTCAGAAGGCGTGGTACCGCGGACCTTGCTGTCCTGGAACCCTTGATGAGGGAATACGTAGAACGTTCTGGTAAGTACATGTCGTTTTTCAATATTGCAAAAATCACATCACGATACGAGGTGGGTGACGAGGAAGAAGAAGGAGAAGGAGGGGGAGGAGGAGGAGGAGGAGGAGGAGGAGGAGGAGGAGGGGGGGGGGGGGGGTGAGGAGGAGGGGGGAGGAGAAGGAGGAGGGGGAGGAGGAGGAGGAGGAGGGGGAGGAGGAGGAGGAGGAGGAGGAGGAGGAGGAGGGGGAGGAGGGGGAGGAGGGGGAGGAGGAGGAGGAGGAGGAGGAGGAGGAGGGGGAGGAGGGGGAGGAGGGGGAGGAGGAGGAGGAGGAGGAGGAGGAGGAGAAGGAGGAGGAGGAGGAGGAGGGGAGGAGGAGGAGGAGGAGGAGGAGGAGGAGGAGGAGGAGGAGGAGGAGGAGGAGGAGGAGGAGGAGGAGGAGGAGGAGGAGGAGAAGGAGGAGGAGGAGGAGGAGGAGGAGGAGGAGGAGGAGGAGGAGGAGGGGGGGGAGAGGAGGAGGAGGGGGAAGATGATCAAGTGTTATCTGAACAATGCTCCGAGTGTGATAGTGGTGACTATAATATCGAAAGTGAGGAAAATGACGAAAACTGTGAAGAGAATGAATATGTGGGTGAAGTGCTTCCGAATGTTCTTTTGCCTCAGGCACGAGGTGCTGCAGTGATTGAGGAGGTGAATGTTCCAGAGGGTGAGTAGCAATAAAGCTTATTCAAAAAGTGTGCGTGTGTTTATCCGTTTAGTACCCGCATCAAATCACGTACTCTTATCCCAGAATCATAGAAGTCTGGGCTTTTGTCTTGACGAGGCGCGTACTATTGCATAGATATACATACGAACGTGATAAAATGTATCCGTGTCCACAGAAAAGGATGATGCTGAGTCAAGGGGTTCAACTCTGAGTATTGACAGTGGAATATCTTCACTGACTTGGTCAATTGTTTCTGACCGAGAATCGCCTAAATATTGACGATAATGCTTTGCGGGTATTCGTTTGGTGTGCAAGCGTTTTGAATTTCTCCGCTTTTCGTCCGCATGCCTCTTCAACAATCAAAAGAGTGAAAAATAGTTCAAGGCCTTGTTTGTTATATTCTATGAATCAGTAGACTCGTGCGGTTTCGGAATCACGCGAACCGACGTCAGAGAAGGAAGCACTTACACCCGTGTTTAAACCGGTGGATCTAGGAAACCTTTTCGCGTCAACGAAGGTGCTAGTTCCTCCGGCATAAGACTCGGCACCACCCGGCGAAATGATGATGACGACGACGAAAATCAAGACGAGGATAACGAGGATAAGGACGAAGCCGTTGAAGAAATTACGGAAAGGGTCGAGAACGAGAATCAGCCTCACGCAGCGAGCGGTCCTGTTTCACAGGTCCTGGGGAATGGGTTTTCGATAGTGGGCGAAACGCGCAAATATATCCGACGGTTCGAAATAGACGGACGCGAACTTGTTGTTAAGATTAAAATACCGGATCCAGAGGTAAACCCCGTAGAGTGGCTGGAAGGTGTCTTTAAAGATTTACATACTTATGCTGAGGGAAAATGTCAAAGCGGTGATTATATAGGATTCACCTTCAGTGCAGAAAGTTTTAATCAGGGGGCTGCATGGCTATCGTTTCGTCCGGTTCGCGACTCCGCGTATAGCGATTTCTGGAAACTGGTTTCCAGCGTGACGCAAAGCGCGTCCGAATTCGGGCTGGACAAATTGTGTACGGTGATTGTGCACACGGTCAAAGTCCCGGCAGGGCGCGGCAAAACGGTATGGAATAACAGGGCTCTGACCAACAAGAGGTCGATTATAAATATCAGCAACAATGACGGTATGTGTCTAGCGCGTGCAATAGTAATCGGTATAGCGCATGCTTAACGGGGTGCCGTACGTAGCGGAGAATTACATCAGCGTTACGAGGCCATCCGATTCCCTCATTCTGCTCTCCAGCGTAGCGAAGCGCAGCGTTTAACAGCGGAAAGTAATGTCCGAATTCCAGAAGAAGGATGCGGCGCTTACGGAATCTCCCGCTATCAGGAAAACTTGGCGCAAGAAGGGATAGCGCTGATCGTATTCGAAATGAATAAGTTGGGTAGCGGCGATGAGATATTTTACGACGGCTCTATCTCTCTGGTAGATTCGGGGGTCGAAGTTAGTTACCGCATCAATTTACTGTACGATCCCGAGGAGAGACATTATAGCCTAATTACAAACGTCACAGCTGCTGCTGCTGGTAAATTCTTTCGCATGCCATGTAACAAGAGTTTCAACAGACCTCTCGAACATCGCTGTTCGAACCGTTGTCCCCAATGTTTCAACAGGCCGCCCTGTGAACAAGACTTGGGTGAGGTCAAGTGTTCGGATTGTGGGCGCGGCTTTCGCGGAGAAAATTGTTTCCAAAAGCATCGTCAAGTTGGGTCTATAAGCCCACGACGTACCGTGTGTGCTTCGTTGCGCATATGTACCGATTGCTCGCGTCTCGTGGATCTCACCACCGGCAGACCACGTAGCTGTAACAAACGTTACTGCAGTACATGTCGCTGTCAACGTTCTTACAATCACTTCTGTTACATGGCACCGTTGAAAAGCGTGGACAAGCCCGGTCGCTTTATATTTATATTCTATGATTTCGAAACGCAGCAGAATGTCCCAATCGTTGGGGACACCTCGACCAACATCCATATTCCGAATCTCTGCGTGGCACAGCAGGTGTGTACGGAGTGTATCGGTAAAGCCGAAGTAACCTCAGGCTGTTTGGCTTGTGGTCTCGTGCGCGAGTTTATTTTCCAAAGAGATCCCGTCAGGGAATTGGTAGAACTGGCGACAAGACCCGTCCAAAATTTTTCGCGAATAATTTGCATCGCGCACAATGCACGCGGGTTCGACGCGCAGTTTATTCTACGCTATCTCGTTGAAAACAACAAAACTCCTCCGAAGATAATTCTGAACGGAAGTAACATCGTTATGATGGAGACTGGGCATACGCGATTCCTCGACTCCTTGGCATACATGCCGATGTCTCTCGGGTCACTGCCAAAGGCTTTCGGGCTTTCGAATGGCACGGTTGAAGGCTTCTTTCCGCATCTTTTCAACACACCGCAGAGTGTGGGCTACGTGGGCGCGCTACCACCCGTCGAAATGTACTCACCGGACACCATGAGCAGCGAGACGAGAAAAGAATTTTACGACTGGTACCACGAGGCACAAGAACAGAGTTACATCTTTGACTTTGACCGGGAGCTTATAAAGTACTGTAGGTCGGATGTAGACATTTTCCGTCACGCGTGTATCGCATTTCGAAATATATTTTTGGAAAGTGGCAAAGTGTGCCCCTTCACCGAGAGTACAACCATAACGTCCGCGTGCTCCGCGGTCTTTCGGAAAAACTTTTTACAGCCGGAGCGTATAGGCATCCTACCGGTGGGAGGATATCGCTTCGCTGATAACCATTTGCAAAAGGCTTTAGACTGATTAGCATGGGTGGAACACGAGTCGCAGCTAGTCATCCGTCATGCCGGTAATTCGCGCGAGTCCAGAGTACCCGAGACGGGACGTGCGGTGGACGGGTATTGCGTAACACCTGATGGCGTGCGGCGAGTTTTTGAATTTCACGGGTGTATCTGGCACGGCTGCCGTAATTGTTTCAAAATCAATCGTGATCGCCGATCCGTGAGCGGAGTGTCACTCGACAAGCGTCACGAAGAGACCGTCGCGAAAACTGCCCGGATGACCGCACTGGGATACCACGTAACCGAAATGTGGGAATGCGTCTTCGATCGTCTTCTGAAGAACAATGCTGAGATGAGGGCGTACATTGCGAGTCACTCGACTAACTCGCGTACCGAGTCTTTAAACCCGCGGGATGCTTTCTATGGCGGACGTACAGGTAACACATCGTGTTATCACGAGGTAAAAACGGATGCGGACGGAGTCGCGACCGAGCAGATACGTTATGTCGACGTGTGCTCGCTTTACCCTTACGTCCGTAAAAGCGGTCGATACCCGGTGGGACATCCGGTCGTCTACGTGGGTGACGAGTGCCGCATGTTAACGGGGATGGGTGGTACGGACATAGCAAGGGTCGAGGGCTTGGTGAAGTGTACGGTCTTACCGCCTCAAAACCTATACCACCCAGTCTTGCCGGTGCGTATGCACGAAAAATTGATGTTTGCTTTGTGTCGCACGTGCTGCGAGAACCTCGAACAAAACGGCTGTCGGCATAGCGAAGAAAAACAGCGGGAGTTCGAGGGTACGTGGGTATCCGACGAATTGAGAAAAGCCGTAGAGAAGGGCTACCGGATTTTAAATATTCTGGAAATCTGGCAGTTTCAGATTACTTCTTTTGATTCTTCTACTCGGCAAGGTGGCCATTTCACGCAGTATATAGATACGTTCCTTAAAATCAAGCAGGAGGCCAGTGGCTGGCCTGCCGATTGCAAGGACGAGGCATCGCGCAATGATTATCTCGACGAGTACGAGAGAGTAGAGGGGATTCGGCGAGACCGTTCCAGAATTTCAAAGAATCCCGGTCTGCGCTCCGTGTCTAAGTTATGCCTGAATTCGTTTTCGGGAAAGTTCAGGCAGCAGGAAAATATGACGAAAACGGAGATAGTGAATACGCGTCAGCAACTATTGGAATTAATCACCAACCCCGAAGTCGTGATATCGGGCATATTGATAGTAAACGATACCGTACTGTACGTTAACTGGTCACACGCCGCGCAAAGCGTTGAACCGTCGCCTCTATCCAACGTCGTTATCGCCGCGTATACGACTGCCCAGGCTCGCTTAAAATTGTACGAGTATCTCGAACTACTCGATAGACGCGTACTCTATTACGATACGGATTCCGTAATTTACCGGCGAAACATGCTCGATCCGAACGAGTACGAACCGCCGACGGGAAATTTCCTCGGTGATCTCACGGACGAATTGGAGGCGCATTCACGCGTTTGTTTCGGGGGGTGCGAAATTCTACGCGTTTATGGTACGGCGCCCTGACGGCAGCGACGCGGAAATTTGTAAAATCAAAGGCATCACGCTGAATCACGATAGCAAAAAACGCATCAACTTTTCGGCAATGAGGAGAATGGTGATGGAATAAGCGGATCCCGTGCGTCCGGAATACCGCGCTATTCGTCGGACCGCATTGCACGATGTTGTCACGCGAACGGAGACGAAAACCTGCAAAACCGTCTTCGTCAGGAGATTCCGCCGCCCGAATTCATTCGATACGTTACCGTACGGGAACAAAGACGGAAACGGGGGGTAAACAAGTCGTCCTCAGGCACGTGGAATGAGGACCGCATGCTTCGTGAGACTCGCTCTCGCTCGACCTTTCTCTTCACGAATAAAATTGAGGTACATCACGTCAACGATCCAAGACCTCGTTTTTACCCTCCCTGTCGTCAGCTTCATTCAGCTTTTCGTCATATAAGTACAGCAGCCGGGGTGCGACACGATCAAAATCAGATTCAGCGAAGACAATCGAGGTCACGCACGCACGGCTGAGAAGGAAGAGAAGAGGAAGAAAAAGAAGAAGAAGAAGAAGAAGAAATACACGGACAAGCAATCTCAGTTGCATCAAGACTCGGCCAAAGGTGAGACAGAGTTTAATAAACACTGATAATGTACGTACGTACACATAACTCGATACGGGGATCGCAATTAGTCTGTAGTCACGCTGTAGCGGAGTGTCGGTTTTGGCTCAGCGTATCAGGGTACGCGCGTACGTACGAGCTTGTGACGTACGCGCTCCGCGGAGATGAGCTCATCCGTAGACGTGTGCTGGTACGAACTCATGGCCAGCACTCCCCGCGTACCGCGCGTGCTGGAGTGAGCTCATGGCCAGCACGCCGTCGCCGCCGCCGCCACCGCGTGCAATACGAGCTAATACAGTCGATAGGACTATGTTTGCAGAAATTTGATTCACCCGTATCCTTTTTACAGCGAAGCGACGCTAGACGATGACTCTGGATACACGTTGGAAGCATCTGTTCTCTGCCATCATTGCCGGTCCATCGGGCTGTGAAAAGTCCAATTTCGTGGAGACTTTCTTGAAACACTGTGATCAGATGTGCGATGGGAAATTCACTCGCGTCATCTGGTACTACAATGAATGGCAACCGTTGTACGAATCCACCAGTGGTATAGAATATCGTGAGGGTTTACCGCAACACACTGACTACGACGGCGACAAGAGTCCTAAACTGCTGATCATCGACGATCTGATGCGCGAAGCGTCCAACAACGTAGTCGTCGATTTATTCACTAAAGTTTGCCACCACAAAAACCTCAGCGTCTTCTACATCACGCAAATTCTATTTCACCAAGGACACGGTCAACGCGACATTTCGTTAAACGCGAACTATATAGTATTTTTCGAAAATCCTCGGGACCGTAGTCAGATACAATATCTCGCGCGTCAGGTCTGTCCAGGGAACCCACAGTTTCTTCAAGAGGCCTATCACGATGCTACGGCCATTCCGCACGGATATCTGCTACTCGACTTGAAACAAACGACCCCTGAAAACTGTCGCTTTCGGACGAAAATATTTCCTACGGACGAGAAACACTACGTATACGTTCCGAAAAAGGATATAAAGTTGAACGGAACGGGTAAAGTCCCAGTCATTCAGCTGTGATGCCGCGAGGAAGTCGTCGGGGAAGCAGTGCCAGCTTTGGCAAGACAAACACCGTCGCTCTGCAGGCTCTGCAAAAACTAAATCCTACTCAAAAATTGGCTTTGCTCCGTACCGCTGACAAAACGTTGGTGAGAGATATTTGCGAGTGCGCCCTCAATGTCTTGCTGGGAAACGTGAAACTGTCGCGCGCCCAGAAAACCCGTCTCGTTCAACACAAGCAAACGCTTCGTCAACTGGCCAAAAAGCAAGGTAGTTGGAAGAGTAACAAAAAAATTTTAATTCAAAGGGGAAACGGATTTCTGACTCTCTTCCTCGCACCGATATTAGGGACTTTGGCTTCTAGTCTGTTCACAAAGTAAAAAGAAAAATCACAGAGAGAGAGGGAGAATGGAGCATGCAAAGAAGATGGTTTTAATACCGGCGGATACGATTGAGAGATTTCGACGTCGCGTCAGCGAGAAAACGACTGCGGAAGTTACACCGCCGACGACGAATGACGCCATCGACAATCCTGTCTCAAGACTGGACCAGGAGATGAGAGTTATCTTGAACTCAAAGTCGGAGGACAACGCGGAAAAGTGGAAACTCTACCAGCAAGCGATGCAGCGGTATTGAATTTTTGCAAACGAGGATAAAAAGCCGTTGGAAGTTCTGATTCGCGATAACGGAGAAAGCAAAACGGCGAGCCGATTACCCAACGAAATACCGAGAGCGGTTGTGAAACGGGAGTATCAGAAGATAGTAGACGCTGTTCTGGACAGGTATGCTGCGAAAGCGGGACTTCTGATGCGATTGCTGACGATGAGCGACGAAACATCCGCGCGTTTTGGATGGGATGTGTCCGGTGTTGTTTCAATCGACGGAGTAATCATTCCCGGTACAAATATTGTCGATCCGATCAATCACACGATGCGCTCGAGAAAGACATTTGATCCCGCAGGAAGCATACAGTTTGCACGGTTTCTCCACGCGATTAATGTGCCGCGAGAGTGTGTGGGAAATGATGAATTTTGAAAAATTATTCGATCGTTTGACAAGACGCGAAGGAGCCTCGTTCCGAAAAGGAGAAAACCCGTCACCACCACCACCAGTGATAAAACCGATGAGACGGCTAGCCCGCAGCCTCAAGTTCCAGTAACGCGTAATCGTTCGAAAGAGACCAACGTGTCTCCGGGATCCCTCTATTCGGGAGTACGAAATTGGAAGAGACTGCGCTTTTCGAAGTAATGCAAATGCTCGAAGAGATCTATTACGACCCAGCACACCCTGCGGGCTACGCGGCTGCACGAAATCTGGAACGGGCGGCTCGCGGCGAAAAGACTCGAGCGATAGTGAAGAAATGGCTGGCTGTACAGGATACGTACACAGTAGATAGGGTCGGGTATGGGGCGTCACAACAAACCCCCTCCCTTCCCCCCTATGGCGCCATCCCCTCGCCTAGTGGGTTATCGGGCGTCTACCCCCACCCCTCCGCCGGGGTCTTTTCGGGGCATCTTCCCCTCCGTCGGGTCTTTAGCGGGCGTCTTCCCCTCTTCTCCCTGTTTGGGGCCTGCTTGTGGTTCTGGTGACGTCACGCTGGCTTTTTTTTTTGGGGGCATGGGATGGCGGTATTCGCCCCGTCCTGTTTTTTGACAGAGGGTGGGTGTTTGCGATGATTATTTGGGTAATGAGTTGCGTACTTGATCGAGCAGGTGACTGAGTCCGTAGCAAAGTATATCGGTATGTGGTAAGGGAGGAGAAGGAGGAGGAGGAAGGGAACAAGTAGTAAAACTCTGGGTCGACACGTATTTTTTAAAAACTTACGATTGATATTTTATTCTACCTCGTGGGTTTTGTAAGAAATGAGTACAATAGTTTTTGGTGATTATATGTAAAGCTTACGTTCTATCGGTAAAAGTAATGTTTAATTTTTCTAATGGCGTTGTAAGAAATAAGTACACTAGTTTTGGTGATTATAAATCTAAAGCTTACGTTCTAATGGTAAATGAGAAAAAGTTGAGAATTTGTACAACATGAGAAGACTAGAAACTATCGTCTGTCGTTCTTTGTCAGTTTTTTGGCTCCGCAGCACTGAATGCAGTGTGGTGTTCGCACTCGAGATACATTGTTACAGTGATCGGTGGAGGTCAGCCCTTCATAAAATTGAGCCACGATGCGGTCGTTGTTTTTGTGGTCATTATCGAATATATCCACAAACTGCCCAAGAGTAAAACCAATAGCCATAAAATGCACAAACATAATACAGTATTGTCCACATACGTCCGAAGAAAGACTTTGAAGTTGTTTGACGTTCCAGTGGAGTCTTCTGCAGTTGCGTCGCAGTGTTCGTCTGTGATGAGGTATGAGCGGTGGCATTCCGAAACTGTCGAAGTAGACTCCATGACCGGTGGGACTGACGTAGAACGCCACCCAGTGGCTACCCCCTCTCGTGTGATCATCGGTGTTTGCAACGATGATTGTTGGTGCTGTCCAAACAAGAGGGATTTGATCCGCGGCAAAAACCCCGCGAGTTCCGCTTTGAAGCGCCGGCAGTGCATCCAGAATTTGAATGGTGTTCATCTTCGGTATCGGAGACGATCATACTACCGAATGTGTCTACTACCGTGGCGTACGTAGGTTCTTGGTCGACTGATACAAGGGTAGAACTGCTGGGTGCTCTGTCGTCCACCGGGGATTCGGGTGAATTCGACGCGTGAGACTGATGCTCGGGTACTATTGGCAAGGGAGAGTCGACTCTGGTGGAAGACCGCGATGTCTTATTATTCTGCGGGTACGCTTTGTGGCAGTCTCCTGTGATACGCCTCGAATTCATCCAATTCTTTAATCTGATCACGTTGTTTAGAGCACACGCGTAGAATTCCTCTTTTTTAGCGCCGTGAAAGAAGCAATATTCTTTGCTCCGATCTAATTTAGCGAACACGGGGCAGTCGACTTCTTCCAAGTTCATGATTTCCCGCGAAGTGATGTCCTGTAGATATTTGGCTTTTTCCCGACCGCGTGTGATGATACGATGGGCATGGCGTGCGATTTCTCGTAAATTGGTAGCAAGTTGATGCAGCGTTATGTCTCCTTCGAACCAATCGATCCCGTGATGATAACAGGTCACGTAATTGTTGACGGCACGCTCCTTCCCCGATAGATCGGTAAACGGGTATGGCGGTTGTACGACCCAGTGAGAAAAGTACGGATTCTCGAGTGCAACTAATGCCACTTCTTTCGGCAAGAAACGTCCGTAAACATCCCTGAAGCCTTGGATATCTACGATAAAATCCATCGCTGATGAAGATGTTGTCGAGATGGTGAGAAGCACTTGACTGTTTCTCTCGAATACGAAACTGCCCTTTTTAAAGTCGTCGAGCCGTACCTCCCACTATGCTTCTGTTCGGGGGTGATCCCAACACGTGTCGCTCCGTCTGTTTTTTTGTCAGCGTTCGGGCTAACCGCCGAAATCTGTGACAACCTGACGCGATGCATCGACTTCAATAATATTGTCGAATTCCGCGTACACGATACAGTTAATAGTTTCTTTGAGTGCATCGTCGAAGCGTAATTCAATCCTGAGTGTTCCGTGTTTGATGAGTGACCAGTGAGACGAACAGTTGGCCGCAAGATCAGGCGTTAGGTCAAATGCTGTGAGACAATTTCCCATTTCGTAGTGTAGTCGTCCGATACCGCAGCCCTCGTTGAGAAAATGTACTCCGGTCCCAGAGAATAAAGTGTGATACGTGTCGACGTATACGCCGTTCTTTCCAAAGCTCGGTTGCAAAGCTTTCGAGGGTATTTGAATGCCGTCGACGTACAACGATAGATAATTCAGCATGAAATGTTGAAAGTTGAAGGGATTCCGTTTTCTGTCACCGTTGAAAGCCTTGTTGCTGACTAGCCCCAAAATGACGCGTTTCGGTAGTTGTCCGAGTATGACGTTGTCCAGCGTCTCAGCCTGCACGCCGGCATGAATGGTGAAGGCTTTGACTTCAACTCGGGTAACCGGATATTTTGCCGTACCCTTGGCTAGAGTTCTTGCATGTGCCAGCAATATACCTGGGCTGATTTTCACCCGGCGCACGAGTAAAGATGCTTCTAGAATATGTAGAGTATGCAGCGCTTCAGTTTCCATAAGGCAGAGCGTACGAGGCTCTCGAGCGTACGAGGCGTACTCGTAGTTCCACACCGTTCAGTAAAAACTTTTCCTGATTAAAGACGTCGCAGTGGAGATGTCCGATCAAATCTACGACGCGTCCGTTTCGCATGATTTCGTTGCGTTTGATGAAACCGTTCATTAAGGCTACGTCGTTTCCACGCGGTTCGCAAATATCTGTTTCGCCGTTCTTGTTATCGTACCACAGTCCAGCCGTAAGATGCGATTGTTTAGCGTTCGGTGCGTAATTCAGCAGCGTCTCTATGTAGGCGCGGTAGGCGTAAGAGTTGTTGGCTGGTGATACCGGTTTTTGATTGAAAAATATATCCACTTGATTGAACATTGAGTGAAGTAAGTTATTTATAGGGGTCACCCATGGTGTAGTAGAAGCGTCCTTGCTCGCCGATGCGGTTGTTTCCTCTTTTGTTCGGCGTAATTGTACGCGTAAGCTCAGCATAGTGTGGGCAAGGTCGATGTACTCGTCACCGTGCCCCGGTACAGCGAATTCGATCGGAGAGTCATCGGTTAGAGACGAAACCGGCTTGTAGTGTATCCATTGTCCGCTTTCGATCGAGGTTTGTGTCGGAGGTACAGAGAATAAATCCAATTCGGATTTCGTGCACTCACTCGAACGCGCGTGTAGAAAAGCCATCGTACGGATATAGTGCGACAAATTACGCCGGTCCAAATATGTCCCTCACGGTTCGTTTTTTGGAGTGTTTCTCTCGCCCTCTATTCTTACTTGACGCGGTACGGGACGTCTTCGTCTTCTTCTTATTCTTCTTCTTGCTCTTCTTAATATTCGAATTCCTCTTCCGCCTGGTAACCTTTTGCGCTGCGACGAGACGATTAACGCGGGCGACCAACGACTGTCTCCTTGGTCCTGTGAGCGCCCCTTTATACCCGGAGCCTTGCATAAGTTTGGTAAGTTTTTCTTGGGCCTTTTTCTGCAAATTACGCCCCGATTCTTTGGCCCGTGATTTGACGGCTTCTTTGAAGGGAACGTCGCTCTCCATATCAGCCATGACGTTCATCCCTGCTCGCAAGGCCTCCTTTCCAACGGCTTTTGCTCCACTTTTCAGTAACGGCAAAACTCTGCGAAATAATCCTCCCAAGAAACTACCGATACCGTGACCTCGTTGATGTGGCACACCGCGATAAAAAGTTCCCGTACCACCACCGCCTTTGAGTTGATTCTCATAATGTTCCGCGTAGTCAACCATATCGTCTGTTTCTTCGTCTTCTACCCCTTTCGTATCAACGAACACGTTTGAAGTGAAGCGTTACCGTCAGTGTCCCGTGATCGAATGGGATGGATTTTCCAGTGTGATCTTTTATATTAATCTCTATGGTGCGGAAGTTCGAGTAAAGCAGCGGTAGGTAGTGTGGCTGCGAGAAAATTTTCGTATCAGATTCGCCGCGTATTGAGCGTTGTTCCCCGCAGGCGTGTACGACTCGTAGAAGCGGAGCGTGTACATCACCGACTATACGGGGCTCGACGAGATCGCAGTAGACAAACATTTGACACGACGGGATGTTCGGCAGGATGAAATCTGACGATACATCCTGACCGGCAACCGAGTAGAAATCTTGTGAAAATGTTAGTGGATAATGAATTTCCGCGAGTCCCAGCTCCCATTCGCCACTTAGCGCGATCGCGCGTGGTAACTGCGTGATGTAGCAGCAGGAACGATTGTCCGGGAAAAAGGGGACTGAGCTATTGCTCGGAAGTGTGATGTAAAAGTGGTCCTTTGCCATCGCACCGGCGTGTCTTGCGAGGTTCCGCGTCAACGTACGCAGAACGAATGACTGCGACGACACCGTTGATCCAGTCTTTTGTCTCTTTTTTTTTTTCTTCAATTTTGGAGGGCATCGCCATCGGGACCTCTTTCCTCGATACGTTGAAGCTCAGGTTCGTAGAAAGTACCGTCAATTTCTTCGCCGGAGAGATCCTCTAATACATAGACAATCGGTGCGCGAGCGAGTACTCGGCGAATTTTGAACAATTCTTCGCTCCAGTTTGCCTCGTAGCCTTTCTGGAAAGTTCCTTTGGTTTTGCTGATTCGCACGATATCGTTTTCGCGAAATCGGGGTCTGCCGATACGACGTGCTGGATACCGCTTCTGCATGTAAGCCCGCGCTTTTGCAGCGTTCTCTAGCGTCACCTCGGCAGGGGACATACCGATACTCGAGTGACGTGTCTCGTTGTACGCTTGAACGATGAGTGGTAAAACGTCTACGTAGCGCTGACTATTTTTATGCGTAAAATAACGCCAAAGTCGCTCCTTGAGTGTGCGATTGAAGCGTTCGACGATAGCCGCTTTAATATCGGGATTGCGGGTAGTGCGATATCGTATGCCGTTGTCCGAAAGAAGCTTTTGAAATGTTCGTCCGACAAACTCCTTACCCTTGTCGGTCTGCAGTAAAACAGGTCTACGTGGGGTTGTGGTTAGCACGTGTTGAAATCCTTCCGCTACGGAATTGGCTGTTTTACACTTCAGGGGTACGACCCAGGCGTATTTGCTCAAAACGTCGATGACCACCAGTAAATAGCGATGTCCGTTATTTTTTCTTCTCATCGAGCTCAAATCGGCCAGATCAGCCTCCCACACGTCGTCGATGTTGGAAACGTCGTATCTTGCTCTTTCAAAGTTTCTTCGCACGGATTTGTGCAAAGTGTACGTATCCTGTGCAGCCAGCCATTTCTTCACCATCGCTCGAGTCTTTTCGCCGCGAGCCGCCCGTTCCAGATTTCGTGCACCCGCGTAGCCCGCAGGGTGTGCTGGGTCGTAATAGATCTCTTCGAGCATTTGCATCACTTCGAAAAGCGCAGTCTTTTCCAATTTCGTATTCCCGAATAGGGGGATCCCGGAGACACGTTGGTCTCTTTCGAACGATTACGCGTTACTGGAACTTGAGGTTGCGGGCTAGCCGTCTCATCGGTTTTATCGCTGGTGGTGGTGGTGGTGGTGGTGACGGGTCTTCTCCTTTTCGGAACGAGGCTTCTTCGCGTCTCGTCAAACGATCGAATAGTTTTCCAAAATTCATCATTTCCCACACACTCTCGCGGCACATTAATCGCGTGGAGAAACCGTGCAAACTGTATGCTTCCTGCGGGATCAAATGTCTTTCTCGAGCGCATCGTGTGATTGATCAGATCGACAATATTTGTACCGGGAATGATTACTCCGTCGATTGAAACAACACCGGACACATCCCATCCAAAACGCGCAGATGTTTCGTCGCTCATCGTCAGCAATCGCATCAAAAGTCCCGCTTTCGCAGCATACCTGTTCGGAACAGCGTCTACTATCTTCTGATACTCCCGTTTCGCAACCGCTCTCGGTATTTCGTTGGGTAATCGGCTCGCCGTGTTGCTTTCTCCGTTATCGCGAATCAAAACTTCCAACGGCTTTCTATCCTCGTTTGCAAAAAATAAATACCGCTGCATCGCTTGCTGGTAGAGTTTCCACTTTTCCGCGTTGTCCTCCGACTTTGAGTTCAAGATAACTCTCATCTCCTGGTCCAGTCTCGAGACAGGATTGTCGACGGCGTCATTCGTCGTCGGCGGTGTAACTTCCGCAGTCATATTCTCGCTGACGCGACGTCGAAATCTCTCAATCGTATCCGCCGGTATTAAAACCATCTTCTTTGCATGCTCCATTCTCTCTCTCTCTCTCTGTGATTTTTCTTTTTACTTTGAAAACAGACTAGAAGCCAAAGTCCCTAATATCGGTGCGAGTAAGAGAGTCAGAAATCCGTTTCCTCGTTGAATTAAAATTTTTTTCTTACTCTTCCAACTACCTTGCTTTTTGGCCAGTTGACGAAGCGTTTGCTTGTGTTGAACGAGACGGGTTTTCTGGGCGCGCGACAGTTTCACGTTTCCCAGCAAGACATTGAGAGCGCACTCGCAAATATCTCTCACCAACGTTTTGTCAGCGGTACGGAGCAAAGCCAATTTTTGAGTAGGATTTAGTTTTTGCAGAGCCTGCAGAGCGACGGTGTTTGTCTTGCCAAAGCTGGCACTGCTTCCTCGACGACTTCCTCGCGGCATCACAGCTGAATGACTGGGACTTTACCCGTTCCGTTCGACTTTATATCCTTTTTCGGAACGTATACGTAGTGTTTCTCGTCCGTAGGAAATATTTTCGTCCGAAAGCGACAGTTTTCAGGGGTCGTTTGTTTCAAGTCGAGTAACAGATATCCGTGCGGAATGGCCGTAGCGTCGTGATAGGCCTCTTGAAGAAACCGTGGGTTCTCTGGACAGACCTGACGCGCGAGATGTTGTATCTGACCACGGTCCCGAGGATTTTTGAAAAATACTATATAGTTCGCGTTTAACGAAATGTCGCGTTGACCGTGTCCTTGGTGAAATAGGTTTTGCGTGATGTAGAAGACGCTGAGGTTTTTGTGGTGGCAAACTTTGGTGAATAAATCGACGACTACGTTGTTGGACGCTTCGCGCATCAGATCGTCGATGATCAGCAGTTTAGGACTCTTGTCGCCGTCGTAGTCAGTGTGTTGCGGTAAACCCTCACGATATTCTATACCACCGGTGGATTCGTACAACGGTTGCCATTCGTCGTAGTACCAGATGACGCGAGTGAATTTCGCATCGCACATCCGATCACAGTGTTTTAAGAAAGTCTTCACGAAATTGGACTTTCCACAGCCCGATGGACCGGCAACGATGGCAGAGAACGGATGCTTCCAACGTGTATCCAGAGTCATCGTCTAGCGTCGCTTCGCTGTAAAAAAGGATACGGGTGAATCAAATTTCTGCAAACATAGTCCTATCGACTGTATTAGCTCTTATAGCACGCGGCGGCGGCGGCGGCGGCGGCGGCGGCGGCGGCGTACTGGCCATGAGCTCACTCCAGCACGCGCGGTACGCGGAGTGTGCTGGTCATGAGCTCACTCCAGCACACGCGGTACGCGGAGTGTGCTGACCATGAGCTCGTACCAGCACACGTCTACGGATGAGCTCATCTCCGCGGAGCGCGTACGTCACAAGCTCGTACGTACGCGCGTACCCTGATACGCTGAGCCAAAACCGACACCGTGACTACAGACTAATTGCGATCTCCGTATCGAGTTATGTGTACGTACGTACATTGTCAGTGTTTATTAAGTACGCTGTCTCACCTTTGGCGGAGTCTTGATGCAACTGAGATTGCTTGTCCGTGTATTTCTTCTTCTTCTTCTTCTTCTTCTCTTCCTTCTCGGTCGTGCGTGCGTGACCTCGATTGTCTTCGGTGAATCTGATTCTGATCGTGTCGCACCCCGACCGCTGTACTTATATGACGAAGAGCTGAACGAAGCTGACGACAGGGAGGGTAGAAACGAGGTCTTGGATCGTTGACGTGATGTACCTAAATTTTATTCGCAAAGAGAAAGGTCGAGCGAGAGCGAGCCTCACGAAGCATGCGGTCCTCATTCCACGTGCCTGAGGACGACTTGTTTACCCCCCCGTTTCCGTCTTTGTACCCGTACGGTAACGTATCGAATGAATTCGGGCGACGGAATCTCTTGACGAAGACGGGTTTGCAGGTTTTCGTCTCCGTTCGCGTGACAACATCGTGCAATGCGGTCCGACGAATAGCGCGGTATTCCAGACGCACGGGATCCGCTGATTCCACCACCATTCTCCTAATTGCCGAGAAGTTGATGCGTTTTTTGCTATCGTGATTCAGCGTGATGCCTTTGATTTTACAAATTTCCGCGTCGCTGCCGTCGGGGCGCCGTACCATAAACGCGTAGAATTTCGCACCCCCCGAAACAAACGCGTGAATGAAGGAGCCCTTACCGTATGCCTCCAATTCGTCCGTGAGATCACCGAGGAAATTTCCCGTTGGCGGTTCGTACTCGTTCGGATCGAGCATGTTTCGCCGGTAAATTACGGAATCCGTATCGTAATAGAGTACGCGTCTATCGAGTAGTTCGAGATACTCGTACAATTTTAAGCGAGCTTGGGCAGTCGTATACGCGGCGATAACGACGTTGGATAGAGGCGACGCTTCAACGCTTTGCGCGGCGTGTGACCAGTTGACGTACAGTACGGTATCGTTTACTATCAATATGCCCGATACCACGACTTCGGGGTTGGTGATTAATTCCAATAGCTGCTGACGCGTATTCACTATCTCCGTTTTCGTCATATTTTCCCGCTGTCCAAACTTCCCCCAAAACGAATTCAGGCATAACTTAGACACGGAGCGCAGACCGGGATTCTTTGAAATTCTGGAACGGTCTAGCCGAATCCCCTCTACTCTCTCGTACTCGTCGAGATAATTATTGCGCGATGCCTCGTCCTTGCAATCGGCAGGCCAGCCACTGGCCTCCTGCTTGATTTTAAGGAACGTGTCTATATACTGCGCGAAATGGCCGCCTTGCCGAGTGGAAGAATCAAAAGAAGTAATCTGAAACTGCCAGATTTCCAGAATCTTTAAAATCCGGTAGCCCTTCTCTACAGCTTTTTTCAATTCGTCGGATACCCACGTACCCTCGAACTCCCGCTGTTTTTCTTCGCTATGCCGACAGCCGTTTTGTTCGAGGTTCTCGCAGCACGTGCGACACAAGGCAAACATCAATTTTCCGTGCATACGCATCGGCAAGACTGGGTGGTATAGGTTTTGAGGCGGTAAGACCGTACACTTCACCAAGCCCTCGACCCTTGCTATGTCCGTTCCGCCCATCCCCGTTAACATGCGGCACTCGTCACCCACGAAGACGACCGGGTGTCCCACCGGGTATCGACCGTTCTTACAGACGTAAGGGTAAAGCGAGCACACGTCGACATAGCGTATCTGCTCGATCGCGACTCCGTCCGCATCCGTTTTTACCTCGTGATAACACGATGTGTTACCTGTACGTCCGCCATAGAAAGCATCCCGTGGGTTTAAAGACTCGGTACGCGAGTTAGTCGAGTGACTCGCAATGTACGCCCTCATCTCAGCATTGTTCTTCAGGAGACGATCGAAGACGCATTCCCACATTTCGGTTACGTGGTATCCCAGTGCGGTCATCCGGGCAGTTTTCGCGACGGTCTCTTCGTGACGCTTGTCGAGCGACACTCCGCTCACGGATCGGCGATCGCGATTGATTTTGAAACAATTACGGCAGCCGTGCCAGATACACCCGTGAAATTCAAAAACTCGCCGTACGCCATCAGGTGTTACGCAATACCCGTCCACCGCACGTCCCGTCTCGGGTACTCTGAACTCGCGCGAATTACCGGCATGACGGATGACTAGCTGCGACTCGTGTTCCACCCATGCTAACCAGTCTAAAGCCTTTCGCGAATGGTTATCAGCGAAGCGATATCCTCCCACCGGTAGGATGCCTATACGCTCCGGCTGTAAAAAGTTTTTCCGAAAGACCGCGGAGCACGCGGACGCTATGGTTGTACTCTCGGTGAAGGGGCACACTTTGCCGCTTTCCAAAAATATATTTCGAAATGCGATACACGCGCGACGGAGAATGTCTACATCCGACCTACAGTACTTTACGAGCTCCCGGTCAAAGTCAAAGCTGTAACCCTGTTCTTGTGCCTCGCGGTACCAGTCGTCAAATTCTTTTCTCGTCTCGGTGCTCATGGTGTCCGGTGAGTACATTTCGACGGGTGGTAGCGCGCCCACGTAGCCCACACTCTGCGGTGTGTTGAAAAGATGCGGAAAGAAGCCTTTAACCGTGCCATTCGGAAGCCCGAAAGCCTTTGGCAGTGACCCGAGAGACATCGGCATGTATGCCAAGGAGTCGAGGAATCGCGTATGCCCAGTCTCCATCATAACGATTTTACTTCCGTTGAGAATTACCTTCGGAGGAGTTTTGTTGTTTTCAACGAGATAGCGTAGAATAAACTGCGCGTCGAACCCGCGTGCATTGTGCGCGATGCAAATTATTCGCGAAAAATTTTGGACGGGTCTTGTCGCCAGTTCTACCAATTCCCTGACGGGATCTCTTTGGAAAATAAACTCGCGCGCGAGACCGCAAGCCGAACAGCCTGAGGTTACTTCGGCTTCACCGATACACTCCGTACACACCTGCTGCGCCACGCAGAGATTCGGAATATGAACATTGGTCGTGGTGTCCCCAACGATTGGGACATTCTGCTGCGTTTCGAAATCATAGAATATGAATATAAAGCGGCCGGGCTTGTCCACGCTTTTCAACGGTGCCATGTAACAGAAGTGATTGTAAGAACGTTGACAGCGACATGTACCGCAGTAACGTTTGTTACAGCTGTGTGGTCTGCCGGTGGTGAGATCCACGAGACGCGAGCAATCGGTACATATGCGCAACGAAGCACACACGGTACGTCGTGGGCCTATAGACCCAACTTGACGATGCTTTTGAAAACAATTTTCTCCGCGAAAGCCGCGCCCACAATCCGAACACTTGACCTCACCCAAGTCTAGTTCACAGGGCGGCCTGTTGAAACATTGGGGGCAACGGTTCGAACAGCGATGTTCGAGAGGTCTGTTAAAACTCTTGTTACATGGCATGCAAAAGAATTTACCAGCAGCAGCAGCTGTGACGTTTGTAATTAGGCTATAATGTCTCTCCTCGGGATCGTACAGTAAATTGACGCGGTAACTAACTTCGACCCCCGAATCTACCAGAGAGATCGAGCCGTCGTAAAATATCTCATCGCCGCTACCCAACTTATTCATTTCGAATACGATCAGCGCTATCCCTTCTTGCGCCAAGTTTTCCTGATAGCGGGAGATTTCGTAAACGCCGCATCCTTCTTCTGGAATTTGGACATGACTTTCCGCTGTTAAACGCTGCGCTTCGCTACGCTGGAGAGCAGAATGAGGGAATCGGATGGCCTCGTAACGCTGATGTAATTCTCCGCTACGTACGACACCCCGTTTAGCATGCGCTATACCGATTACTATTGCACGCGCTAGACACATACCGTCGTTGTTGATGATATTTATAATCGACCTCTTGTTGGTCAGAGCCCTGTTATTCCATACCGTTTTGCCGCGCCCTGCCGGGACTTTGACCGTGTGCACAGTCACCGTATACAATTTGTCCAGCCCGAATTCGGACGCGCTTTGCGTCACGCTGGAAACCAGTTTCCAGAAATCGCTATACGCGGAGTCGCGAACCGGACGAAACGATAGCCATGCAGCCCCCTGATTAAAACTTTCTGCACTGAAGGTGAATCCTATATAATCACCGCTTTGACATTTTCCCGTAGCATAAGTATGTAAATCTTTAAAGGCACCTTCCAGCCACTCTACGGGGTTTACCTCCGGATCCGGTATTTTAATCTTAACAACAAGTTCGCGTCCGTCTATTTCGAACCGCCGGATATATTTACGCGTTTCGCCCACTATCGAAAACCTATTCCCCAGGACCTGTGAAACAGGACCGCTCGCTGCGTGAGACTCATTCTCGTTCTCGACCCTTTCCGTAATTTCTTCAACGCCTTCGTCCTTATCCTCGTTATCCTCGTCTTGATTTTCGTCGTCGTCATCATCATTTTGCCGAGTGGTGCCGAGTCTTATGCCGGAGGAACTAGCACCTTCGTTGACGCGAAAAGGTTTTCTAGATCCTCCGGTTTGAACACGGGTGTAAGTGCTTCCTTCTCTGACGTCGGCTCGCGTGATTCCGAAACCGCGCGAGTCTACTGATTCATAGAATATAACAAAAAAGGCCTTGAACTATTTTTCACTCTTTTGATTGTTGAAGAGGCATGCGGACGAAAAGCGGAAAAATTCAAAACGCGCGCACACCAAACGAATACCCGCATAGCATTATCGTCAATATTCGGGCGATTCTCGGTCGGAAACAATTGACCAAGTCAGTGAAGATATTCCACTGTCAATACTCAGAGTTGAACCCCTTGACTCAGCATCATCCTCGTCTGTGGACACGGATACATTTTATCACGTTTGGATGTATATCTATGCAATGGTACGCGCCTCGTCAAGAAAAAAGCCCAGACTTCTATGATTCTGGGATAAAAGTACGTGATTTGATGCGGGTACTCGACGGATAAACACACGCATACTTTTTAAATAAGCTTTATTGCTACTCACCCTCTGGAACATTCACCTCCTCAATCACTGCAGCACCTGGTGCCTGAGGCAAAAGAACATTCGGAAGCACTTCACCCACATATTCATTCTCTTCACAGTTTTCGTCATTTTCCTCACTTTCGATATTATAGTCACCACTATCATCACTTCGGTCACACTCGGAGTATTGTTCAGATAACACTTCATCATCTTCCTCCTCTTCTTCTTCATCATCTTCTTCCTCTTCTTCATCATCTTCTTCTTCTTCTTCTTCTTCTTCTTCATCATCTTCTTCTTCTTCTTCTTCTTCTTCTTCTTCTTCTTCTTCTTCCTCGTCACCCGCCTCGTATCGACGGACGTTTTCATCCCCATACTGACCCCCGTCTTCCGTGCAGACCTCCTCGAAATTAGCGATTTCCATCAACTCGCAAACTTGCTTCGGTTCGTCTGCCTGCTCAGGTGTTACTTCTTTTTCTTCTTCTCCGACACCGTCATCAAGACGGTCCTCCCCGATGTTACTCAACTCCATCGCTTCGCAAATATACGCCGCCTGGGCAAGCAACTCATCCGTTGACTCGTCGTCGTCGTTCAACATAGCCATCAGCGCTGTCAGAAGAGAGAATAAACATGCGATTCAGGCTGTTTTAAATTTTTCAGCAAGGACAGCGAGGTCCGCGGTACCACGCCTTCTGACTATGTCTACCACGATCGCTAAGCACTCGATTGAATTGCCAAACACACCGGCGGCGTGCATTCGCGCTATCACTCGCTCACCACATACCGTCAGGAGCCGTCGCACTTGCCGCAACAATTGCGCTAAAGACAATCGAACAAGAGAACGTCGCCACCGAAGATCGCATTCACGATCGATTAAAGCACTTTGACGACGAGCTGAGCTCAGAACCTTTAGCACGACTGTTCGGCACAGTTTCACGATACCAGACATGATGAGAAAATTTAAAAAGTCTGTAAGACAGAGAGCTGTTGACTGCCACGCAAAATGTCTAAGACTGACAGTTCCTTCGCCGCATCGATCCATTTATGATCTTCCTGGATCTAGGAGCCAAGGAGGAGCAGGGATGAATCGGGGGTGTTAACGCATTTTCCCATAGTAGTCCAAAAGCCTGGCATATGGTCATCAATGAGTTTCAAGATGGGTACGTACACGTGTGAATAAAATCTGCGTAAGCTTCTCATGGGAACGACATAAGATGGGAAAACTTCTTTGCTGCCGATTCCGGAGGTGCGCCGTAAAGCCGTCAACCCATAACTGATAACATTGCGTGAGTGGCTTTCACAGGGACTTTTTAAAATTTCAGCCTTTGCTATTACCGCACCTCTCTATCCCAGCCATCTGCCGCCGTTAGTTTTTATAAAATCGTTACCAAATACATTGACCACACGACTGTTGCAGCATACAGAAAATCTCGTGATGGTCATCGTCACCCGTAATCGAAACGCTACCGAGCACCTTAATTCTTGTCCGATGTTTTGTATTAAAATTGCACAGGTGCCCGGGACCATTAAGTTACGTTCATGACACTTTCTTAGAAAGTGTAAAACTTCGACGATAAATTGAGAGGATGACCGATTCCTTCGTACGTTCGTCCGTCCAACAATCGTTGTTGACCACAACAAGTTCACGAACGAGCGTGTTGATTGTGCAACAGATGATGTGCATAAAAGCCGCGGGTGGTAGAAAATGACCGTTACGTAAAGGGACGCGTTCTCGGTAACTTTTATGACTTGCAAGCCGACACCCCTTTGGATGCGCCGGTGCCCATGTCATTCGTCACCATGCACTTAAGTCCAAGCGCCGAGACTAGTGAGATAAAACGATGCCGCGTGGCCGGCGTGAGATCGGGTGTAACGGATTTTTCCACATTTCGTATATTGCTTCCATTAGGCAAGCTGGTAACTATTCAGCTGACATGATTGACGGGCAACAGCCGTCACAGCAGCGGTATACGCGGGTGGTAAAGTGTAACAATCGCACTTGCATGTAAGTGGGTTCAAACTCGCGGGTGTATATAACGACTAGCCAATGGTACGGGGTAACGAGTAAGACGCATCCTAATCATCATCATCATATTCAACATATAAACAACATGGGATCCCCGACAGAGCTCAGTCTTGCAGTTGTCGTGAAAGTATCAACCACTAGCGATGGCCACGTCCAAATCCACTTCACCAATGGGCAACGCCAGTAGGATATTCAAAACATTCGCCAGAGCACTGAAGAAATCTGAAAAGAATCTT
Organism: Athalia rosae; assembly: GCF_917208135.1. Classification (NCBI taxonomy): domain Eukaryota; kingdom Metazoa; phylum Arthropoda; class Insecta; order Hymenoptera; family Athaliidae; genus Athalia; species Athalia rosae. The sequence continues at coordinate 7,228,658 of NC_064032.1, read as the reverse complement.
CTCCTATCGACTACGTACGGGCTCAACAGCTCTTTTACGAAAAAAGTGAACGTCGGGCTCGGACTGCGAACAGACGAACAATTTGAACCAATCATCAGATTGATCAGCAACGCGTCATCCACAGGAATCACCTTCAAACCATCAACGTGGTCGAGACTCGCTGATTCGTTGGATGAGATATCTGATTATTTCAAATTCGACTGTAACGAGGGTGCTCAGTGGCCGGACGAGCGAATTGATCTCGGTGAGTGTACCGTGGAGTTCACCTCAGCTCATGGAGAACGCGCAGTCCGATTCGATGTGTCGGATGGTATAGAAGACTACGCGCCATGCGGGACATTAAAGAATGAAGAAGACACGAACAACTGTGATTTGGACACCACACACCCCCATGCGAAGCGTCAAAAACTCTATCGCCCCTCCATTGTGATGCAAAAAACAACGTTCGACGGTCTGAAGTCAGTGTTTGTCTGCGTGGAGGAACGGATTCGAAGACTCGAAAGAATAACTGAAAACGTTAATCGGTGCAAGCTGCTGTTCGTGCAACACGTAGCAGCAAAATTAAAATCCACGGGACTAAGGGAACCATCTCTTCTTCGTATCGCTCAGGCACTGAACACAGAGTTCGAAGCCGCGACAACAAGCATCAGACCTCAAACGCTGCAAACATTCGCCGAGCATTATCTCGATATCACTCTACTGGAAATGACCAAATTGTTCCCGTCTTATCTCGTCGCCGAAATCAAGCAGTCCATGGAGCAAACCACTTGAAGCCGGAAAGAAAATTTTTCCCAAGTCACGGAAACTCACGGTTACATCTACTTAAACAGTATTCACGATGGCCTCGTCAACCTCAGTGACGACATCGTCATCCTCTTCACACGTCGCCGTACAAATCATTCCATCATCCGACAATAGAACACATACCCGGTTAGCCGTTTCGACTGACCGGCATCCATGGGACGCCATTGAAACACAACCGGAGCCTGACCCAAAAATAGCCATCGACGCCGCGGAACATGAACAACTTACAACCTCGTTACGGTGGGGTGTAGTGGGTGTGTGGGTTATTTACTTTGTTCTGCTGATTATTATGGCCCTTTGGGTGGCGACTGTGATAGTAGAAAACAAGACACTTGTAATTGCAAAAAAGACAATCTCGTAACGACACAATGCATTGTTTACTCCACATAACATTATTCAAGGGTATTATTTCTACTTGATCTAAACACCCAATGTTGTACAAATTCATATTCATTCCTCATTTACCGATAGAACGTAAGCTTTACATATAATCACCAAAAACTATTGTACTCATTTCTTACAAAACCCACGAGGTAGAATAAAATATCAATCGTAAGTTTTTAAAAATACGTGTCGACCCAGAGTTTTACTACTTGTTCCCTTCCTCCTCCTCCTCCTCCTCTTCCTCCTCCTCCCTTACCACACACCGGTATACTTTGCTACGGACTCATTGTCAGTCACCTGCTTGATCAAGTACGCAACTCATTACCCAAATAATCAACGCAAACACCCACCCTCTGTCAAAAAAAACAGGACGGGGCGAATACCGCCATCCCATGCCCCCAAAAAAAAAAAGCCAGCGTGACGTCACCAGAACCACAAGCAGGCCCCAAACAGGGAGAAGAGGGGAAGACGCCCGCTAAAGACCCGACGGAGGGGAAGATGCCCCAAAAAGACCCCGGCGGAGGGGTGGGGGTAGACGCCCGATAACCCACTAGGCGAGGGGATGGCGCCATAGGGGGGAAGGGAGGGGGTTTGTTGTGACGCCCCATACCCGACCCTATCTACTGTACACTTTGCACAAATCCGTGCGAAGAAACTTTGAAAGAGCAAGATACGACGTTTTCATCATCGACGACGTGTGGGAGGCTGATCTGGTCGATTTGAGCTCGATAAAAAGAAAAAATAACGGACATCGCTATTTACTGGTGGTCATCGACGTTTTGAGCAAATACGCCTGGGTCGTACCCCTAAAGTGTCAAATAGCCAATTCCGTAGCGGAAGGATTTCAACACGTGCTAACCACAACCCTACGTAGACCTGTTTTACTGCAGACCGACAAGGGTAAGAAGTTTGTCGGACGAACATTTCAAAAGCTTCTTTCGGACAACGGCATACGATATCGCACTACCCGCAATCCCGATATTAAAGCGGCTATCGTCAAACGCTTCAATCGCACACTCAAGGAGCGACTTTGGCGTTATTTTACGCATGAAAATAGTCAGCGCTACGTAGACGTTTTACCACTCATCGTTCAAGCGTACAACGAGACACGTCACTCGAGTATCGGTATGTCCCCTGCCGAGGTGACGCTAGAGAACGCTGCGAAAGCGCGGGCTTACATGCAAAAGCGGTATCCAGCACGTCGTATCGGCAGACCCCAATTTCACGGAAACGATATCGTGCGAATCAGCAAAACCGAAAAAACTTTCCAGAAAGGCTACGAGGCAAACTGGAGCGAAAAATGGTTCAAAATTCGCTGATTACTCGTTTGCGCACCGATTGTCTATGTATTAGAAGATCTCTCCGGCGAAAAAATTGACGGTACTTTCTACGACTCTGAGCTTCAGCGTATCGAGGGAGGAGGTCCCGATAGCGATGCTTTCCAAAATTGAAGGAAAAGAAGGACAAAAGACTAGATCAACGGTGTCATCGCAGTCATTCATTCTGCGTACGTTGACGCGGAACCTCACAAAAAACGCCAGTGCGATGGCAAAGGACCACTTTTTCATCACACTTCCGAGCAATAGCTCAGTCCCTATTTTCCCGGACTACATCACTCGTAGGATCGAGAGATTTTTGAAGTCCAGAAGAGTCGCGCATCGATTGTTGGATCGAAAAATTTTCGAAGTCCGAAAGGGTCGCGCATCACTCGTTGGTTAGACAAAATTATCAAAGTTCAGAAAGGTCAAGCATCTTTCGCCAAATTGAAGATATTTCGAAGTCCGACGGGGTCGCGCATCACTCGTTGGTTCAAGAAATTTCCAAAGTCCGAACGAGTCGCGCAGCACTCGTTGGATCAAAGTATTTTCAAAGTCCGAACGAGTCGCGCATCACTCGATAGATCTGAAAATTTTCAAAGATCGAAAGGGTCGAGCATCTCTCGTTGAATCGAAAATTTTTCAAATTTCGGAAAAGTTGCGCATTACTCGTTGGATTGAAAAATTTTTGAAGTCCGGAAAAGTCGTGCATCACTCGTTGGATCCAAAAATTTCTGAAATCCGACAGGGCCTCGCATGACTCGTTGACACAAAATATTTGAAGAGTTCGAGAGGGTCGCGCATCTCTCGTTGAATCAAAAAATTCTTGAAGTCCGAACAAGTCGCGCATCACTTGTTGGATCAAAAAATTCTCAAGGTCCAAGAGGGTCGCGCATCACTTGTTGGATCTGGAAATTTTCAAAGTTCAAGAGGGTCGCGCATCAATAGTAGGATCGAAAAATTTTCGAATTCCGAACGAGTCGCGCATCACTCGTTGGATCTGAGCATTTTCAAAGTTCGAGAGGGTCGCGCATCTCTCGTAGGATCAAAAAATGCTCAAAGTCCAAATGGGTCGCGCATCACTCGTTAAATCGAAAAATTTTTGAAGTCCGAAAGGGTCGCGCATCACTCGTAAGATCGAAAAATTATCATAGTCTGAAAAGGTCGGGCATTTTTTGCAAAATTGGAGAATTTTCAAAGTCCGTCGGGGTCGCGCATTACTTTTTGGAACAGAACATTCCCGAAGTCTGAAAAAGTCAAGCATCACTCGTTGGATCGAAAACTTCTCGAAATCCACCGGGGTCGCGCATCACTTGTCACCACAAAATATTCAGAAAGTTCGAGAGAGTCGCGCATCTCTCGTTGGATCGAAAAATTTTCCAAGTCCGAACGAGTCGCGCATCACTCGATAGATCTGAAAATTTTCAAAGATCGAAAGGGTCGAGCATCTCTCGTTGAATCGAAAATTTTTCAAATTCTGGAAAAGTCGCGCATTACTCGGTTGATCGAAAAATTTCTGAAATCCGACAGGGCCTCGCATGACTTGTTGACACAAAATATTTGAAGAGTTCAAGAGGGTCGCGCATCTCTCGTTGAATCAAAAGATTATTCAAGTCCGAACAAGTCGCGCATCACTTGTTGGATCAAAAAATTTTCAAGGTCCAAGAGGGTCGCGCATCACTTGTTGGATCGAAAAATTCTCAAGGTCTAAGAGGGTCGCGCATCTCTCGTTGATTCAGAAAATTCTTGAAGTCCAAAAGAGTCGCGCATCACTCGTTGGATCAAAAAATTTTCCAAGTCCGAACGGGTTGCGCATCACTTTTTAAAACGGAACATTTTCAAAGTCCGAAAAAGTCTTGCATCACTCGTTGGATCGGAAACTTCTCGAAATCCACCGGGGTCGCGCATCACTCGTCACCACAAAATATTCAGAAAGTTCGAGGGGGTCGCGCATCTCTTGTTGTATCAAAAAATTCTTGAAGTCCGGAAGAGTCGCGCATCACTCGTTGGATCGAAAAATTTTTGAAGTCTGAACAAGTCGCGCATCACTTGTTGGATCAAAGAAATTCCAAAGTTCAAACAGGTCGCGCATCACTCGTTGGATCGAAATATTTTCGTAGTCCGATAGAGTCACGCATCACTCGTTGGACCAGGAACTCCTCGAAGTCCGCTTTAGTCGCGCATGACTTGTTACCGCAAAAGATTCATGGAGTCCAAGAGGGTCGCGCATCACTCGTTGAATCGAAAAATTTCTAAATTCCGGGAAAGTCACGCAGCACTTGTTGAACCGGAAACTCCTCAAAGTCCGCCGAAGTCGCGCATTACCCGTTACCGCGAGAGATTTTTGGAGTCCAAGAGGGTTGCGCATCACTCGTTGAATCGAAAATTCTTTCAATTCCGGAAAAGTCGCGCATCACTCGTTAGATTCAAAAATTTTCAAAGTCCGAAAGGGTCGCGCATCACACGTTGTTCGGAAAAATTTTTGAAATCTGATAGGGCCTCGCATCACTCGTTGACACAAAATATTCAGAGAGTCCGAACGAGTCGCGCATCACTCGTTGGATCGAAGAATTTTCGAAGTCCGAGAGGGTCGCGCATCACACGTTGTTCGGAAAAATTTTTGAAATCCGACAGGGCCTCGCATGACTCGTTGACACAAAACATTCGAAGAGTTCGAAAGGGTCGCGCATCTCTCGTTGAATCAAAAAATTCTTCAAGTCCGAACAAGTCGCGCATCACTTGTTGGATCGAAAAATTTTCAAGGTCCAAGAGGGTCGCGCATCACTTGTTGGATCGAGAAATTTTCAAGGTCTAAGAGTGTCGCGCATCTCTCGTTGATTCAGAAAATTCTTGAAGTCCAAAAGAGTCGCGCATCACTCGTTAGATCAAAAAATTTTCTAAGTCCGAACGAGTCGCGCATCACTCGTTAGATCTGGAAATTTTCAAAGTTCAAGAGGGTCGCGCATCAATAGTAGGATCGAAAAATTTTCGAAGTCCGAAAGAGTCGCGCACCAATCGTTGAATCTGGAAGTTTCCAAAGTTTGAGAGGGTAGCGCAACACTTGTCGGATCGAAAAAATTCCACAGTTCGAACGAGTCACGCATCACTTGTTCGATCGAAAACTTCTCGAAGTCCCCTGGGGTCGCGCATCACTCGTGAACACAGAAAATTCATGGAGTCCAAGAGGGTCACGCATCACTCGTTAAATCGAAGAATTATTAAAGTCGGAGAGAGTCGCGCAACACTCAATGAATTGAAAACTGTTCGGAATCCGGAAAAGTCGTGCATCACTCGTTGGATCCAAAAATTTTGAATTTCGGAGAAGTCGCGCATCACTCGGTGGATTGAGGAATTCTCAAAGTCCGGAATAGTCGCGCATCACTCGTTGGATCGAAAAATTTTTGAAGTCTGAAGAAGTCGCGCATCACTTGTTGGATCAAAAAATTTTCCAAGTCCGAACGAGTCGCGCATCACTCGTTGGATCTGGAAATTTTCAAAGATCGAGAGGGTCGCGCATCTTTCGTTGAATAAAAAATTTTCCAAATTTCGGAAAAGTCGCGCATTACTCGGTTGATTAAAAAATTTTCGAAGTCCGGAAAAGTCGTGCATCACTCGTTGGATCCTAAAATTTTCAAAGTCAGAGAGGGTCGCGCATCACTCGTCGGTTAAAAAAATTTCCGAAATCCGACAGGGCCTCGCATGACTCGTTGACACAAAATATTTGTAGAGTTCGAGAGGGTCGCGCATCTATCGTTGAATCGAAAAATTCTTGAAGTCCGGAAGAGTTGCGCATTACTCGTTGGATCGAAAAACTTTCAAAGTCCGAACAAGTCGCGCATCACTTGTTGGATCAAAAAATTTTCGAGGTTTAAGAGGGTCGCGCAGCACTCGTTGAATCGGAAATTTTCTAAGTCCGAACAAGTCGCGCATCACTCGTTGGATCTGAAAATTTTCAAAGTTCGAGAGGGTCGCACATCACTCGATGGATCGGAAGATTCTTGAAGTCCAAAAGTGTCGTGCATCACTCGTTGGATTGGAAAATTTTCAAAGTCCGAAAGAGTCGCGTATCACTCGTAAGATCGGAAGATTATCAAAGTCCAAGAAGGTCGGGCATCTCTCGCCAAATTGAAGAATTTCCATAGTCCGACGATGTTGCGCATCACTCTTTGAAACAAAACATTTTCGAAGTCCGATAGAGTCACGCATCACTCGTCGGACCGGAAACTCCTCGAAGTCTGCCGGGGTCGCGCAATTATTGTGAACACAAAAAATTCATCGAGTCCAAGACGGTCGCGCATCACTCGTTGACACAAAAGATTCATGGAGTCCGCAAGAGTCGCGTATTACTCGTTTGATCGAAAAATCAGCGAAGCCCGAACGAGTCGCGCATCACTTGTTTGTTCGGAAAATCATCGAAGTCCGAAAGAGTCGGGCATCACTCGAAGGATTGAGAAATTCTCAAAGTACGGAAGAGTCACGCATTACTTGTTGGATCCAAAAATTTTCAAAGTCCGAGAGGGTCGCGCCTCACTCGTTGGATCGAAAAATTTCCGAAGTTCGAACGAGTCGCGCACCACTCGTTGGATCTGGAAGTTTTCAAAGTTTGAGAGGGTAGCGCAACACTTGTCGGATCGAAAAAATTCCACAGTCCAAACGAGTCACGCATCACTTGTTCGATCGAAAACTTCTTGAAGTCCGCCGGGGTCGCGCATCACTCGTGAACACAGAAAATTTATGGAGTCCAAGAGGGTCACGCATCGCTCGTTAAATCGAATAATCATCAAAGTCGGAGAGGGTCGCGCAACACTCGTTGGATTGAAAACTGTTCGGGATCCGGAAAAGTCGTGCATCACTCGTTGGATCTGGAAATTTTTCAAATTTCGGAATAGTCGCGCATTACTCGGTTGATTGAAAAATTTTCGAAGTCCGGAAAAGTCGTGCATTACTCGTTGGATCCAAAAATTTTCAAAGTCCGAGAGGGTCGCGCATCACTCGTCGGTTCGAAAAATTTCCAAAATCCGACAGGGCCTCGCATGACTCGTTGACACAAGATATTTAGAAAGTTCGAGAGGGTCGCGCATCTTTTGTTGAATCAAAAAATTCTTGAAGTCCGGAAGTGTCGCGCATCACTTGTTCGATCGAAAACTTCTCGAAGTCCGCCGGGGTCGCGCATCACTCGTGAACACAGAAAATTTATGGAGTCCAAGAGGGTCACGCATCACTCGTTGAATCGAAGAATTATCAAAGTCGGAGAGGGTCGCGCATCACTCGTTGGACTGAAAAATGTTCGAAATTCGGAAAAGTCGTGCATCACTCGTTGGATCCAAAAATTTCCAAAGTCCGAAAGGGTCGCGTATTAATCGTCGGTTCGGAAAATTTCCGAAATCTGTCAGGGCCTCGCATCACTTGTTGAAAAAAAATATCTAGAGAGTTCGAGAGGGTCGCGCATCTCTCGTTGAATCGAAAAATTCTTGAAGTCGGGAAGAGTCGCGCATTACTCGTTGGATCGGAAAACTTTCAAAGTCCGAACAAGTCGCGCATCACTTGTTGTTTCAAAAAATTTTCAAGGTCTAAGAGCGTCGCGCATCACTCGTTGATTGGAAAATTTTCCAAATTCCGGAAAAGTCGTGCATCACTCGTTAGATCCAAAAATTTTCAAAGTCCGAACGAGTCGCGCATCACTCGTTGGAACAAAAAATTTAGAGAGTTCGAGAGGGTCGCGCATCTCTGGTTGAATCAAAAAATTATTGAAGTCCGGAAGAGTCGCGCATCAGTCGTTGGATCGGGAAACTTTCAAAGTCCGAACGAGTCGCGCATCACTCGTTGGATCTGGAAATTTTCGAAGTCCGAACGAGTCGCGCATCACTCGTTGGATCGAAGAATTTTTAAAGTCCGAACGTGTCGCGCATTACTTGTTGGATCGGAAACTTCCCGGAGTACGCCGGGGTCGCGCATCACTCGTGAACACGAAAAATTTATGGAGTTCAAGAGGGTGGCGCATCTCTTGTTGAATCGGAAAATTGTTGAAGTCTGAAAAAGTCGCGCATTACTCGTTGGATCAAAAAATTTTCGAAGTCCGAAAGAGTCGTGCATCACTCGCTGGATCGAAAAATTTTCGAAGTCCGGAACAGTCGTGCATCACTCGCTGGATCGAAGAATTTTCGAAGTCCATAAGAGTCGCGTATCACTCGTTAGATCGGAAAATCATCGAAGTCCAAAAATGTCGAGCATCTCACGCTAAATTTGAGATATTTCGAAATCCGACGGGGTCGCGCATCTCTCTTTGGAACGAAACATTTTTGAAGTCCGATAGAGTCACGCATCACTCGTTGGACCGGTAACTTTTTAAAGTCCGCCGAAGTCGCGCATTACTCGTTACCGCAAGAGATTTTTGAAGTCCAAGAGGGTCGCGCATCACTCGTTGAATCGAAAATTCTTCCAATTACGGAAATGTCGCGCATCACTTGTTGAATCCGAAAATTTTTGAAGTCCGAAAGGGTCGCGCATCACACATTGTTCCGAAAAGATTCCGAAATCCGACAGGGCCTCGCATCACTCGTTGACACAAAATATTCAGAGAGTCCGAGAGGGTCGCGCATCAATTGTTGGATCGAAAAAATTCCAAAGTCCAGACAGGTCGCGCATCACTTGTTGGATCAAAAAATTTTCAAAGTTCGAACGAGTCGCGCATCACTCGTTGGATCTGGGAGTTTTCAGAGTTCGAGAGGGTAACGCATCACTTGTTGGATCGGAAAGTTTTCAAAGTCCGAACGAGTCGCGCATTACTTGTTGACGCAAGAGATTCATGGAGTCCAAGAGGGTCGCGCATCACTCGTTAAATCAAAAAATTTCCAAATTTCGGGAAAGTCGAGCAGCACTCGTTGGACCGGAAACTTCTTAAAGTCCGCCGAAGTCGCGCATTACTCGTTACCGCAAGAGATTTTTGGAGTCCAAGAGGGTCGCGCATCACTCGTTGGATCAAAAAATTTTCAAAGTTCGAACGAGTCGCGCATCACTCGTTGGATCTGGAAGTTTTCAAAGTTCGAGAGGGTAGCGCATCACTTGTTGGATCGGAAAGTTTTCAAAGTCCGAACGAGTCGCGCATCACTCGTTGGATCTGGAAGTTTTTAAAGTTCGAGAGGGTAGCGCATCACTTGTTGGATCGGAAAAATTTCACAGTCCGAACGAGTCACGCATCACTTGTTCGATCGAAAACTGCTCGAAGTCTGACGGAGTCGCGCATCACTCGTGAACACAGAAAATTTATGGAGTCCAAGAGGGTCACGAATCACTCGGTCAATCGAAGAATTATCGAAGTCGGAGAGGGTCGCGCATCACTCGTTGGATCCAAAAATTTCCGAAGTCCGAAAGGGTCGCGTATCAATCGTCGGTTCGGAAAATTTCCGAAATCCGACAGGGCCTCGCATCACTCGTTGAAACGAAATATTTAAAGAGTTCGAGACGGTCGCGCATCTCTCGTTGAATCGAAAAATTCTTGAACTCCGAAAGAGTCGCGCATTACTTGTTGGATCGAAAAACTTCCAAAGTCCGAACAAGTCGCGCATCACTTGTTGAATCAAAAAATTTTCAAGGTCTAAGAGGGTCGCGCATCACTCGTTGAATCGGAAATTTTCCAAATTCCGGAAAAGTCGCGCATCACTCGGTTGATTGATGAATTTTCGAAGTCCGGAAGAGTCGTGCATCACTCGCTGGATCCAAAAATTTTCAGAATCCGAGAGACTCGCGTATCACTCGTTAGATCGAAAAATTGTCAAAGTCCAAAAAGGTCGGGCATCTCTCGCCAAATTGAAGAATTTTCATAGTCCGACGATGTTGCGCATCACTCTTCGAAACAAAACATTATCGAAGTCCGATAGAGTCACGCATCACTCGTTGGACCGAAAACTCCTCGAAGTCCGCCGGGGTCGCGCAATTATTGTGAACACGAAAAATTCATAGAGTCCAAAAGGGTCGCGCATCACTCGTTGACACGGAAGATTCACAGAGTCCGGAAGAGTCGCGTATTACTCGTTTGATCGAAAAATCATCGAAGCCCGAACGAGTCGCGCATCACTTGTTTGTTCGGGAAATCATCAAAGTCCGAAAGAGTCGGGCATCAGTCGAAGGATCGAGAAATTTTCAAAGTACGGAAGAGTGACGCATCACTTGTTGGATCGGAAACTTCTCGAAGTCCGCCGGGGTCGCGCATCACTCAATGAACCGGGAGATTTTTGAAGTCCGAGAGTGTCGTGCATCGCTCGTTGGATTGAAAAATTTTCATAGTCCGACGATGTCGCGCATCACTCTCTGAAACAAAACATTTTCGAAGTCCGATAGAGTCACGCATCACTCGTTGGACCGGAAACGCCTCAAGGTCTGCCGGGGTCGCGCATTTATTGTAAACACAAAAAAATCATGCAGTCCGAGAGGGTCGCGCATGACTCGTTGAATCGGAAAATTCTTGAAGTCCAGAAGTGTCGCGCATCACTTGTTAGATGAATGAATTTTCAAAGTCCGAACGAGTCGCGCATCACTCGTTGGATCTGAAAATTTTCGAAAATTGAGAGAGTCGCGCATCACTCGTAGGATCGAGAAATTCTCGGAGTCCAAACGGGTCACGCATCACTCGTTGGATCGGAAATTTTTGCAGTTCGAGAGGGTCGCGCATGACTCGTTGAATCAGGAAATTCTTGAAGTCCAGAAGTGTCGCGCATCACTCGTTAGATGGAGAAATTTTCAAATCCCAAACGAGTCGCGCATCACTCGTTGGATCGGAAATTTTTGCAGTCTGAGAGGGTCGCGCATCACTCGTTGAATCGAAGAATTTTCAAAGTCCGAAAAAGTCGCGTATCACTCGTTTGATCGAAAAATCATCGAAGCCCGAATGAAACGCGCATCACTCGTTGGTTCGAAAACTTTTCAAAGTCCGAAAGAGTCGGGCATCACTCGTTGGATCTCAAAATTTCTAAAGTTCGAGAGGGTCGCGCATCACTCGTAGGATCGAAGATTTTTGAAGTCCGAAAGAGTCGCGCATTACTCTTCAAATCAAAGAATTCTCGAAGTCTAAGAAAGTCGCGCATCACTAGTTGGACCAAAAAAATTTTGAATTCGGACGGGGTCGCGCATCACTCGTAGGATCAAAAAATTCTTGGAGTCCAAACGAGTCGCGCATAACTCGTTGGATCGGAAATTTTTGCGGTTTGAGAAGGTCGTGCATCACTCGTTGGATCGAGAAATTTCAAATTCCGAACGGGTCGCGCATCACTCGTTGGATCTGAATATTTTTGAAGTCCGAAAGGGTCGCGCATCACCCTTCAAATCAAAAAATTTTCAAAGTCTAAGAAAGTCGCGCATCACTAGTTGGACCAAAAAATTTTTGAATTCGGACGGGGTCGCGCATCACTTTTTGAAACGAGACATTTTCTTAGTCCGATAAAATCACGCATCACTCGTTGGACCAGGAACTCCTCGAAGTCCGCCGGGGTCGCGCATTGATTGCAAACACAAAGAATTTCCGGAGCCCGAGAGGGTCGCAAATTACTCCTTGGATCTGAATATTTTCAAAGTTCGAGGGGGTCGCGCATCACCCTTCAAATCGGAAATTTTCGAAGTCTAAGAAAGTCGCGCATCACTAGTTGGACCAAAAAATTTTCAAATTCGGACGGGGTCGCGCATCACTCGTTAAATCGGAAAATTTTCAGAGTCCGAAAGAGTCGCGCATCACTCGGTGGATTGGGGAATTTTCAAAGTCCGGAAAAGTCGAGCATCACTTGTTAGATCGGAAAATTATCAAAGTCCGAACGAGTCGGGCATCACTCGTTGGATATAAAAATTATCATAGTTCGGAAGGGTCGCGTATCACTCGTTGGATCAAAAAATTTTTGAAGTCCGAAAGTGTCGTGCATCACTCGGATTGAAAAATTTCCAATGTCTGAAAGAGTCGCGTATCACTCGTTAGATCGGAAAATTATCAAAGTTCGAAAAGGTCGGACATCTTTCGCTAAATTGAAGAATTTTTGGAGTCCGACGATGTCGCGCATCACTATTTGGAACGAAACATTTTTGAAGTCCGATCAAATCACGCATTACTCGTTGGACCGGAAACTTCTCGAAGTCCACCGGGGTCGCGCATCAGTTGCAAACACAAAAAATTCGTAGGCCCGAGAGGGTCGCAAATTATTCGTTGGATCGAAAAATTCTCAGAGCCCGGATGAGTCGTGCATCACTCGTTGAATCGAGTAATTTCAAAGTCCGAGAGGGTCGTGAATCACTTGTTGGATCGAAAAATTTTCAAAGTCCGAACGAGTTGCGCATCACTTGTTAGATCGAGAAATTTCCAAAGTCCGAACGAGTCGCGCATTACTTGTTGGATCTGAATATTTCCAAAGTTCGAGAGGGTCGCGCATCACTCGTAGGATCGAAAAATTTTCGCAGTCCAAACGGGTCGCGCATCACTCGTTGATGCGGGAATTTTTGAAGTCCGAAAGAGTCGCGCATCACTCGTTGTGTCGCTTAATTTACAAAGTCCGGAAGAGTCACGCATTACTCGTCCGATCGAAAAATTTTGATAGTCCGAAAGAGTCGCGCAACACTCGTTGGATCGAGAATCTCTCGACGTCTGAAAGGGTCGCGCATCTTTCGTTGGATCGATCAATTTTCGAAGTCCGGAAGAGTCGCGCATCACTCGTTGGATCGGAAAATTTCCAAAGTTCGAAAGAGTCGCGCATGACACGTTGGATCGAAAGATTCCCAAAGTCCGAAAGGGTCGCGCATCACTTGTTAAATTGGAAAATTTTCAAGTTTCGGAAATGTGACGCATCACTCGTTGATTCAAAAACTTCTCGACGTCCGCTGGGGTCGCGCATCACTCGTTCGATTGGAAAATTTCCAAATTTTGGAAAAGTCGCACATCATTGGTTGGATGGAAAAGATTTGAAGTCCGAGAGGGTCGCGCATCACTCGTTAAATTGAAAATTCTTCAAATTTCGGAAAAGTTACGAATCACTCGTTTGATTGAAAACTTCTCGGAGCCCGCCGGGGTCGCGCATCACTCGTTCAATCAAAAAATTTTCAAATTTTAGAAAAGTCGCGCATCACTCGTTGGATCAGAAAATTTTCAGAGTCCGAGAGGTTCGCGCATCACTCGTTGGATCAAAAAATTTTTGAAGTCTGAAAGAGTCGTGCATCACTCGTTGGAACAGAAAATTTCCAAAGTCCGGAAGAGTCGCGCAACACTCGTTGGATCGAAAGATTCTCGAAGTTCAAGAGGGTCGCGCATCACTCGTTAGATCGAAGAATTTTCGAAGACCGGAAGAGTCGCGCATCACTCGTTCGATCAAAAAATTCCAAGAGTCCGAGAGAGTCGCGCGATACTCGTTGAATCGAAAAATTTTTGAAGTAGAAACGAGTTGCGCATCACTTTTCGGATCACAAAATTTTCAAAGTCCGAAAGAGCCGCGCATCACTCGTTGGATAGAAAAATTTTCAGAGTCCAAACAAGTCGCGCATCACTCGTTGGATCGGAAAATTTTCGAAGTCCGAAAGAGTCGCGCATCACTCGTTCAATCAAAAAATTTCAAAATTCCGAAAGAGTCGCGCATCACTCGTTCAATCAGAAAATTCTCAAAGTCTTAGAAAGTTGCGCATCACTCGTTGAATCGAGAAATTTTTGAAGCCCGAAAGAGTCGCGCATCAGTCGCTGGATCGAAAAATTTTCAAAGTCCGAACGAGTCGCGCATCACTCGGTGAATTGAGAAATTTTCATAGTCCGGAGGAGTCACGCATCACTTGTTGGATCGGAAACTTCTCGTAGACCGCCGGGGTCGCGCATCACTGATAAACAAAAAAATTTACCAAGTCCAAAAGGGTCGCGCATCACTCGTTGAATCGAAAAATTTTTGAAGTTCGAGAGGGTCGCGCATCACTCGTCGGAACGGAAAATTCTCGGAGTCCGAGAGAATCGCGCAACATTCGTTGGATCGGAAAATTTCCAAAGTCCGAACGAGTCGCGCATCACTTCTCGGATCACAAAATTTTCACAGTCCAAAAGATTCGCGCATCACTCGTTGGAGCAAAAATTTTCGAATTCCGGAAGAGTCGCGCATCACTCGTTCGATCGAAAAATCTCCAAATTCCGAAAGAGTTGCGCAGCACTTGTTGAATCGAAAAATTTCCGAAACCCGAAAGAGTCGCGCATCAGTCGTTGGATCGAAAAATTTTCAAAGTCCGAACGAGTCGCGCATCACTCGGTGAATTGAGAAATTTTCATAGTCCGGAGGAGTCACGCATCACTTGTTGGATCGGAAACTTCTCGAAATCCACCGGGGTCGCGCATCACTCGTCACCACAAAATATTCAGAAAGTTCAAGGGGGTCGCGCATCTCTTGTTGTATCAAAAAATTCTTGAAGTCCGGAAGAGTCGCGCATCACTCGTTGGATCGAAAAATTTTTGAAGTCTGAACAAGTCGCGCATCACCCTTTGGATCAAAGAAATTCCAAAGTTCAAACAGGTCGCGCATCACTCGTTGGATCGAAATATTTTCGTAGTCCGATAGAGTCACGCATCACTCGTTGGACCAGGAACTCCTCGAAGTCCGCTTTAGTCGCGCATGACTTGTTACCGCAAAAGATTCATGGAGTCCAAGAGGGTCGCGCATCACTCGTTGGATCGAAAAATTTCTAAATTCCGGGAAAGTCACGCAGCACTCGTTGAACCGGAAACTCCTCAAAGTCCGCCGAAGTCGCGCATTACCCGTTACCGCGAGAGATTTTTGGAGTCCAAGAGGGTTGCGCATCACTCGTTGAATCGAAAATTCTTTCAATTCCGGAAAAGTCGCGCATCACTCGTTAGATTCAAAAATTTTCAAAGTCCGAAAGGGTCGCGCATCACACGTTGTTCGGAAAAATTTTTGAAATCTGACAGGGCCTCGCATTACTCGTTGACACAAAATATTCAGAAAGTCCGAACGAGTCGCGCATCACTCGTTGGATCAAAGAATTTTCGAAGTCCGAGAGGGTCGCGCATCACACGTTGTTCGGAAAAATTTTTGAAATCCGACAGGGCCTCGCATGACTCGTTGACACAAAACATTCGAAGAGTTCGAAAGGGTCGCGCATCCCTCGTTGAATCAAAAAATTCTTCAAGTCCGAACAAGTCGCGCATCACTTGTTGGATCGAAAAATTTTCAAGGTCCAAGAGGGTCGCGCATCACTTGTTGGATCGAGAAATTTTCAAGGTCTAAGAGTGTCGCGCATCTCTCGTTGATTCAGAAAATTCTTGAAGTCCAAACGAGTCGCGCATCACTCGTTAGATCTGGAAATTTTCAAAGTTCAAGAGGGTCGCGCATCAATAGTAGGATCGAAAAATTTTCGAAGTCCGAAAGAGTCGCGCATCACTTGTTGGATCGGAAACTTTTCGAAGTCCAAACAGGCCGCGCATCACTCGTTGGATCGAAAAATTTTCGAAGTCCGAACGAGTCGCGCATCACTCGTTGGATCTGGAAATTTTCAAAGATCGAGAGGGTCGCGCATCTTTCGTTGAATCGAAAATTTTCCAAATTTCGGAAAAGTCGCGCATTACTCGGTTGATTAAAAAATTTTCGAAGTCCGGAAAAGTCGTGCATCACTCGTTGGATCCTAAAATTTTCAAAGTCAGAGAGGGTCGCGCATCACTCGTCGGTCAAAAAAATTTTCGAAATCCGACAGGGCCTCGCATGACTCGTTGACACAAAATATTTGTAGAGTTCGAGAGGGTCGCGCATCTATCGTTGAATCGAAAAATTCTTGAAGTCCGGAAGAGTTGCGCATTACTCGTTGGATCGAAAAACTTTCAAAGTCCGAACAAGTCGCGCATCACTTGTTGGATCAAAAAATTTTCGAGGTTTAAGAGGGTCGCGCAGCACTCGTTGAATCGGAAATTTTCGAAGTCCGAGCAAGTCGCGCATCACTCGTTGGATCTGAAAATTTTCAAAGTTCGAGAGGGTCGCACATCACTCGATGGATCGGAAGATTCTTGAAGTCCAAAAGTGTCGTGCATCACTCGTTGGATTGGAAAATTTTCAAAGTCCAAGAAGGTCGGGCATCTCTCGCCAAATTGAAGAATTTTCATAGTCCGACGATGTTGCGCATCACTCTTTGAAACAAAACATTTTCGAAGTCCGATAGAGTCACGCATCACTCGTCGGACCGGAAACTCCTCGAAGTCTGCCGGGGTCGCGCAATTATTGTGAACACAAAAAATTCATCGAGTCCAAGACGGTCGCGCATCACTCGTTGACACAAAAGATTCATGGAGTCCGAAAGAGTCGCGTATTACTCGTTTGATCGAAAAATCATCGAAGCCCGAACGAGTCGCGCATCACTTGTTTGTTCGGAAAATCATCGAAGTCCGAAAGAGTCGGGCATCACTCGAAGGATTGAGAAATTCTCAAAGTACGGAAGAGTCACGCATTACTTGTTGGATCCAAAAATTTTCAAAGTCCGAGAGGGTCGCGCCTCACTCGTTGGATCGAAAAATTTCCGAAGTTCGAACGAGTCGCGCACCACTCGTTGGATCTGGAAGTTTTCAAAGTTTGAGAGGGTAGCGCAACACTTGTCGGATCGAAAAAATTCCACAGTCCAAACGAATCACGCATCACTTGTTCGATCGAAAACTTCTTGAAGTCCGCCGGGGTCGCGCATCACTCGTGAACACAGAAAATTCATGGAGTCCAAGAGGGTCACGCATCGCTCGTTAAATCGAATAATCATCAAAGTCGGAGAGGGTCGCGCAACACTCGTTGGATTGAAAACTGTTCGGGATCCGGAAAAGTCGTGCATCACTCGTTGGATCTGGAAATTTTTCAAATTTCGGAATAGTCGCGCATTACTCGGTTGATTGAAAAATTTTCGAAGTCCGGAAAAGTCGTGCATTACTCGTTGGATCCAAGAATTTTCAAAGTCCGAGAGGGTCGCGCATCACTCGTCGGTTCGAAAAATTTCCAAAATCCGACAGGGCCTCGCATGACTCGTTGACACAAGATATTTGGAAAGTTCGAGAGGGTCGCGCATCTTTTGTTGAATCAAAAAATTCTTGAAGTCCGGAAGTGTCGCGCATCACTTGTTCGATCGGAAACTTCTCGAAGTCCGCCGGGGTCGCGCATCACTCGTGAACACAGAAAATTTATGGAGTCCAAGAGGGTCACGCATCACTCGTTGAATCGAAGAATTATCAAAGTCGGAGAGGGTCGCGCATCACTCGTTGGACTGGAAAATGTTCGAAATTCGGAAAAGTCGTGCATCACTCGTTGGATCCAAAAATTTCCGAAGTCCGAAAGGGTCGCGTATTAATCGTCGGTTCGGAAAATTTCCGAAATCTGACAGGGCCTCGCATCACTTGTTGAAAAAAAATATCTAGAGAGTTCGAGAGGGTCGCGCATCTCTCGTTGAATCGAAAAATTCTTAAAGTCGGGAAGAGTCGCGCATTACTCGTTGGATCGAAAAACTTTCAAAGTCCGAACAAGTCGCGCATCACTTGTTGTTTCGAAAAATTTTCAAGGTCTAAGAGCGTCGCGCATCACTCGTTGATTTGAAAATTTTCCAAATTCCGGAAAAGTCGTGCATCACTCGTTAGATCCAAAAATTTTCAAAGTCCGAACGAGTCGCGCATCACTCGTTGGAACAAAAAATTTAGAGAGTTCGAGAGGGTCGCGCATCTCTGGTTGAATCAAAAAATTATTGAAGTCCGGAAGAGTCGCGCATCAGTCGTTGGATCGGGAAACTTTCAAAGTCCGAACGAGTCGCGCATCACTCGTTGGATCTGGAAATTTTCGAAGTCCGAACGAGTCGCGCATCACTCGTTGGATCGAAGAATTTTTAAAGTCCGAACGTGTCGCGCATTACTTGTTGGATCGGAAACTTCCCGGAGTACGCCGGGGTCGCGCATCACTCGTGAACACAAAAAATTTATGGAGTTCAAGAGGGTGGCGCATCTCTTGTTGAATCGGAAAATTGTTAAAGTCTGAAAAAGTCGCGCATTACTCGTTGGATCAAAAAATTTTCGAAATCCGAAAGAGTCGTGCATCACTCGCTGGATCGAAAAATTTTCGAAGTCCGGAACAGTCGTGCATCACTCGCTGGATCAAAGAATTTTCGAAGTCCATAAGAGTCGCGTATCACTCGTTAGATCGGAAAATCATCGAAGTCCGAAAATGTCAAGCATCTCACGCTAAATTTGAGATATTTCGAAATCCGACGGGGTTGCGCATCTCTCTTTGGAACGAAACATTTTTGAAGTCCGATAGAGTCACGCATCACTCGTTGGACCGGAAACTTTTTAAAGTCCGCCGAAGTCGCGCATTACTCGTTACCGCAAGAGATTTTTGAAGTCCAAGAGGGTCGCGCATCACTCGTTGAATCGAATATTTTTCCAATAACGGAAATGTCGCGCATCACTTGTTGAATCCGAAAATCTTTGAAGTCCGAAAGGGTCACGCATCACACATTGTTCCGAAAAGATTCCGAAATCCGACAGGGCCTCGCATCACTCGTTGACACAAAATATTCAGAGAGTCCGAGAGGGTCGCGCATCAATTGTTGGATCGAAAAAATTCCAAAGTCCAGACAGGTCGCGCATCACTTGTTGGATCAAAAAATTTTCAAAGTTCGAACGAGTCGCGCATCACTCGTTGGATCTGGGAGTTTTCAAAGTTCGAGAGGGTAGCGCATCACTTGTTGGATCGGAAAGTTTTCAAAGTTCGAACGAGTCGCGCATCACTTGTTGACGCAAGAGATTCATGGAGTCCAAGAGGGTCACGCATCACTCGTTAAATCAAAAAATTTCCAAATTTCGGGAAAGTCGAGCAGCACTCGTTGGACCGGAAACTTCTCAAAGTCCGCCGAAGTCGCGCATTACTCGTTACCGCAAGAGATTTTTGAAGTCCAAGAGGGTCGCGCATCACTCGTTGGATCAAAAAATTTTCAAAGTTCGAACGAGTCGCGCATCACTCGTTGGATCTGGAAGTTTTCAGAGTTCGAGAGGGTAGCGCATCACTTGTTGGATCGGAAAGTTTTCAAAGTCCGAACGAGTCGCGCATCACTTGTTGGATCTGGAAATTTTCGAAGTTCGAGAGGGTCGCGCATCACTCGTTGGTTCGGAAAATTTCTGAAATCCGACAGGGCCTCGCATCACTCGTTGACACAAGATATTCAGAGAGTTCGAGAGGGTCGCGCATCTCTGGTCGAATCAAAAAATTATTGAAGTCCGAACGAGTCGCGCATCTCTCGTTAGATCTGGAAATTTTCAAAGTCCGAAAGAGTCACGGATCACTTGTTGGATCGAAAAGTTTTCAAAGTCCGAACGTGTCGCGCATCACTTGTTGGATCGGAAACTTCCCGAAGTACGCCGGGGTCGCGCATCACTCGTGAACACGTAAAATTTATGGAGTTCAAGAGGGTGGCGCATCTCTTGTTGATTCGGAAAATTGTTGAAGTCTGAAAAAGTCGCGCATTACTCGTTGGATCGAAAAATTTTCGAAGTCCGAAAGAGTCGTGCATCACTCGCTGGATCAAAGAATTTTCGAAGTCCGGAACAGTCCTGCATCACTCGCTGGATCGAAGAATTTTCGAAGTCCGAAAGAGTCGCGTATCACTCGTTAGATCGGAAGATCATCGAAGTCCGAAAATGTCGAGCATCTCACGCTAAATTTGAGATATTTCGAAATCCGACGGGGTCGCGCATCACTCTTTGGAACGCAACATTTTTGAAGTCCGATAGAGTCACGCATCACTCGTTGGACCGCAAACTCCTTGAAGTCCGCCGAAGTCGCGCATTACTTTTTGACGCAAGAGATTCATGAAGTCCGAGAGGGTCGCGCATCACTCGTTAAATCGGAAAATTTCCAAATTTCGGGAAAGTCACGCAGCACTTGTTGGACCGGAAACTTCTTAAGGTCCAACGAAGTCGCGCATTACTCGTTACCGCAATAGATTTTTGGAGTCCAAGAGGGTCGCGCATCACTCGTTGAATCGAGAATTCTTTCGAATCCGGAAAAGTCGCGCATCACTTGTTGAATCCGAAAATTTTCGAAGTCCGAGAGGGTCGCGCATCAATTGTTGGATCAAAAAAATTCCTAAGTCCAGACAGGTCGCGCATCACTCGTTGGATCAAAAAATTTCCAAAGTTCGAACGAGTCGCGCACCACTCGTTGGATCTGAAAGTTTTTAAAGTTCGAGAGGGTAGCGCATCACTTGTTGGATCGGAAAAATTTCACAGTCCGAACGAGTCACGCATCACTTGTTCGATCGAAAACTGCTCGAAGTCTGACGGAGTCGCGCATCACTCGTGAACACAGAAAATTTATGGAGTCCAAGAGGGTCACGAATCACTCGGTCAATCGAAGAATTATCGAAGTCGGAGAGGGTCGCGCATCACTCGTTGGATCCAAAAATTTCCGAAGTCCGAAAGGGTCGCGTATCAATCGTCGGTTCGGAAGATTTCCGAAATCCGACAGGGCCTTGCATCACTCGTTGAAACGAAATATTTAAAGAGTTCGAGACGGTCGCGCATCTCTCGTTGAATCGAAAAATTCTTGAACTCCGAAAGAGTCGCGCATTACTTGTTGGATCGAAAAACTTCCAAAGTCCGAACAAGTCGCGCATCACTTGTTGGATCAAAAAATTTTCAAGGTCTAAGAGGGTCGCGCATCACTCGTTGAATCGGAAATTTTCCAAATTCCGGAAAAGTCGCGCATCACTCGGTTGATTGATGAATTTTCGAAGTCCGGAAGAGTCGTGCATCACTCGCTGGATCCAAAAATTTTCAGAATCCGAGAGACTCGCGTATCACTCGTTAGATCGAAAAATTGTCAAAGTCCAAAAAGGTCGGGCATCTCTCGCCAAATTGAAGAATTTTCATAGTCCGACGATGTTGCGCATCACTCTTCGAAACAAAACATTATCGAAGTCCGATAGAGTCACGCATCACTCGTTGGACCGAAAACTCCTCGAAGTCCGCCGGGGTCGCGCAATTATTGTGAACACAAAAAATTCATAGAGTCCAAAAGGGTCGCGCATCACTCGTTGACACGGAAGATTCACAGAGTCCGGAAGAGTCGCGTATTACTCGTTTGATCGAAAAATCATCGAAGCCCGAACGAGTCGCGCATCACTTGTTTGTTCGGGAAATCATCAAAGTCCGAAAGAGTCGGGCATCAGTCGAAGGATTGAGAAATTTTCAAAGTACGGAAGAGTGACGCATCACTTGTTGGATCGGAAACTTCTCGAAGTCCGCCGGGGTCGCGCATCACTCAATGAACCGGGAGATTTTTGAAGTCCGAGAGTGTCGTGCATCGCTCGTTGGATTGAAAAATTTTCATAGTCCGACGATGTCGCGCATCACTCTTTGAAACAAAACATTTTCGAAGTCCGATAGAGTCACGCATCACTCGTTGGACCGGAAACGCCTCAAGGTCTGCCGGGTTCGCGCATTTATTGTAAACACAAAAAAATCATGCAGTCCGAGAGGGTCGCGCATGACTCGTTGAATCGGAAAATTCTTGAAGTCCAAAAGTGTCGCGCATCACTTGTTAGATGAATGAATTTTCAAAGTCCGAACGAGTCGCGCATCACTCGTTGGATCTGAAAATTTTCGAAAATTGAGAGAGTCGCGCATCACTCGTAGGATCGAGAAATTCTCGGAGTCCAAACGGGTCACGCATCACTCGTTGGATCGGAAATTTTTGCAGTTCGAGAGGGTCGCGCATGACTCGTTGAATCAGGAAATTCTTGAAGTCCAGAAGTGTCGCGCATCACTCGTTAGATGGAGAAATTTTCAAATCCCAAACGAGTCGCGCATCACTCGTTGGATCGGAAATTTTTGCAGTCTGAGAGGGTCGCGCATCACTCGTTGAATCGAAGAATTTTCAAAGTCCGAAAAAGTCGCGTATCACTCGTTTGATCGAAAAATCATCGAAGCCCGAATGAAACGCGCATCACTCGTTGGATCTGAATATTTTTGAAGTCCGAAAGGGTCGCGCATCACCCTTCAAATCAAAAAATTTTCAAAGTCTAAGAAAGTCGCGCATCACTAGTTGGACCAAAAAATTTTTAAATTCGGACGGGGTCGCGCATCACTTTTTGAAACGAGACATTTTCTTAGTCCGATAAAATCACGCATCACTCGTTGGACCAGGAACTCCTCGAAGTCCGCCGGGGTCGCGCATTGATTGCAAACACAAAGAATTTCCGGAGCCCGAGAGGGTCGCAAATTACTCCTTGGATCTGAATATTTTCAAAGTTCGAGGGGGTCGCGCATCACCCTTCAAATCGGAAATTTTCGAAGTCTAAGAAAGTCGCGCATCACTAGTTGGACCAAAAAATTTTCAAATTCGGACGGGGTCGCGCATCACTCGTTAAATCGAAAAATTTTCAGAGTCCGAAAGAGTCACGCATCACTCGGTGGATTGGGGAATTTTCAAAGTCCGGAAAAGTCGAGCATCACTTGTTAGATCGGAAAATTATCAAAGTCCGAACGAGTCGGGCATCACTCGTTGGATATAAAAATTATCATAGTTCGGAAGGGTCGCGTATCACTCGTTGGATCAAAAAATTCTTGAAGTCCGAAAGTGTCGTGCATCACTCGGATTGAAAAATTTCCAATGTCTGAAAGAGTCGCGTATCACTCGTTAGATCGGAAAATTATCAAAGTTCGAAAAGGTCGGACATCTTTCGCTAAATTGAAGAATTTTTGGAGTCCGACGATGTCGCGCATCACTATTTGGAACGAAACATTTTTGAAGTCCGATCAAATCACGCATTACTCGTTGGACCGGAAACTTCTCGAAGTCCACCGGGGTCGCGCATCAGTTGCAAACACAAAAAATTCGTAGGCCCGAGAGGGTCGCAAATTATTCGTTGGATCGAAAAATTCTCAGAGCCCGGATGAGTCGTGCATCACTCGTTGAATCGAGTAATTTCAAAGTCCGAGAGGGTCGTGAATCACTTGTTGGATCGAAAAATTTTCAAAGTCCGAACGAGTTGCGCATCACTTGTTAGATCGAGAAATTTCCAAAGTCCGAACGAGTCGCGCATTACTTGTTGGATCTGAATATTTCCAAAGTTCGAGAGGGTCGCGCATCACTCGTAGGATCGAAAAATTTTCGCAGTCCAAACGGGTCGCGCATCACTCGTTGATGCGGGAATTTTTGAAGTCCGAAAGAGTCGCGCATCACTCGTTGTGTCGCTAAATTTACAAAGTCCGGAAGAGTCGCGCATTACTCGTCCGATCGAAAAATTTTGAAAGTCCGAAAGAGTCGCGCAACACTCGTTGGATCGAGAATCTCTCGACGTCTGAAAGGGTCGCGCATCTTTCGTTGGATCGATCAATTTTCGAAGTCCGGAAGAGTCGCGCATCACTCGTTGGATCGGAAAATTTCCAAAGTTCGAAAGAGTCGCGCATGACACGTTGGATCGAAAGATTCCCAAAGTCCGAAAGGGTCGCGCATCACTTGTTAAATTGGAAAATTTTCAAGTTTCGGAAATGTGACGCATCACTCGTTGATTCAAAAACTTCTCGACGTCCGCTGGGGTCGCGCATCACTCGTTCGATTGGAAAATTTCCAAATTTTGGAAAAGTCGCACATCATTGGTTGGATGGAAAAGATTTGAAGTCCGAGAGGGTCGCGCATCACTCGTTAAATTGAAAATTCTTCAAATTTCGGAAAAGTTACGAATCACTCGTTTGATTGAAAACTTCTCGGAGCCCGCCGGGGTCGCGCATCACTCGTTCAATCAAAAAATTTTCAAATTTTAGAAAAGTCGCGCATCACTCGTTGGATCAGAAAATTTTCAGAGTCCGAGAGGTTCGCGCATCACTCGTTGGATCAAAAAATTTTTGAAGTCTGAAAGAGTCGTGCATCACTCGTTGGAACAGAAAATTTCCAAAGTCCGGAAGAGTCGCGCAACACTCGTTGGATCGAAAGATTCTCGAAGTTCAAGAGGGTCGCGCATCACTCGTTAGATCGAAGAATTTTCGAAGACCGGAAGAGTCGCGCATCACTCGTTCGATCAAAAAATTCCAAGAGTCCGAGAGAGTCGCGCGATACTCGTTGAATCGAAAAATTTTTGAAGTAGAAACGAGTTGCGCATCACTTTTCGGATCACAAAATTTTCAAAGTCCGAAAGAGCCGCGCATCACTCGTTGGATAGAAAAATTTTCAGAGTCCAAACAAGTCGCGCATCACTCGTTGGATCGGAAAATTTTCGAAGTCCGAAAGAGTCGCGCATCACTCGTTCAATCAAAAAATTTCAAAATTCCGAAAGAGTCGCGCATCACTCGTTCAATCAGAAAATTCTCAAAGTCTTAGAAAGTTGCGCATCACTCGTTGAATCGAGAAATTTTTGAAGCCCGAAAGAGTCGCGCATCAGTCGCTGGATCGAAAAATTTTCAAAGTCCGAACGAGTCGCGCATCACTCGGTGAATTGAGAAATTTTCATAGTCCGGAGGAGTCACGCATCACTTGTTGGATCGGAAACTTCTCGTAGACCGCCGGGGTCGCGCATCACTGATAAACAAAAAAATTTACCAAGTCCAAAAGGGTCGCGCATCACTCGTTGAATCGAAAAATTTTTGAAGTTCGAGAGGGTCGCGCATCACTCGTCGGAACGGAAAATTCTCGGAGTCCGAGAGAATCGCGCAACATTCGTTGGATCGGAAAATTTCCAAAGTCCGAACGAGTCGCGCATCACTTCTCGGATCACAAAATTTTCACAGTCCAAAAGATTCGCGCATCACTCGTTGGAGCAAAAATTTTCGAATTCCGGAAGAGTCGCGCATCACTCGTTCGATCGAAAAATCTCCAAATTCCGAAAGAGTTGCGCAGCACTTGTTGAATCGAAAAATTTCCGAAACCCGAAAGAGTCGCGCATCAGTCGTTGGATCGAAAAATTTTCAAAGTCCGAACGAGTCGCGCATCACTCGGTGAATTGAGAAATTTTCATAGTCCGGAGGAGTCACGCATCACTTGTTGGATCGGAAACTTCTCGAAATCCACCGGGGTCGCGCATCACTCGTCACCACAAAATATTCAGAAAGTTCAAGGGGGTCGCGCATCTCTTGTTGTATCAAAAAATTCTTGAAGTCCGGAAGAGTCGCGCATCACTCGTTGGATCGAAAAATTTTTGAAGTCTGAACAAGTCGCGCATCACCCTTTGGATCAAAGAAATTCCAAAGTTCAAACAGGTCGCGCATCACTCGTTGGATCGAAATATTTTCGTAGTCCGATAGAGTCACGCATCACTCGTTGGACCAGGAACTCCTCGAAGTCCGCTTTAGTCGCGCATGACTTGTTACCGCAAAAGATTCATGGAGTCCAAGAGGGTCGCGCATCACTCGTTGGATCGAAAAATTTCTAAATTCCGGGAAAGTCACGCAGCACTCGTTGAACCGGAAACTCCTCAAAGTCCGCCGAAGTCGCGCATTACCCGTTACCGCGAGAGATTTTTGGAGTCCAAGAGGGTTGCGCATCACTCGTTGAATCGAAAATTCTTTCAATTCCGGAAAAGTCGCGCATCACTCGTTAGATTCAAAAATTTTCAAAGTCCGAAAGGGTCGCGCATCACACGTTGTTCGGAAAAATTTTTGAAATCTGACAGGGCCTCGCATTACTCGTTGACACAAAATATTCAGAAAGTCCGAACGAGTCGCGCATCACTCGTTGGATCAAAGAATTTTCGAAGTCCGAGAGGGTCGCGCATCACACGTTGTTCGGAAAAATTTTTGAAATCCGACAGGGCCTCGCATGACTCGTTGACACAAAACATTCGAAGAGTTCGAAAGGGTCGCGCATCCCTCGTTGAATCAAAAAATTCTTCAAGTCCGAACAAGTCGCGCATCACTTGTTGGATCGAAAAATTTTCAAGGTCCAAGAGGGTCGCGCATCACTTGTTGGATCGAGAAATTTTCAAGGTCTAAGAGTGTCGCGCATCTCTCGTTGATTCAGAAAATTCTTGAAGTCCAAACGAGTCGCGCATCACTCGTTAGATCTGGAAATTTTCAAAGTTCAAGAGGGTCGCGCATCAATAGTAGGATCGAAAAATTTTCGAAGTCCGAAAGAGTCGCGCATCACTTGTTGGATCGGAAACTTTTCGAAGTCCAAACAGGCCGCGCATCACTCGTTGGATCGAAAAATTTTCGAAGTCCGAACGAGTCGCGCATCACTCGTTGGATCTGGAAATTTTCAAAGATCGAGAGGGTCGCGCATCTTTCGTTGAATCGAAAATTTTCCAAATTTCGGAAAAGTCGCGCATTACTCGGTTGATTAAAAAATTTTCGAAGTCCGGAAAAGTCGTGCATCACTCGTTGGATCCTAAAATTTTCAAAGTCAGAGAGGGTCGCGCATCACTCGTCGGTCAAAAAAATTTTCGAAATCCGACAGGGCCTCGCATGACTCGTTGACACAAAATATTTGTAGAGTTCGAGAGGGTCGCGCATCTATCGTTGAATCGAAAAATTCTTGAAGTCCGGAAGAGTTGCGCATTACTCGTTGGATCGAAAAACTTTCAAAGTCCGAACAAGTCGCGCATCACTTGTTGGATCAAAAAATTTTCGAGGTTTAAGAGGGTCGCGCAGCACTCGTTGAATCGGAAATTTTCGAAGTCCGAGCAAGTCGCGCATCACTCGTTGGATCTGAAAATTTTCAAAGTTCGAGAGGGTCGCA
Organism: Athalia rosae; assembly: GCF_917208135.1. Taxonomy (NCBI): domain Eukaryota; kingdom Metazoa; phylum Arthropoda; class Insecta; order Hymenoptera; family Athaliidae; genus Athalia; species Athalia rosae. The sequence goes on along the minus strand of NC_064032.1, from coordinate 7,201,462 downwards.
CATCACTCGATGGATCGGAAGATTCTTGAAGTCCAAAAGTGTCGTGCATCACTCGTTGGATTGGAAAATTTTCAAAGTCCAAGAAGGTCGGGCATCTCTCGCCAAATTGAAGAATTTTCATAGTCCGACGATGTTGCGCATCACTCTTTGAAACAAAACATTTTCGAAGTCCGATAGAGTCACGCATCACTCGTCGGACCGGAAACTCCTCGAAGTCTGCCGGGGTCGCGCAATTATTGTGAACACAAAAAATTCATCGAGTCCAAGACGGTCGCGCATCACTCGTTGACACAAAAGATTCATGGAGTCCGAAAGAGTCGCGTATTACTCGTTTGATCGAAAAATCATCGAAGCCCGAACGAGTCGCGCATCACTTGTTTGTTCGGAAAATCATCGAAGTCCGAAAGAGTCGGGCATCACTCGAAGGATTGAGAAATTCTCAAAGTACGGAAGAGTCACGCATTACTTGTTGGATCCAAAAATTTTCAAAGTCCGAGAGGGTCGCGCCTCACTCGTTGGATCGAAAAATTTCCGAAGTTCGAACGAGTCGCGCACCACTCGTTGGATCTGGAAGTTTTCAAAGTTTGAGAGGGTAGCGCAACACTTGTCGGATCGAAAAAATTCCACAGTCCAAACGAATCACGCATCACTTGTTCGATCGAAAACTTCTTGAAGTCCGCCGGGGTCGCGCATCACTCGTGAACACAGAAAATTCATGGAGTCCAAGAGGGTCACGCATCGCTCGTTAAATCGAATAATCATCAAAGTCGGAGAGGGTCGCGCAACACTCGTTGGATTGAAAACTGTTCGGGATCCGGAAAAGTCGTGCATCACTCGTTGGATCTGGAAATTTTTCAAATTTCGGAATAGTCGCGCATTACTCGGTTGATTGAAAAATTTTCGAAGTCCGGAAAAGTCGTGCATTACTCGTTGGATCCAAGAATTTTCAAAGTCCGAGAGGGTCGCGCATCACTCGTCGGTTCGAAAAATTTCCAAAATCCGACAGGGCCTCGCATGACTCGTTGACACAAGATATTTGGAAAGTTCGAGAGGGTCGCGCATCTTTTGTTGAATCAAAAAATTCTTGAAGTCCGGAAGTGTCGCGCATCACTTGTTCGATCGGAAACTTCTCGAAGTCCGCCGGGGTCGCGCATCACTCGTGAACACAGAAAATTTATGGAGTCCAAGAGGGTCACGCATCACTCGTTGAATCGAAGAATTATCAAAGTCGGAGAGGGTCGCGCATCACTCGTTGGACTGGAAAATGTTCGAAATTCGGAAAAGTCGTGCATCACTCGTTGGATCCAAAAATTTCCGAAGTCCGAAAGGGTCGCGTATTAATCGTCGGTTCGGAAAATTTCCGAAATCTGACAGGGCCTCGCATCACTTGTTGAAAAAAAATATCTAGAGAGTTCGAGAGGGTCGCGCATCTCTCGTTGAATCGAAAAATTCTTAAAGTCGGGAAGAGTCGCGCATTACTCGTTGGATCGAAAAACTTTCAAAGTCCGAACAAGTCGCGCATCACTTGTTGTTTCGAAAAATTTTCAAGGTCTAAGAGCGTCGCGCATCACTCGTTGATTTGAAAATTTTCCAAATTCCGGAAAAGTCGTGCATCACTCGTTAGATCCAAAAATTTTCAAAGTCCGAACGAGTCGCGCATCACTCGTTGGAACAAAAAATTTAGAGAGTTCGAGAGGGTCGCGCATCTCTGGTTGAATCAAAAAATTATTGAAGTCCGGAAGAGTCGCGCATCAGTCGTTGGATCGGGAAACTTTCAAAGTCCGAACGAGTCGCGCATCACTCGTTGGATCTGGAAATTTTCGAAGTCCGAACGAGTCGCGCATCACTCGTTGGATCGAAGAATTTTTAAAGTCCGAACGTGTCGCGCATTACTTGTTGGATCGGAAACTTCCCGGAGTACGCCGGGGTCGCGCATCACTCGTGAACACAAAAAATTTATGGAGTTCAAGAGGGTGGCGCATCTCTTGTTGAATCGGAAAATTGTTAAAGTCTGAAAAAGTCGCGCATTACTCGTTGGATCAAAAAATTTTCGAAATCCGAAAGAGTCGTGCATCACTCGCTGGATCGAAAAATTTTCGAAGTCCGGAACAGTCGTGCATCACTCGCTGGATCAAAGAATTTTCGAAGTCCATAAGAGTCGCGTATCACTCGTTAGATCGGAAAATCATCGAAGTCCGAAAATGTCAAGCATCTCACGCTAAATTTGAGATATTTCGAAATCCGACGGGGTTGCGCATCTCTCTTTGGAACGAAACATTTTTGAAGTCCGATAGAGTCACGCATCACTCGTTGGACCGGAAACTTTTTAAAGTCCGCCGAAGTCGCGCATTACTCGTTACCGCAAGAGATTTTTGAAGTCCAAGAGGGTCGCGCATCACTCGTTGAATCGAATATTTTTCCAATAACGGAAATGTCGCGCATCACTTGTTGAATCCGAAAATCTTTGAAGTCCGAAAGGGTCACGCATCACACATTGTTCCGAAAAGATTCCGAAATCCGACAGGGCCTCGCATCACTCGTTGACACAAAATATTCAGAGAGTCCGAGAGGGTCGCGCATCAATTGTTGGATCGAAAAAATTCCAAAGTCCAGACAGGTCGCGCATCACTTGTTGGATCAAAAAATTTTCAAAGTTCGAACGAGTCGCGCATCACTCGTTGGATCTGGGAGTTTTCAAAGTTCGAGAGGGTAGCGCATCACTTGTTGGATCGGAAAGTTTTCAAAGTTCGAACGAGTCGCGCATCACTTGTTGACGCAAGAGATTCATGGAGTCCAAGAGGGTCACGCATCACTCGTTAAATCAAAAAATTTCCAAATTTCGGGAAAGTCGAGCAGCACTCGTTGGACCGGAAACTTCTCAAAGTCCGCCGAAGTCGCGCATTACTCGTTACCGCAAGAGATTTTTGAAGTCCAAGAGGGTCGCGCATCACTCGTTGGATCAAAAAATTTTCAAAGTTCGAACGAGTCGCGCATCACTCGTTGGATCTGGAAGTTTTCAGAGTTCGAGAGGGTAGCGCATCACTTGTTGGATCGGAAAGTTTTCAAAGTCCGAACGAGTCGCGCATCACTTGTTGGATCTGGAAATTTTCGAAGTTCGAGAGGGTCGCGCATCACTCGTTGGTTCGGAAAATTTCTGAAATCCGACAGGGCCTCGCATCACTCGTTGACACAAGATATTCAGAGAGTTCGAGAGGGTCGCGCATCTCTGGTCGAATCAAAAAATTATTGAAGTCCGAACGAGTCGCGCATCTCTCGTTAGATCTGGAAATTTTCAAAGTCCGAAAGAGTCACGGATCACTTGTTGGATCGAAAAGTTTTCAAAGTCCGAACGTGTCGCGCATCACTTGTTGGATCGGAAACTTCCCGAAGTACGCCGGGGTCGCGCATCACTCGTGAACACGTAAAATTTATGGAGTTCAAGAGGGTGGCGCATCTCTTGTTGATTCGGAAAATTGTTGAAGTCTGAAAAAGTCGCGCATTACTCGTTGGATCGAAAAATTTTCGAAGTCCGAAAGAGTCGTGCATCACTCGCTGGATCAAAGAATTTTCGAAGTCCGGAACAGTCCTGCATCACTCGCTGGATCGAAGAATTTTCGAAGTCCGAAAGAGTCGCGTATCACTCGTTAGATCGGAAGATCATCGAAGTCCGAAAATGTCGAGCATCTCACGCTAAATTTGAGATATTTCGAAATCCGACGGGGTCGCGCATCACTCTTTGGAACGCAACATTTTTGAAGTCCGATAGAGTCACGCATCACTCGTTGGACCGCAAACTCCTTGAAGTCCGCCGAAGTCGCGCATTACTTTTTGACGCAAGAGATTCATGAAGTCCGAGAGGGTCGCGCATCACTCGTTAAATCGGAAAATTTCCAAATTTCGGGAAAGTCACGCAGCACTTGTTGGACCGGAAACTTCTTAAGGTCCAACGAAGTCGCGCATTACTCGTTACCGCAATAGATTTTTGGAGTCCAAGAGGGTCGCGCATCACTCGTTGAATCGAGAATTCTTTCGAATCCGGAAAAGTCGCGCATCACTTGTTGAATCCGAAAATTTTCGAAGTCCGAGAGGGTCGCGCATCAATTGTTGGATCAAAAAAATTCCTAAGTCCAGACAGGTCGCGCATCACTCGTTGGATCAAAAAATTTCCAAAGTTCGAACGAGTCGCGCACCACTCGTTGGATCTGAAAGTTTTTAAAGTTCGAGAGGGTAGCGCATCACTTGTTGGATCGGAAAAATTTCACAGTCCGAACGAGTCACGCATCACTTGTTCGATCGAAAACTGCTCGAAGTCTGACGGAGTCGCGCATCACTCGTGAACACAGAAAATTTATGGAGTCCAAGAGGGTCACGAATCACTCGGTCAATCGAAGAATTATCGAAGTCGGAGAGGGTCGCGCATCACTCGTTGGATCCAAAAATTTCCGAAGTCCGAAAGGGTCGCGTATCAATCGTCGGTTCGGAAGATTTCCGAAATCCGACAGGGCCTTGCATCACTCGTTGAAACGAAATATTTAAAGAGTTCGAGACGGTCGCGCATCTCTCGTTGAATCGAAAAATTCTTGAACTCCGAAAGAGTCGCGCATTACTTGTTGGATCGAAAAACTTCCAAAGTCCGAACAAGTCGCGCATCACTTGTTGGATCAAAAAATTTTCAAGGTCTAAGAGGGTCGCGCATCACTCGTTGAATCGGAAATTTTCCAAATTCCGGAAAAGTCGCGCATCACTCGGTTGATTGATGAATTTTCGAAGTCCGGAAGAGTCGTGCATCACTCGCTGGATCCAAAAATTTTCAGAATCCGAGAGACTCGCGTATCACTCGTTAGATCGAAAAATTGTCAAAGTCCAAAAAGGTCGGGCATCTCTCGCCAAATTGAAGAATTTTCATAGTCCGACGATGTTGCGCATCACTCTTCGAAACAAAACATTATCGAAGTCCGATAGAGTCACGCATCACTCGTTGGACCGAAAACTCCTCGAAGTCCGCCGGGGTCGCGCAATTATTGTGAACACAAAAAATTCATAGAGTCCAAAAGGGTCGCGCATCACTCGTTGACACGGAAGATTCACAGAGTCCGGAAGAGTCGCGTATTACTCGTTTGATCGAAAAATCATCGAAGCCCGAACGAGTCGCGCATCACTTGTTTGTTCGGGAAATCATCAAAGTCCGAAAGAGTCGGGCATCAGTCGAAGGATTGAGAAATTTTCAAAGTACGGAAGAGTGACGCATCACTTGTTGGATCGGAAACTTCTCGAAGTCCGCCGGGGTCGCGCATCACTCAATGAACCGGGAGATTTTTGAAGTCCGAGAGTGTCGTGCATCGCTCGTTGGATTGAAAAATTTTCATAGTCCGACGATGTCGCGCATCACTCTTTGAAACAAAACATTTTCGAAGTCCGATAGAGTCACGCATCACTCGTTGGACCGGAAACGCCTCAAGGTCTGCCGGGTTCGCGCATTTATTGTAAACACAAAAAAATCATGCAGTCCGAGAGGGTCGCGCATGACTCGTTGAATCGGAAAATTCTTGAAGTCCAAAAGTGTCGCGCATCACTTGTTAGATGAATGAATTTTCAAAGTCCGAACGAGTCGCGCATCACTCGTTGGATCTGAAAATTTTCGAAAATTGAGAGAGTCGCGCATCACTCGTAGGATCGAGAAATTCTCGGAGTCCAAACGGGTCACGCATCACTCGTTGGATCGGAAATTTTTGCAGTTCGAGAGGGTCGCGCATGACTCGTTGAATCAGGAAATTCTTGAAGTCCAGAAGTGTCGCGCATCACTCGTTAGATGGAGAAATTTTCAAATCCCAAACGAGTCGCGCATCACTCGTTGGATCGGAAATTTTTGCAGTCTGAGAGGGTCGCGCATCACTCGTTGAATCGAAGAATTTTCAAAGTCCGAAAAAGTCGCGTATCACTCGTTTGATCGAAAAATCATCGAAGCCCGAATGAAACGCGCATCACTCGTTGGATCTGAATATTTTTGAAGTCCGAAAGGGTCGCGCATCACCCTTCAAATCAAAAAATTTTCAAAGTCTAAGAAAGTCGCGCATCACTAGTTGGACCAAAAAATTTTTAAATTCGGACGGGGTCGCGCATCACTTTTTGAAACGAGACATTTTCTTAGTCCGATAAAATCACGCATCACTCGTTGGACCAGGAACTCCTCGAAGTCCGCCGGGGTCGCGCATTGATTGCAAACACAAAGAATTTCCGGAGCCCGAGAGGGTCGCAAATTACTCCTTGGATCTGAATATTTTCAAAGTTCGAGGGGGTCGCGCATCACCCTTCAAATCGGAAATTTTCGAAGTCTAAGAAAGTCGCGCATCACTAGTTGGACCAAAAAATTTTCAAATTCGGACGGGGTCGCGCATCACTCGTTAAATCGAAAAATTTTCAGAGTCCGAAAGAGTCACGCATCACTCGGTGGATTGGGGAATTTTCAAAGTCCGGAAAAGTCGAGCATCACTTGTTAGATCGGAAAATTATCAAAGTCCGAACGAGTCGGGCATCACTCGTTGGATATAAAAATTATCATAGTTCGGAAGGGTCGCGTATCACTCGTTGGATCAAAAAATTCTTGAAGTCCGAAAGTGTCGTGCATCACTCGGATTGAAAAATTTCCAATGTCTGAAAGAGTCGCGTATCACTCGTTAGATCGGAAAATTATCAAAGTTCGAAAAGGTCGGACATCTTTCGCTAAATTGAAGAATTTTTGGAGTCCGACGATGTCGCGCATCACTATTTGGAACGAAACATTTTTGAAGTCCGATCAAATCACGCATTACTCGTTGGACCGGAAACTTCTCGAAGTCCACCGGGGTCGCGCATCAGTTGCAAACACAAAAAATTCGTAGGCCCGAGAGGGTCGCAAATTATTCGTTGGATCGAAAAATTCTCAGAGCCCGGATGAGTCGTGCATCACTCGTTGAATCGAGTAATTTCAAAGTCCGAGAGGGTCGTGAATCACTTGTTGGATCGAAAAATTTTCAAAGTCCGAACGAGTTGCGCATCACTTGTTAGATCGAGAAATTTCCAAAGTCCGAACGAGTCGCGCATTACTTGTTGGATCTGAATATTTCCAAAGTTCGAGAGGGTCGCGCATCACTCGTAGGATCGAAAAATTTTCGCAGTCCAAACGGGTCGCGCATCACTCGTTGATGCGGGAATTTTTGAAGTCCGAAAGAGTCGCGCATCACTCGTTGTGTCGCTAAATTTACAAAGTCCGGAAGAGTCGCGCATTACTCGTCCGATCGAAAAATTTTGAAAGTCCGAAAGAGTCGCGCAACACTCGTTGGATCGAGAATCTCTCGACGTCTGAAAGGGTCGCGCATTTTTCGTTGGATCGATCAATTTTCGAAGTCCGGAAGAGTCGCGCATCACTCGTTGGATCGGAAAATTTCCAAAGTTCGAAAGAGTCGCGCATGACACGTTGGATCGAAAGATTCCCAAAGTCCGAAAGGGTCGCGCATCACTTGTTAAATTGGAAAATTTTCAAGTTTCGGAAATGTGACGCATCACCCGTTGATTCAGAAACTTCTCGACGTCCGCTGGGGTCGAGCATCACTCGTTCGATTGAAAAATTTCCAAATTTTGGAAAAGTCGCACATCATCGGTTGGATGGGAAAATTTTTGAAGTCCGAGAGGGTCACGCAACACTCGTTGGATCGAGAAATTTTCGATGTTCGGAAGAGTCGCGCATCACTCGTTGGATCGATAAAATTTTGAAGTCTGAAAAGGTCGTGCATCACTCGTAGGATCGAAAAATTCTTGAACTCTGGAAGGGTCGCGCATCTTTCGTTGGATCGGAAGATTAACAAAGTCCGAGAGGGTCGCGCATCACTTGTTAAATTGGAAAATTTCCAAATTTCGGAAAAGTCACGCATCACTTGTAGGATCAGGAACTTTCCGAAGTCCGCCGGGGTTGCGCATCACTCGTTCGATTGGAAAATTTTTAAATTTTGGAAAAGTCGCGCATTATTGGTTGGATCAGAAAATTTTCGAAGACCGGAAGGGTCGCGCGTCACTCGTTGGATCAAGAAATTTTCGAATTCCAAAAAAGAGGCGCATCACTCGTTGGATCAAGAAATTTCCGAATTCCGAAAGAGTAGCGCATCACTCGTCCGATCGGAAAATTCGAAAAATCCGAAAGAGTCGCGCATCACTCGTTGGATCGAAAATTGTTCGAAGTCCGAAAGAGTCGCGCATCACTCGTTGGATTTCAGAAGTATCAAAATTCGAGAGGGTCGCGCAACACTCGTTGGATCAAAAGATTTTCGGAGTCCGAGAGGTCGCGCATCACTCGTTAAATTGGAAAATTCCGAAATTTCGGAAAAGTCACGAAACACTCGTTAGATCGGAAACTTTTTGGATTTCGCAAGGGGCGCGCATCACTCGTTTAATGAAAAAATTTTCAAATTCCAGAGAAGTCGCACATCACTCGTTGGATCAGGAAATTTTAGAGTCCGAGAGGGTTGCGCATCACTCGTTTGATTGTAAAATGTTCAAATTCCAGGAAAGTCGCGCATCACTCGTTGGATCAAAAAATTTTCAAAGTCCGAGAGGTTCGCGCATCACCCGTTGGTTCGAAAAATTTCCGAAATCCGACAGGGCCTTGGATCAAATGTTGGATCGAAAAATTTTGGAATTCCGAGAGGGTCGTGCATCACTCGTTGGATCGAAAAATTTTCAAAGTGCGAAAGAGTCGCGCATCACTCGTTAGAGCGGGAAATTTCCAACGTTCGTAAGAGTTGCGCATCACTCGTTAGATCGAAGAATCTTTAGAGTCCAACCGGGTCGCGCATCACTAGTTAGATCGAAAAATTTTCGAAATTCGAAAGGCTCGCGAATCACTCGTTGGATCAGGAAATTTCCGAAGTCCAAAAGGGTCGCGCATCAATCGTTGGATCAAAAAATTCTCAAAGTCCGAAAAAGTCGCTCATCACTTGTTGGATCAGAAAATCTTCGGAATCCGAAAGGGTCGCGCATCACTCGTTCGATCGAATTCCTCGAAGTCCGATAGAGTCACGCATCAGTCGTTGGATCGGAAAATTTTCATATTCCAAGAGAGTCGAGCATCACTCGGTGGATTAAGGAAATTTCATAGTCCGGAGAAGTCACGCATCACTTGTTGGATCGGAAACTTGCCGAAGTCCGCCGGGGTCGCGCATAACTCGTTAGATCGGAAAATGTTCAAAGTTCGAGAGGGTCACGCATCACCTGTTGGATCAGAAAATTCCCGAAGTCCAAAAGGGTCGCGCATCACTCGTTGGATCAAAAAATTTTCAAAGTCCAAAAAAGTCGCGCACCACTCGTTGGATTGAAAAATTTTCCATGTCCGGAAAAGTCGCGCATCACTCGTTCGACCGGAAATTCTCAAAGTCCGATAGAGTCGCGCAACACTCGTTGGATCGAAAAATTTTCAAAGTCCGAAAAAGTCGCGCATCACTCGTTGGATCGAAAGTTTTCATAGTCTGAAGAAGTGACGCATCACTTGTTGGATCGGAAACTTCTTGAAGTCCGCCGGGGTCGCGGCTCACTTGTTACATCGAAGAATCTCCAGAGTTCGTAAGAGTCGCGCATCACTTGTCAGATCGAAGAATTTCCAAAGTCCAAACGGGTCGCGCATCACGGGTCAGTTCGAAAAATTTTCAAAGTTTGAGAGGGTCGCGCATCACTCGTTGGATTTGAGAGGTTTCGGAATTCGAAAAGGTCGCGCATCACACGTTGGATCGAAAAATTTTCATAGTCCGAAAGAGTCACGCATTACTCGGTAAATTGAGAATTTCTCATTTTTCGGAGAAGTCGCGCATCACTCGTTCGATCGAAAAATTTTCAAAGTTTGTGAGAGTCGCGCATCACTTGTAAGATCGAAGAATTTTCAAAGTCCAAACGGGTCGCGCATCACTGGGTCGATCGAAAAATTCTCGAAAATCGAGAGGGTCGCGCATCACTCGTTGGATCGGGAAATTTTCAAAGTCCAAAAGGGTCGCGCATCACTCGTTGGATCGAAAAATATTCAAGGTCTGAAAGGGTCGCGCATCACTCGTTCGATCGAAAATTCTCAAAGTCCGATAGAGTCACGCATCACTCGTTTGATCGAAAAATTTTCATAGTCCGGGAGAGTCACGCATTACTCGGTAAATTAAGAAATTTTCATAGTCCGGAAAAGTCACGCATCACTCGTTGGATCGAAAAATTTTCCAAGTTCGAGAGGGTCGCGCATCACTCGTTGGATTGAAGAATTTTTGAAGTCCGAACGAGTCGCGCATCACTTGTCATATCTAAAAATTTTCAAAGTCCAAAAGGGTCGCGCATCACTCGTTGGATCGAAAAGTTTTCATAGTCTGAAGAAGTGACGCATCACTCGTTGGATCGAAAATTTTCATAGTCCAAAAGAGTCACGCATTACTCGGTGGATTGAGAAATTCTCATTGTCCGGAGAAGTCGCGCATCACTCGTTCGATCGAAAAATTTTCAAAGTTTGAAACAGTCGCGCATCACTTGTAAGATCGAAGAATTTTCAATGTCCAAACGGGTCGCGCATCACTGAGTCGATCGAAAAATTTTCGAAAATCGAGAGGGTCGCGCATCACTCGTTGGATCAGGAAATTCTCAAAGTCCAAAAGGGTCGCGCATCACTCGTTCGATCGAAAATTCTCAAAGTCCGATAGAGTCACGCATCACTCGTTGGATCAAAAAATTTTCATAGTCCGAGAGAGTCACGCATTACTCGGTAAATTGAGAAATTTTCATAGTCCGGAAAAGTCACGCATCACTTGTTGGATCGAAAAATTTTCAAAGTTCGAGAGGGTCGCGCATCACTCGTTGGCTTAAAGAATTTTTGGAGTCCGAACGAGTCGCGCATCACTTGTCATATCCAAAAATTTTCAAAGTCCAAAAGGGTCGCGCATCACTCGTTGGATCGAAAAGTTTTCATAGTCTGAAGAAGTGACGCATCCTTTTTTGGATCGGAAACTTCTTGAAGTCTGCCGGGGTCGCGGCTCACTTGTAACATCGAAGAATCTTTAGAGTTCGTAAGAGTCGCGCATCACTTGTCAGATCAAAGAATTTCCAAAGTCCAAACGGGTCGCGCATCACAGGTTAGTTCGAAAAATTTTCAAAGTTTGAGAGGGTCGCGCATTACTCGTTGGATTTGAGAGGTTTCGGAATTCGAAAAGGTCGCGCATCACATGTAGGATCCGGAAATTTCCAAAGTCCAAAAGGGTCGCGCATCACACGTTAGATCGGAAACTTTTCGGAGTGTGCCGGGGTCGCGCATCACTCGTTAGATCGGAAAAATTTTCAAAGTCCAAAAGGGTCACGCATCACTCCTTGCATCAAAAAATTTTCAAAGTCTCAAAAAGTCGCGCATCACTCGTTGGATTGAGGAAGTTTCGGAATTGAAAAAGGTCGCGCATCACACGTAGGATCCAAAAATTCCCAAAGTCCAAAAGGGTCGCGCATCACTCGTTGGATCGAAAAATTTCCGAAGTCCGAAAAAGTCGCGCATCACTTGTTGATCGGAAAATTTTCTCAGTTCGATAGAGTCACGCATCACTCGTTGGATCAAGAAATTTTCATAGTCCGAGAGAGTCACGCATCACTCGTTGGATCGGAAAATTTTCATAGTCCGAGAGAGTCACGCATTACTCGGTGAATTAGAAAATTTTCATAGTCCGGAGAAGTCGCGCATCACTCGTTCGATCGAAAAATTTTCAAAGTTTGTGAGAGTCGCGCATCACTCGTTGGATCGAAAAATTTTCATAGTCCGAGAGAGTCACGCATTACTCGTTTGATCGAAAAATTCTCAAAGTTTGTAAGAGTCGCGCATCACTTGTAAGATCGAAGAATTTCCAAAGTCCAAACGGGTCGCGCATCACGGGTCAGTTCGAAAAATTTTCAAAGTTTGAGAGGGTCGCGCATCACTCGTTGGATTTGAGAGGTTTCGGAATTCGAAAAGGTCGCGCATCACACGTAGGATTCGGAAATTTCCAACGTCCAAAAGCGTCGCGCATCACACGTTGGATCGAAAAATTTTCATAGTCCGAAAGAGTCACGCATTACTCGGTAAATTGAGAATTTCTCATTTTTCGGAGAAGTCGCGCATCACTCGTTCGATCGAAAAATTTTCAAAGTTTGTGAGAGTCGCGCATCACTTGTAAGATCGAAGAATTTTCAAAGTCCAAACGGGTCGCGCATCACTGGGTCGATCGAAAAATTCTCGAAAATCGAGAGGGTCGCGCATCACTCGTTGGATCGGGAAATTTTCAAAGTCCAAAAGGGTCGCGCATCACTCGTTGGATCGAAAAATATTCAAGGTCTGAAAGGGTCGCGCATCACTCGTTCGATCGAAAATTCTCAAAGTCCGATAGAGTCACGCATCACTCGTTTGATCGAAAAATTTTCATAGTCCGGGAGAGTCACGCATTACTCGGTAAATTAAGAAATTTTCATAGTCCGGAAAAGTCACGCATCACTCGTTGGATCGAAAAATTTTCCAAGTTCGAGAGGGTCGCGCATCACTCGTTGGATTGAAGAATTTTTGAAGTCCGAACGAGTCGCGCATCACTTGTCATATCTAAAAATTTTCAAAGTCCAAAAGGGTCGCGCATCACTCGTTGGATCGAAAAGTTTTCATAGTCTGAAGAAGTGACGCATCACTCGTTGGATCGAAAATTTTCATAGTCCAAAAGAGTCACGCATTACTCGGTGGATTGAGAAATTCTCATTGTCCGGAGAAGTCGCGCATCACTCGTTCGATCGAAAAATTTTCAAAGTTTGAAACAGTCGCGCATCACTTGTAAGATCGAAGAATTTTCAATGTCCAAACGGGTCGCGCATCACTGAGTCGATCGAAAAATTTTCGAAAATCGAGAGGGTCGCGCATCACTCGTTGGATCAGGAAATTCTCAAAGTCCAAAAGGGTCGCGCATCACTCGTTCGATCGAAAATTCTCAAAGTCCGATAGAGTCACGCATCACTCGTTGGATCAAAAAATTTTCATAGTCCGAGAGAGTCACGCATTACTCGGTAAATTGAGAAATTTTCATAGTCCGGAAAAGTCACGCATCACTTGTTGGATCGAAAAATTTTCAAAGTTCGAGAGGGTCGCGCATCACTCGTTGGCTTAAAGAATTTTTGGAGTCCGAACGAGTCGCGCATCACTTGTCATATCCAAAAATTTTCAAAGTCCAAAAGGGTCGCGCATCACTCGTTGGATCGAAAAGTTTTCATAGTCTGAAGAAGTGACGCATCCTTTTTTGGATCGGAAACTTCTTGAAGTCTGCCGGGGTCGCGGCTCACTTGTAACATCGAAGAATCTTTAGAGTTCGTAAGAGTCGCGCATCACTTGTCAGATCAAAGAATTTCCAAAGTCCAAACGGGTCGCGCATCACAGGTTAGTTCGAAAAATTTTCAAAGTTTGAGAGGGTCGCGCATTACTCGTTGGATTTGAGAGGTTTCGGAATTCGAAAAGGTCGCGCATCACATGTAGGATCCGGAAATTTCCAAAGTCCAAAAGGGTCGCGCATCACACGTTAGATCGGAAACTTTTCGGAGTGTGCCGGGGTCGCGCATCACTCGTTAGATCGGAAAAATTTTCAAAGTCCAAAAGGGTCACGCATCACTCCTTGCATCAAAAAATTTTCAAAGTCTCAAAAAGTCGCGCATCACTCGTTGGATTGAGGAAGTTTCGGAATTAAAAAAGGTCGCGCATCACACGTAGGATCCAAAAATTCCCAAAGTCCAAAAGGGTCGCGCATCACTCGTTGGATCGAAAAATTTCCGAAGTCCGAAAAAGTCGCGCATCACTTGTTGATCGGAAAATTTTCTCAGTTCGATAGAGTCACGCATCACTCGTTGGATCAAGAAATTTTCATAGTCCGAGAGAGTCACGCATCACTCGTTGGATCGGAAAATTTTCATAGTCCGAGAGAGTCACGCATTACTCGGTGAATTAGAAAATTTTCATAGTCCGGAGAAGTCGCGCATCACTCGTTCGATCGAAAAATTTTCAAAGTTTGTGAGAGTCGCGCATCACTCGTTGGATCAAAAAATTTTCATAGTCCGAGAGAGTCACGCATTACTCGTTTGATCGAAAAATTCTCAAAGTTTGTAAGAGTCGCGCATCACTTGTAAGATCGAAGAATTTTCAAAGTCCAAACGGGTCGCGCATCACTGGGTCGATTGAAAATTCTCAACGTCCGATAGAGTCACGCATCACTCGTTGGATCGAAAAATTCTCATAGTCCGAAAGTTACTCCGGGTGGATAACCGAAGTGGAAATAAACGGGTCAGGGGATCAGATTGGCAATTAGTCTGCTTTATTCAGAAAAGGTGCGTGCTCACTCTTCGCTAGTTCTGAACAGACTGTTATTTACAATAATAACAGCCAACTAGGCAACGTCAGATTGACAAACGTCAAAGACATCTGACGAAGAGTTCGGAGGTAGCGCCAAGAGGAGGCGGCTGACTGCCCGCGGTCAAACATCATGACGTTGGACACGACGTCTTGACAGCGCGACAGCAGCCCCTCACGACTGGCACTAACCTACCTATCGGACCATGCGATGCGTTTACGCTGAGATCTCGTGCAGAGATTTCCCCCAGCGTAACACTGCCCTCCCCTTCGGAAAAGAGTCGTCCCGACTCTTAATCCTCCGAAGAGAGACGCAAACCATGTCCGGACTCCACATGGGTTGGTGTCGAAGAAATTAAGGTTGGCTGGAGGCTGTGGACCCTTCACAAAACGCCATTGCCCCATAGCGAGCCGGCATTTGCCTAAAACCTCAGGGAAAACCACAGAAAACCCTGAGGAGTTCGCTCGACACCCTAACCTAGTGTTAAAAACTAAAGCCAGTAGGGCAGACAACAGGAACCTTAGTTACTTGCATTCCATAAGGTTAAATTGAGACGCTCATTCTCGAAGAAATGATGTCCGCGACCTCGGAGCAGGAAGCATGGAAAACTTCGTCAGGAGAAGTCCGTGCGACCAAGACGATTACGGGAGCAGGAACGGCGTGGGGCGTCCGATCGTTAAGCCTCCCCCCTCAAACTTGACGAAGCGAGGTCAAATTGGCCAGGGCTGGGAATCTCCGGAGGAGCCACGAGCGCCCGGATCTGAAAAGTATCTTGTACGCCCTCATAGAGCGCAAGTCTGTCGGCGTGAACGACTCGGAATTTGCCCCAGCGGGCTTCCGGATGCGGTACACCACATCGTTGATCCGGTCGATTATCCGGTACGGTCCTTTCCAGTTCCTTCGGAGTTTCGGACTTCTGCCCTGTATCCTCCTTGGTTGAAACAACCAAGAGTCGCGCATTTTTCGTTGAATCGATAAATTTTTGAAGTCCGAAAGAGTCACGCATCACTCGTTGGATCGAAAATTTTCATAGTCCAAAAGAGTCACGCATTACTCGGTGGATTGAGAAATTCTCATTGTCCGGAGAAGTCGCGCATCACTCGTTCGATCAAAAAATTTTCAAAGTTTGTAAGAGTCGCGCATCACTCGTTAGATCGGAAAATGTTCAAAGTTCGAAAGGGTCGCGCATCACTTGTTGGATCAGAAAATTCCCGAAGTCCAAAAGGTTCGCGCATCACTCGTTGGATCAAAGAAATTTCATAGTCCGAGAGAGTCACGCATCACTCGGTAAATGAGGAAATTTCCATTGTCCGGAGAAGTCTCGCATCACTCGTTCAATCGGAAAATTTTCAAAGTTTGTAAGAGTCGCGCATCACTCGTAAGATCAAAGAATTTTTACATTTCAATTGGGTCGCGCATCACTAGGTCGATCGAAAAATTTTCGAAAATCGAAAGGGTCGCGCATCACTCGTTGGATCAGAAAATTTTCAAAGTCCAAAAGGGTCACGCATCACTTGTTGGATCGAAAAATTTCCGAAGTCCGAAAGGGTCGCGCATCAATCGTTGGATTGGAAGATTTTCATAGTCCGAAAGAGTCACGCATTACTCGGTAAATTAAGAAATTTTCATAGTCCGGAAAAGTCACACATCACTTTTCGGATCGGAAACTTCCCGAAGTCCGCCGGGGTCGCGCATCACTCGTTAGATCGGAAAATTTTCGAAGTCCAAATGGGTCGCGCATCACTGGTTAGATAGGAGAATTTTCAAAGTTCCAGAGGGTCGCGCATCACTCGTCGGATTTAAGGAGTTTTGGAATTCAAAAAGGTCGCGCATCAAACGTAGGATTCGGAAAATTCCAAAGTCCAAAAGGGTCGCGCATCACTCGTTGGATCGAAAAATTTTCAAAGTCCGAAAAAGTCGCGCATCACTCGTTGGATCGAAAAATTTTCGAAGTCCGATAAAGTCACGCATCACTCGTTGGATCAGGAAATTTTCAATTCCAAAAGGGTCACGCATCACTCGTTGGATCAAAAAATTTTCGAAGTCCGAAAAAGTCGCGCATCACTCGTTGGATCGGAAACTTTTCGGAGTGTGCCGGGGTCGCGCATCACTCGTTAGATCAAAAAATTTTCAAAGTCCAAAAGGGTCACGCATCACTTCTTGCATCAAAAAATTTCCAAAGTCTGAAAAAGTCGCGCATCACTCGTTGGATTGAGAAAGTTTCGGAATTAAAGAAGGTCGCGCATCACACGTAGGATCCGAAAATTTCCAGAGTCCAAAAAGGTCGCGCAACACTCGTTAGATCGAAAAATTTCCAAAGTCCGAAGAAGTCGCGCATCACTCGTTGATCGGAAAATTTTCTCAGTTCGAAAGAGTCACGCATCACTCGTTGGATCAAGAAATTTCCATAGTTCGAGAGAGTCACGCATCACTCGTTGGATCGGAAAATTTTCTCAGTTCGAAAGAGTCACGCATCACTCGTTGGATCAAGAAATTTTCATAGTTCGAGAGAGTCACGCATCACTCGTTGGATCGGAAAATTTTCATAGTCCGAGAGAGTCACGCATTACTCGGTAAATTAGAAAATTTTCATAGTCCGGAGAAGTCGCGCATCACTCGTTCGATCGAGAAAATTCTCAAAGTTTGTGAGAGTCGCGCATCACTCGTTGGATCAGAAAATTTTCATAGTCCGAGAGAGTCACGCATCACTCGTTGGATCGGAAAATTTTCATAGTCCGAGAACGTCACGCATTACTCGGTAAATTAGAAAATTTTCATAGTGCGGAGAAGTCGCGCATCACTCGTTCGATCGAAAAATTCTCGAAGTTTGTAAGAGTCGCGCATCACTCGTAAGATCGAAGAATTTCCAAAGTCCAAACGGGTCGCGCATCACTGGGTCGATCGAAAAATTTTCGAAAATCGAGAGGGTCGCGCATCACTCGTTGGATCAGGAAATTTCCAAAGTCCAAAAGGGTCGCGCATCACTTGTTCGATCGAAAATTCTCAACGTCCGATAGAGTCACGCATCACTCGTTGGTTCGAAAAATTTTCATAGTCCGAAAGAGTCAGGCATTGGTCGGTGGATTGAGAAATTTCCATAGTCCGAAGAAGTCACGCATCACTTGTTGGATCGGAAACTTTTCGAAGTCCGCCGGGGTCGCGCATCACTCGTTAGATCGAAAAATTTTGGATGTTTGAGAGGGTCGCGCATCACTCGTTAGATTGAAAAATTCTCAAAGTTCGAGAGGGTCGCGCATCAAACGTTGGATCAGAAAATTTTCAAAGTTCAAAAGGGTCGCGCATCACTCGTTGGATTGAAAATTTTCAAAGTCTGGAAAAGTCCTGCATTACTAGGTGGACCAGAAAATTTCCGAATTCGGACGGGGTCGGGCATCACTCAATGGTTCTGAAAAGTTTCAAAGTCTAAAAGGGTTGCGCATCACTCGTTGATTCGGAAAATTTTCAAAGTTCGGTAAAGTCATGCATCACTTGTTGGATCGGAAACCTCTCGAAGTCCGCTGGGGTCGCGCATCACTCGTAAACACAATAAATTTACATAGTCCGAGAGGGTCGCGCAACACTCGTTGATTCGAAAAATTCATGAAGTCCAAGAGAGTCGCGCATTTTTCGTTGGATCGATGGATTTTCAAAGTCCGAAAGAGTCGCGCATCCTTCGTTAGATCGGATAATTTCCAAAGTCTAAAAAAAACGCGCATCACTCGTTAAATCGAAAAATTTTCATAGTCCGAGAGAGTCAAGCATCACTCGGTGAATTGAGGAATTTTCATAGTATGGAGAAGTCCCGCATCACTTGTTGGATCGGAAACTTCTTGTAGTCCGCCGGGGTCGCGCATCACTCGTCAACACAAAAAATTTATGGAGTCCAAGAGGGTCGCGCATCACTCGTCGACACAAAAAATTTACAAAGTCCGAAAGGGTCGCGAATCACTCGTTAGATCGGAAAATTTCGGATGTTTGAGAGGGTCGCGCATCACTCGTTAGATTGAAAAATTTTCGAAGTTCGAGAGGGTCGCGCATCAAACGTTGGATCAGAAAATTTTCAAAGTTCGAGAGGGTCGCGCATCACTCGTTAAATCGTGAAATTCTCAGAGTCCGAAAGAGTCGCGCATCACTCGTTGAATCGAAAAATTTTCAAAGTCCGGAAGAGTCGCACATTACTCGTCCGATCAAGAGATTTTCAAAGTCCGAAAGGGTCGCGCATCACTCGTCCGATCGAAAAATTCTTGAAGTTCGAAAAAGTCGCGCATCACTCGTTGAATCGAAAAATTCTCAAAGTCCGAAAGAGTCGCACATCACTCGTCCGATCAAGAGATTTTCAAAGTCCGAGAGGGTCGCGCATCACTCGTCCGATCAAAAAATTCTTGAAGTTCGAAAGAGTCGCGCATCACTTGTTGGATCAAGAAATTTTCGAAGTCCGAGAAGGTCGCGCATCACTCGTTGGTTCAAAAAATTCCTGAAATCCGACAGGGCCTCGCATTACTTGTTGACACAAAAAATTTGAAGTCCAAAAGAGTTGCGCATCACTCGTTGGATCGAAAAATCTTCGAAGTCCGAACGAGTCGCGCATCACTTGTTGGATCGGAAAATTTTCAAATTCCGAGAGGGTCGCGCATCACTCGTTGGATCGTGAAATTCTCAGAGACCAAAAAAGTCGCGCATCACTCGTTGAATCGAGAATCTTCTAAAGTTCGTAAGAGTCGCGCATCACTCGTTGGATCGGAGAATTTCCGAAGTTCAAAAGGGTCGCGCATCACTCGTTGGATCGGAGAATTTCCGAAATCCGGAAGAGTTGCGCATCACTTGTTGACAAAAACATTAAGAGAGTCCAAACAAGTCACGCATCACTCGTTGGATCAAAAAATTCTCAAATCCCGAGAGGGTCGCGCATCACTCGTTGAAATGTGAAATTCTCGAAGTCCAAAAGAGTCGCGCATCACTCGTTGAATCGAAAAATTTTCAAAGTCCGGAAAAGTCGCACATCACTCGTTCGATCAAAAAATTCCCAAAGTCCGAGAGGGTCGCGCATCACTCGTCCGATCGAAAAATTCTTGAAGTTCGAGAGAGTCGCGCATCACTCGTTGGATCGGAAAATTTCCGAAGTTCGAAAGGGTCGCGCATCACTCGTTGGATCGGAGAATTTTCGAAGTCCGAAAGAGTCGCGCATCACTTGTTGGATCGAGAAATTTCCAAAGTCCGAACGAGTCGCGCATCGGTTGCTGGATCAAGAAATTTCCAAAGTCCGAAAGGGTTGCGCATCACTCGTTGGATCAAAAAATT
The DNA here is from genome assembly GCF_917208135.1 of Athalia rosae. Lineage (NCBI taxonomy): Eukaryota > Metazoa > Arthropoda > Insecta > Hymenoptera > Athaliidae > Athalia > Athalia rosae. The sequence goes on along the minus strand of NC_064032.1, from coordinate 7,181,783 downwards.
TCCGAATTCCGAGAGGGTCGCGCATCACTCGTTAAATTGTGAGATTCTCAGAGTCCGAAAGAGTCGCGCATCACTCGTTGAATCGAAAAATTTTCAAAGTCCGAAAAAGTCGCACATTACTCGTTTGATCAAGAGATTCCCAAAGTCCGAGAGGGTCGCGCATCACTCGTCCGATCGAAAAATTCTTGAAGTTCGAAAGAGTCGCGAATCACTCGTAGGATCGAAGAATTCCCGAAGTTCAAAAGGGTCGCGCATTACTCGTTGGATCAAGAAATTTTCGAAGTCCGAGAGGGTCGCGCATCACTCGTTGGTTCGAAAAATTCCTGAAATCCGACAGGGCCTCGCATTACTCGTTGTCACAAAAAATTTGAAGTCCAAAAGAGTTGCGCATCACTCGTTGGATCAAAAAATCTTCGATGTCCGAACGAGTTGCGCATCGCTCGTGGGATCGAAAAATTTTCAAAATCCGAGAGGGTCGCGCATCACTCGTTGGATCGTGAAATTCTCAGAGACCAAAAGATGTGCGCATCACTCGTTGAATCGAAAAATTTTCAAAGTCCGAGAGAGTCGCACATTACTCGTCCGATCAAGAGATTCTCAAAGTCCGAGAGGGTCGCGCATCACTCGTTGGATCGTAAAATTTCAAAAGTCCAGAAGTGTCGTGCATCACTTGTTGGATCGAGGAATTTTGTAATTACGAACGAGTCGCGCATCACTTGTTGACAAGAAAATTGAGAGAGTCCAAACGAGTCGCGCATCACTCGTTGGATCAGAGAATTTTCAAGTTCGAACGAGTCGCGCATCACCTGCTGGATCGAAGAACTTTTGAAGTCCGAAAGAGTCGCGCATCACTTGTTGGATCGAGAAATTTCCAAAGTCCGAACGAGTCGCGCATCAGTTGCTGGATCAAGAAATTTCCGAAGTCCGAAAGGGTTGCGCATCACTCGTTGGATCAAAAAATTTTCAAATTCCGAGAGGGTCGCGCATCACTCGTTGAATCGTGAAATTCTCAGAGTCCAAAAGAGTCGCGCATCACTCGTTGGATTGAAAATTTTCAAAGTCTGGAAAAGTCCTGCATTACTAGGTGGACCAGAAAATTTCCGAATTCGGACGGGGTCGGGCATCACTCAATGGTTCTGAAAAGTTTCAAAGTCTAAAAGGGTTGCGCATCACTCGTTGATTCGGAGAATTTTCAAAGTTCGGTAAAGTCATGCATCACTTGTTGGATCGGAAACCTCTCGAAGTCCGCTGGGGTCGCGCATCACTCGTAAACACAATAAATTTACATAGTCCGAGAGGGTCGCGCAACACTCGTTGATTCGAAAAATTCATGAAGTCCAAGAGAGTCGCGCATTTTTCGTTGGATCGATGGATTTTCAAAGTCCGAAAGAGTCGCGCATCCTTCGTTAGATCGGATAATTTCCAAAGTCTAAAAAAAACGCGCATCACTCGTTACATCGAAAAATTTTCATAGTCCGAGAGAGTCAAGCATCACTCGGTGAATTGAGGAATTTTCATAGTATGGAGAAGTCCCGCATCACTTGTTGGATCGGAAACTTCTTGTAGTCGGCCGGGGTCGCGCATCACTCGTCAACACAAAAAATTTATGGAGTCCAAGAGGGTCGCGCATCACTCGTCGACACAAAAAATTTACAAAGTCCGAAAGGGTCGCGAATCACTCGTTAGATCGGAAAATTTCGGATGTTTGAGAGGGTCGCGCATCACTCGTTAGATTGAAAAATTTTCAAAGTTCGAGAGGGTCGCGCATCAAACGTTGGATCAGAAAATTTTCAAAGTTCGAGAGGGTCGCGCATCACTCGTTAAATCGTGAAATTCTCAGAGTCCGAAAGAGTCGCGCATCACTCGTTGAATCGAAAAATTTTCAAAGTCCGGAAGAGTCGCACATTACTCGTCCGATCAAGAGATTTTCAAAGTCCGAAAGGGTCGCGCATCACTCGTCCGATCGAAAAATTCTTGAAGTTCGAAAAAGTCGCGCATCACTCGTTGAATCGAAAAATTCTCAAAGTCCGAAAGAGTCGCACATCACTCGTCCGATCAAGAGATTTTCAAAGTCCGAGAGGGTCGCGCATCACTCGTCCGATCAAAAAATTCTTGAAGTTCGAAAGAGTCGCGCATCACTTGTTGGATCAAGAAATTTTCGAAGTCCGAGAAGGTCGCGCATCACTCGTTGGTTCAAAAAATTCCTGAAATCCGACAGGGCCTCGCATTACTTGTTGACACAAGAAATTTGAAGTCCAAAAGAGTTGCGCATCACTCGTTGGATCGAAAAATCTTCGAAGTCCGAACGAGTCGCGCATCACTTGTTGGATCGGAAAATTTTCAAATTCCGAGAGGGTCGCGCATCACTCGTTGGATCGTGAAATTCTCAGAGACCAAAAAAGTCGCGCATCACTCGTTGAATCGAGAATCTTCTAAAGTTCGTAAGAGTCGCGCATCACTCGTTGGATCGGAGAATTTCCGAAGTTCAAAAGGGTCGCGCATCACTCGTTGGATCGGAGAATTTCCGAAATCCGGAAGAGTTGCGCATCACTTGTTGACAAAAACATTAAGAGAGTCCAAACAAGTCACGCATCACTCGTTGGATCAAAAAATTCTCAAATTCCGAGAGGGTCGCGCAACACTCGTTGAAATGTGAAATTCTCGAAGTCCAAAAGAGTCGCGCATCACTCGTTGAATCGAAAAATTTTCAAAGTCCGGAAAAGTCGCACATCACTCGTTCGATCAAAAAATTCTCAAAGTCCGAGAGGGTCGCGCATCACTCGTCCGATCGAAAAATTCTTGAAGTTCGAAAGAGTCGCGCATCACTCGTTGGATCGGAAAATTTCCGAAGTTCGAAAGGGTCGCGCATCACTCGTTGGATCGGAGAATTTCCGAAGTCCGAAAGAGTCGCGCATCACTTGTTGGATCGAGAAATTTCGAAAGTCTGAACGAGTCGCGCATCGGTTGCTGGATCAAAAAATTTCCAAAGTCCGAAAGGGTTGCGCATCACTCGTTGGATCAAAAAATTTCCGAATTCCGAGAGGGTCGCGCATCACTCGTTAAATTGTGAGATTCTCAGAGTCCGAAAGAGTCGCGCATCACTCGTTGAATCGAAAAATTTTCAAAGTCCGAAAAAGTCGCACATTACTCGTTTGATCAAGAGATTCCCAAAGTCCGAGAGGGTCGCGCATCACTCGTCCGATCGAAAAATTCTTGAAGTTCGAAAGAGTCGCGAATCACTCGTAGGATCGAAGAATTCCCGAAGTTCAAAAGGGTCGCGCATTACTCGTTCGATCAAGAAATTTTCGAAGTCCGAGAGGGTCGCGCATCACTCGTTGGTTCGAAAAATTTCTGAAATCCGACAGGGCCTCGCATTACTCGTTGTCACAAAAAATTTGAAGTCCAAAAGAGTTGCGCATCACTCGTTGGATCAAAAAATCTTCGATGTCCGAACGAGTTGCGCATCGCTCGTAGGATCGAAAAATTTTCAAAATCCGAGAGGGTCGCGCATCACTCGTTGGATCGTGAAATTCTCAGAGACCAAAAGATGTGCGCATCACTCGTTGAATCGAAAAATTTTCAAAGTCCGAGAGAGTCGCACATTACTCGTCCGATCAAGAGATTCTCAAAGTCCGAGAGGGTCGCGCATCACTCGTTGGATCGTAAAATTTCAAAAGTCCAGAAGTGTCGTGCATCACTTGTTGGATCGAGGAATTTTGTAATTACGAACGAGTCGCGCATCACTTGTTGACAAGAAAATTGAGAGAGTCCAAACGAGTCGCGCATCACGCGTTGGATCAGAGAATTTTCAAGTTCGAACGAGTCGCGCATCACCTGCTGGATCGAAGAACTTTTGAAGTCCGAAAGAGTCGCGCATCACTTGTTGGATCGAGAAATTTCCAAAGTCCGAACGAGTCGCGCATCAGTTGCTGGATCAAGAAATTTCCGAAGTCCGAAAGGGTTGCGCATCACTCGTTGGATCAAAAAATTTTCAAATTCCGAGAGGGTCGCGCATCACTCGTTGAATCGTGAAATTCTCAGAGTCCAAAAGAGTCGCGCATCACTCGTTGAATCGAAAAATTTTCAAAGTCCGAAAGAGTCGCACATTACTCGTTCGATCGAGAGATTCTCAAAGTCCGAAAGGGTCGCGCATCACTCGTCCGATCGAAAAATTCTTGAAGTTCGAAAGAGTCGCGCATCACTCGTTGGATCGAAGAATTTTCAAAGTCCGGAAAAGTCGCACATCACTCGTTCGATCAAAAAATTCTCAAAGTCCGAGAGGGTCGCGCATCACTCGTCCGATCGAAAAATTCTTGAAGTTCGAAAGAGTCGCGCATCACTCGTTGGATCGGAAAATTTCCGAAGTTCGAAAGGGTCGCGCATCACTCGTTGGATCGGAGAATTTCCGAAGTCCGAAAGAGTCGCGCATCACTTGTTGGATCGAGAAATTTCGAAAGTCTGAACGAGTCGCGCATCGGTTGCTGGATCAAAAAATTTCCAAAGTCCGAAAGGGTTGCGCATCACTCGTTGGATCAAAAAATTTCCGAATTCCGAGAGGGTCGCGCATCACTCGTTAAATTGTGAGATTCTCAGAGTCCGAAAGAGTCGCGCATCACTCGTTGAATCGAAAAATTTTCAAAGTCCGAAAAAGTCGCACATTACTCGTTTGATCAAGAGATTCCCAAAGTCCGAGAGGGTCGCGCATCACTCGTCCGATCGAAAAATTCTTGAAGTTCGAAAGAGTCGCGAATCACTCGTAGGATCGAAGAATTCCCGAAGTTCAAAAGGGTCGCGCATTACTCGTTCGATCAAGAAATTTTCGAAGTCCGAGAGGGTCGCGCATCACTCGTTGGTTCGAAAAATTTCTGAAATCCGACAGGGCCTCGCATTACTCGTTGTCACAAAAAATTTGAAGTCCAAAAGAGTTGCGCATCACTCGTTGGATCAAAAAATCTTCGATGTCCGAACGAGTTGCGCATCGCTCGTAGGATCGAAAAATTTTCAAAATCCGAGAGGGTCGCGCATCACTCGTTGGATCGTGAAATTCTCAGAGACCAAAAGATGTGCGCATCACTCGTTGAATCGAAAAATTTTCAAAGTCCGAGAGAGTCGCACATTACTCGTCCGATCAAGAGATTCTCAAAGTCCGAGAGGGTCGCGCATCACTCGTTGGATCGTAAAATTTCAAAAGTCCAGAAGTGTCGTGCATCACTTGTTGGATCGAGGAATTTTGTAATTACGAACGAGTCGCGCATCACTTGTTGACAAGAAAATTGAGAGAGTCCAAACGAGTCGCGCATCACGCGTTGGATCAGAGAATTTTCAAGTTCGAACGAGTCGCGCATCACCTGCTGGATCGAAGAACTTTTGAAGTCCGAAAGAGTCGCGCATCACTTGTTGGATCGAGAAATTTCCAAAGTCCGAACGAGTCGCGCATCAGTTGCTGGATCAAGAAATTTCCGAAGTCCGAAAGGGTTGCGCATCACTCGTTGGATCAAAAAATTTTCAAATTCCGAGAGGGTCGCGCATCACTCGTTGAATCGTGAAATTCTCAGAGTCCAAAAGAGTCGCGCATCACTCGTTGAATCGAAAAATTTTCAAAGTCCGAAAGAGTCGCACATTACTCGTTCGATCGAGAGATTCTCAAAGTCCGAAAGGGTCGCGCATCACTCGTCCGATCGAAAAATTCTTGAAGTTCGAAAGAGTCGCGCATCACTCGTTGGATCGAAGAATTCCCAAAGTTTGAAAGGGTCGCGCATCACTCGTTGAATCGAAAAATTTTCAAAGTCCGAAAGAGTCGCACATTACTCATTCGATCAAGAGATTCCCAAAGTCCGAAAGAGTTGCGCATCACTCGTCAGATCAGAAAATCTACGAAGTCCGAACGAGTCGCGCATCACTTGTTGGATCAAAAAATTTCCAAAGTCCGAAAGGGTCGCGCATCACTAGTTGGATCGTAAAACTCTCAGAGACCAAAAGAGTCGCGCATCGCTCGTTGAATCGAAAAATTTCAAGAGTCCAGAAGCTTCGTGCATCACTTGTTGGATCGAGAAATTTTTGAATTACGAACGAGTCGCGCATCACTTGTGGACAAAAAAATTAAGAGAGTCCAAACGAGTCACGCATGACTCGTTAGATCGGAAAATTTTTAAGTTCGAACGAGTCGCGCATCACTTGCTGGATCGAAGAACTTTCGAAGTCCGAGAGAGTCGCGCATCACTCGTCAGATCGAAAAATTTTCAAAGTCTGAAAGAGTCGCGCATCACTTGTTAGATCGAGAAATTTTCAAATTCCGAACGAGTCGCGCATCACTTGTGAGATCAAAAAATTTTCAAAGTCCGAGAGGGTCGCGCATCACTCGTTGGATCGTAAAATTTTCAAAGTCCGAGAGAGTCGTGAATGACTTGTTGGATCGGAAAATCTTGAAAGTCCGAAAGGGTCACGCATCACTCGTTGGTTCAAAAAATTTCTGAAATCCGACAGGGCCTCGCATAACTCGTTGACACAAAGAATTTGGAGTCCAAAAGAGTTGCGCATCACTCGTTAGATCAAAAAATCTTCGATGTCCAAACGAGTCGCGCATCACTCGTTGAATCGAGAATCTTTCAAAGTCCGAAAGAGTCGCACATTACTCGTTCGATCAAGAAATTTTCAAATTCCGAGAGGGTCGCGCATCACTCGTTGAATCGTGAGATTCTCAGAGTCCAAAAGAGTCGCGCATCACTCGTTGAATCGAAAAATTTTCAAAGTCCGAAAGAGTCACACATTACTCGTTTGATTAAGAGATTCTCAATGTCCGAGAGGGTCGCGCATCACTCGTCCGATCGAAAAATTCTTGAAGTTCGAAAGAGTCGCGCATCACTCGTTGGATCGAAGAATTCCCAAAGTTCGAAAGGGTCGCGCATCACTCGTTGGATCAAGAAATTTCTGAAGTCCAAGACGGTCGCGCATCACTCGTTGGTTCAAAGAATTTCTGAAATCCGACAGGGCCTCGCATTACTCGTTGACACAAAAAATTTGAAGTCCAAAAGAGTTGCGCATCACTCGTTGGATCAAAAGATCTTCGATGTCCGAACGAGTCGCGCATCACTTGTTGGATCAGAAAATTTTTAAATTCCGAGAGGGTCGCGCATCACTCGTTGGATCGTGAAATTCTCAGAGACCAAAAAAGTCGCGCATCACTCGTTGGATCGAGAATCTTCCAAAGTCCGAAAGAGTCGCACATTACTCGTTCGATCAAGAAATTTTCGAAGTCCGAGAGGGTCGCGCATCACTCGTTGGATCGTAAAATTTCAAGAGTCCAGAAGTGTCGTACATCACTTGTTGGATCGAGGAATTTTCAAATTACGAACGAATCGCGCATTACTTGTTGACAAAAAAATTAAGAGAGTCCAAACGAGTCGCGCATCACTCGTTGGATCGAAGAATTCCCAAAGTTCGAAAAGGTCGCGCATCACTCGTTGGATCAAGAAATTTTTGAAGTCCAAGACGGTCGCGCATCACTCGTTGGTTCGAAAAATTTCTGAAATCCGACAGGGCCTCGCATTACTCGTTGACACAAAAAATTTGAAGTCCAAAAGAGTTGCGCATCACTCGTTGGATCAAAAAATCTTCGATGTCCGAACGAGTTGCGCATCGCTCGTAGGATCGAAAAATTTTCAAAATCCGAGAGGGTCGCGCATCACTCGTTGGATCGTGAAATTCTCAGAGACCAAAAGATGTGCGCATCACTCGTTGAATCGAAAAATTTTCAAAGTCCGAGAGAGTCGCACATTACTCGTCCGATCAAGAGATTCTCAAAGTCCGAGAGGGTCGCGCATCACTCGTTGGATCGTAAAATTTCAAAAGTCCAGAAGTGTCGTGCATCACTTGTTGGATCGAGGAATTTTGTAATTACGAACGAGTCGCGCATCACTTGTTGACAAGAAAATTGAGAGAGTCCAAACGAGTCGCGCATCACTCGTTGGATCAGAGAATTTTCAAGTTCGAACGAGTCGCGCATCACCTGCTGGATCGAAGAACTTTTGAAGTCCGAAAGAGTCGCGCATCACTTGTTGGATCGAGAAATTTCCAAAGTCCGAACGAGTCGCGCATCAGTTGCTGGATCAAGAAATTTCCAAAGTCCGAAAGGGTTGCGCATCACTCGTTGGATCAAAAAATTTTCAAATTCCGAGAGGGTCGCGCATCACTCGTTGAATCGTGAAATTCTCAGAGTCCAAAAGAGTCGCGCATCACTCGTTGAATCGAAAAATTTTCAAAGTCCGAAAGAGTCGCACATTACTCGTTCGATCGAGAGATTCTCAAAGTCCGAAAGGGTCGCGCATCACTCGTCCGATCGAAAAATTCTTGAAGTTCGAAAGAGTCGCGCATCACTCGTTGGATCGAAGAATTCCCGAAGTTTGAAAGGGTCGCGCATCACTCGTTGAATCGAAAAATTTTCAAAGTCCGAAAGAGTCGCACATTACTCGTTCGATCAAGAGATTCCCAAAGTCCGAAAGAGTTGCGCATCACTCGTCAGATCAGAAAATCTTCGAAGTCCGAACGAGTCGCGCATCACTTGTTGGATCAAAAAATTTCCAAAGTCCGAAAGGGTCGCGCATCACTAGTTGGATCGTAAAACTCTCAGAGACCAAAAGAGTCGCGCATCGCTCGTTGAATCGAAAAATTTCAAGAGTCCAGAAGCTTCGTGCATCACTTGTTGGATCGAGAAATTTTTGAATTACGAACGAGTCGCGCATCACTTGTTGACAAAAAAATTAAGAGAGTCCAAACGAGTCACGCATGACTCGTTAGATCGGAAAATTTTTAAGTTCGAACGAGTCGCGCATCACTTGCTGGATCGAAGAACTTTCGAAGTCCGAGAGAGTCGCGCATCACTCGTCAGATCGAAAAATTTTCAAAGTCTGAAAGAGTCGCGCATCACTTGTTAGATCGAGAAATTTTCAAATTCCGAACGAGTCGCGCATCACTTGTAAGATCACAAAATTTTCAAAGTCCGAGAGGGTCGCGCATCACTCGTTGGATCGTAAAATTTTCAAAGTCCGAGAGAGTCGTGAATGACTTGTTGGATCGGAAAATCTTGAAAGTCCGAAAGGGTCACGCATCACTCGTTGGTTCAAAAAATTTCTGAAATCCGACAGGGCCTCGCATAACTCGTTGACACAAAGAATTTGGAGTCCAAAAGAGTTGCGCATCACTCGTTAGATCAAAAAATCTTCGATGTCCAAACGAGTCGCGCATCACTCGTTGAATCGAGAATCTTTCAAAGTCCGAAAGAGTCGCACATTACTCGTTCGATCAAGAAATTTTCAAATTCCGAGAGGGTCGCGCATCACTCGTTGAATCGTGAGATTCTCAGAGTCCAAAAAAGTCGCGCATCACTCGTTGAATCGAAAAATTTTCAAAGTCCGAAAGAGTCACACATTACTCGTTTGATTAAGAGATTCTCAATGTCCGAGAGGGTCGCGCATCACTCGTCCGATCGAAAAATTCTTGAAGTTCGAAAGAGTCGCGCATCACTCGTTGGATCGAAGAATTCCCAAAGTTCGAAAGGGTCGCGCATCACTCGTTGGATCAAGAAATTTCTGAAGTCCAAGACGGTCGCGCATCACTCGTTGGTTCAAAGAATTTCTGAAATCCGACAGGGCCTCGCATTACTCGTTGACACAAAAAATTTGAAGTCCAAAAGAGTTGCGCATCACTCGTTGGATCAAAAGATCTTCGATGTCCGAACGAGTCGCGCATCACTTGTTGGATCAGAAAATTTTTAAATTCCGAGAGGGTCGCGCATCACTCGTTGGATCGTGAAATTCTCAGAGACCAAAAAAGTCGCGCATCACTCGTTGGATCGAGAATCTTCCAAAGTCCGAAAGAGTCGCACATTACTCGTTCGATCAAGAAATTTTCGAAGTCCGAGAGGGTCGCGCATCACTCGTTGGATCGTAAAATTTCAAGAGTCCAGAAGTGTCGTACATCACTTGTTGGATCGAGGAATTTTCAAATTACGAACGAATCGCGCATCACTTGTTGACAAAAAAATTAAGAGAGTCCAAACGAGTCGCGCATCACTCGTTGGATCGAAGAATTCCCAAAGTTCGAAAAGGTCGCGCATCACTCGTTGGATCAAGAAATTTTTGAAGTCCAAGACGGTCGCGCATCACTCGTTGGTTCGAAAAATTTCTGAAATCCGACAGGGCCTCGCATTACTCGTTGACACAAAAAATTTGAAGTCCAAAAGAGTTGCGCATCACTCGTTGGATCAAAAAATCTTCGATGTCCGAACGAGTCGCGCATCACTTGTTGGATCGAAAAATTTCCAAATTCCGAGAGGGTGCCGCATCACTCGTTGGATCGTGAAATCCTCAGAGACCAAAAGAGGTGCGCATCACTCGTTGAATCGAAAAATTTTCAAAGTCCGAGAGAGTCGCACATTACTCGTCCGATCAAGAGATTCTCAAAGTCCGAGAGGGTCGCGCATTACTCGTCCGATCAAAAAATTCTTGAAGTTCGAAAGAGTCGCGCATCACTCGTTGGATCGAAGAATTTCCGAAGTACGAAAGGGCCGCGCATCACTTGTTGAATCAAGAAATTTTCGAAGTCTGAGAGGGTCGCGCATCACTCGTTGGTTCAAGAAATTCCTAAAATCCGACAGAGCCTCGCATTACTCGTTGACACAAAAAATTTGAAGTCCAAAAAAGTTGCGCATCACTCGTTGGATCACAAAATCTTCGAAGTCCGAACGAGTCACGCATCACAAGTTGGATCAAGAAATTTCCATAGTTCGAGAGAGTCACGCATCACTCGTTGGATCGGAAAATTTTCATAGTCCGAGAGAGTCACGCATTACTCGGTAAATTAGAAAATTTTCATAGTCCGGAGAAGTCGCGCATCACTCGTTCGATCGAGAAAATTCTCAAAGTTTGTGAGAGTCGCGCATCACTCGTTGGATCAAAAAATTTTCATAGTCCGAGAGAGTCACGCATCACTCGTTGGATCGGAAAATTTTCATAGTCCGAGAACGTCACGCATTACTCGGTAAATTAGAAAATTTTCATAGTGCGGAGAAGTCGCGCATCACTCGTTCGATCGAAAAATTCTCGAAGTTTGTAAGAGTCGCGCATCACTCGTAAGATCGAAGAATTTCCAAAGTCCAAACGGGTCGCGCATCACTGGGTCGATCGAAAAATTTTCGAAAATCGAGAGGGTCGCGCATCACTCGTTGGATCAGGAAATTTCCAAAGTCCAAAAGGGTCGCGCATCACTTGTTCGATCGAAAATTCTCAACGTCCGATAGAGTCACGCATCACTCGTTGGTTCGAAAAATTTTCATAGTCCGAAAGAGTCAGGCATTGGTCGGTGGATTGAGAAATTTCCATAGTCCGAAGAAGTCACGCATCACTTGTTGGATCGGAAACTTTTCGAAGTCCGCCGGGGTCGCGCATCACTCGTTAGATCGAAAAATTTTGGATGTTTGAGAGGGTCGCGCATCACTCGTTAGATTGAAAAATTCTCAAAGTTCGAGAGGGTCGCGCATCAAACGTTGGATCAGAAAATTTTCAAAGTTCAAAAGGGTCGCGCATCACTCGTTGGATTGAAAATTTTCAAAGTCTGGAAAAGTCCTGCATTACTAGGTGGACCAGAAAATTTCCGAATTCGGACGGGGTCGGGCATCACTCAATGGTTCTGAAAAGTTTCAAAGTCTAAAAGGGTTGCGCATCACTCGTTGATTCGGAGAATTTTCAAAGTTCGGTAAAGTCATGCATCACTTGTTGGATCGGAAACCTCTCGAAGTCCGCTGGGGTCGCGCATCACTCGTAAACACAATAAATTTACATAGTCCGAGAGGGTCGCGCAACACTCGTTGATTCGAAAAATTCATGAAGTCCAAGAGAGTCGCGCATTTTTCGTTGGATCGATGGATTTTCAAAGTCCGAAAGAGTCGCGCATCCTTCGTTAGATCGGATAATTTCCAAAGTCTAAAAAAAACGCGCATCACTCGTTAGATCGAAAAATTTTCATAGTCCGAGAGAGTCAAGCATCACTCGGTGAATTGAGGAATTTTCATAGTATGGAGAAGTCCCGCATCACTTGTTGGATCGGAAACTTCTTGTAGTCCGCCGGGGTCGCGCATCACTCGTCAACACAAGAAATTTATGGAGTCCAAGAGGGTCGCGCATCACTCGTCGACACAAAAAATTTACAAAGTCCGAAAGGGTCGCGAATCACTCGTTAGATCGGAAAATTTCGGATGTTTGAGAGGGTCGCGCATCACTCGTTAGATTGAAAAATTTTCAAAGTTCGAGAGGGTCGCGCATCAAACGTTGGATCAGAAAATTTTCAAAGTTCGAAAAAGTCGCGCATCACTCGTTGAATCGAAAAATTCTCAAAGTCCGAAAAAGTCGCACATCACTCGTCCGATCAAGAGATTTTCAAAGTCCGAGAGGGTCGCGCATCACTCGTCCGATCAAAAAATTCTTGAAGTTCGAAAGAGTCGCGCATCACTTGTTGGATCAAGAAATTTTCGAAGTCCGAGAAGGTCGCGCATCACTCGTTGGTTCAAAAAATTTCTGAAATCCGACAGGGCCTCGCATTACTTGTTGACACAAAAAATTTGAAGTCCAAAAGAGTTGCGCATCACTCGTTGGATCGAAAAATCTTCGAAGTCCGAACGAGTCGCGCATCACTTGTTGGATCGGAAAATTTTCAAATTCCGAGAGGGTCGCGCATCACTCGTTGGATCGTGAAATTCTCAGAGACCAAAAAAGTCGCGCATCACTCGTTGAATCGAGAATCTTCTAAAGTTCGTAAGAGTCGCGCATCACTCGTTGGATCGGAGAATTTCCGAAGTTCAAAAGGGTCGCGCATCACTCGTTGGATCGGAGAATTTCCGAAATCCGGAAGAGTTGCGCATCACTTGTTGACAAAAACATTAAGAGAGTCCAAACAAGTCACGCATCACTCGTTGGATCAAAAAATTCTCAAATTCCGAGAGGGTCGCGCATCACTCGTTGAAATGTGAAATTCTCGAAGTCCAAAAGAGTCGCGCATCACTCGTTGAATCGAAAAATTTTCAAAGTCCGGAAAAGTCGCACATCACTCGTTCGATCAAAAAATTCTCAAAGTCCGAGAGGGTCGCGCATCACTCGTCCGATCGAAAAATTCTTGAAGTTCGAAAGAGTCGCGCATCACTCGTTGGATCGGAAAATTTCCGAAGTTCGAAAGGGTCGCGCATCACTCGTTGGATCGGAGAATTTCCGAAGTCCGAAAGAGTCGCGCATCACTTGTTGGATCGAGAAATTTCCAAAGTCCGAACGAGTCGCGCATCGGTTGCTGGATCAAGAAATTTCCAAAGTCCAAAAGGGTTGCGCATCACTCGTTGGATCAAAAAATTTCCGAATTCCGAGAGGGTCGCGCATCACTCGTTAAATTGTGAAATTCTCAGAGTCCAAAAGAGTCGCGCATCACTCGTTGAATCGAAAAATTTTCAAAGTCCGAAAAAGTCGCACATTACTCGTTTGATCAAGAGATTCCCAAAGTCCGAGAGGGTCGCGCATCACTCGTCCGATCGAAAAATTCTTGAAGTTCGAAAGAGTCGCGAATCACTCGTAGGATCGAAGAATTCCCGAAGTTCAAAAGGGTCGCGCATTACTCGTTGGATCAAGAAATTTTCGAAGTCCGAGAGGGTCGCGCATCACTCGTTGGTTCGAAAAATTCCTGAAATCCGACAGGGCCTCGCATTACTCGTTGTCACAAAAAATTTGAAGTCCAAAAGAGTTGCGCATCACTCGTTGGATCAAAAAATCTTCGATGTCCGAACGAGTTGCGCATCGCTCGTAGGATCGGAAAATTTTCAAAATCCGAGAGGGTCGCGCATCACTCGTTGGATCGTGAAATTCTCAGAGACCAAAAGATGTGCGCATCACTCGTTGAATCGAAAAATTTTCAAAGTCCGAGAGAGTCGCACATTACTCGTCCGATCAAGAGATTCTCAAAGTCCGAGAGGGTCGCGCATCACTCGTTGGATCGTAAAATTTCAAAAGTCCAGAAGTGTCGTGCATCACTTGTTGGATCGAGGAATTTTGTAATTACGAACGAGTCGCGCATCACTTGTTGACAAGAAAATTGAGAGAGTCCAAACGAGTCGCGCATCACTCGTTGGATCAGAGAATTTTCAAGTTCGAACGAGTCGCGCATCACCTGCTGGATCGAAGAACTTTTGAAGTCCGAAAGAGTCGCGCATCACTTGTTGGATCGAGAAATTTCCAAAGTCCGAACGAGTCGCGCATCAGTTGCTGGATCAAGAAATTTCCAAAGTCCGAAAGGGTTGCGCATCACTCGTTGGATCAAAAAATTTTCAAATTCCGAGAAGGTCGCGCATCACTCGTTGAATCGTGAAATTCTCAGAGTCCAAAAGAGTCGCGCATCACTCGTTGAATCGAAAAATTTTCAAATTCCGAAAGAGTCGCACATTACTCGTTCGATCGAGAGATTCTCAAAGTCCGAAAGGGTCGCGCATCACTCGTCCGATCGAAAAATTCTTGAAGTTCGAAAGAGTCGCGCATCACTCGTTGGATCGAAGAATTCCCGAAGTTTGAAAGGGTCGCGCATCACTCGTTGAATTGAAAAATTTTCAAAGTCCGAAAGAGTCGCACATTACTCGTTCGATCAAGAGATTCCCAAAGTCCGAAAGAGTTGCGCATCACTCGTCAGATCAGAAAATCTTCGAAGTCCGAACGAGTCGCGCATCACTTGTTGGATCAGAAAATTTCCAAAGTCCGAAAGGGTCGCGCATCACTAGTTGGATCGTAAAACTCTCAGAGACCAAAAGAGTCGCGCATCGCTCGTTGAATCGAAAAATTTCAAGAGTCCAGAAGCTTCGTGCATCACTTGTTGGATCGAGAAATTTTTGAATTACGAACGAGTCGCGCATCACTTGTGGACAAAAAAATTAAGAGAGTCCAAACGAGTCACGCATGACTCGTTAGATCGGAAAATTTTTAAGTTCGAACGAGTCGCGCATCACTTGCTGGATCGAAGAACTTTCGAAGTCCGAGAGAGTCGCGCATCACTCGTCAGATCGAAAAATTTTCAAAGTCTGAAAGAGTCGCGCATCACTTGTTAGATCGAGAAATTTTCAAATTCCGAACGAGTCGCGCATCACTTGTGAGATCAAAAAATTTTCAAAGTCCGAGAGGGTCGCGCATCACTCGTTGGATCGTAAAATTTTCAAAGTCCGAGAGAGTCGTGAATGACTTGTTGGATCGGAAAATCTTGAAAGTCCGAAAGGGTCACGCATCACTCGTTGGTTCAAAAAATTTCTGAAATCCGACAGGGCCTCGCATAACTCGTCGACACAAAGAATTTGGAGTCCAAAAGAGTTGCGCATCACTCGTTAGATCAAAAAATCTTCGATGTCCAAACGAGTCGCGCATCACTCGTTGAATCGAGAATCTTTCAAAGTCCGAAAGAGTCGCACATTACTCGTTCGATCAAGAAATTTTCAAATTCCGAGAGGGTCGCGCATTACTCGTTGAATCGTGAGATTCTCAGAGTCCAAAAGAGTCGCTCATCACTCGTTGAATCGAAAAATTTTCAAAGTCCGAAAGAGTCACACATTACTCGTTTGATTAAGAGATTCTCAATGTCCGAGAGGGTCGCGCATCACTCGTCCGATCGAAAAATTCTTGAAGTTCGAAAGAGTCGCGCATCACTCGTTGGATCGAAGAATTCCCAAAGTTCGAAAGGGTCGCGCATCACTCGTTGGATCAAGAAATTTCTGAAGTCCAAGACGGTCGCGCATCACTCGTTGGTTCAAAGAATTTCTGAAATCCGACAGGGCCTCGCATTACTCGTTGACACAAAAAATTTGAAGTCCAAAAGAGTTGCGCATCACTCGTTGGATCAAAAGATCTTCGATGTCCGAACGAGTCGCGCATCACTTGTTGGATCAGAAAATTTTTAAATTCCGAGAGGGTCGCGCATCACTCGTTGGATCGTGAAATTCTCAGAGACCAAAAAAGTCGCGCATCACTCGTTGGATCGAGAATCTTCCAAAGTCCGAAAAAGTCGCACATTACTCGTTTGATCAAGAGATTCCCAAAGTCCGAGAGGGTCGCGCATCACTCGTCCGATCGAAAAATTCTTGAAGTTCGAAAGAGTCGCGAATCACTCGTAGGATCGAAGAATTCCCGAAGTTCAAAAGGGTCGCGCATTACTCGTTGGATCAAGAAATTTTCGAAGTCCGAGAGGGTCGCGCATCACTCGTTGGTTCGAAAAATTCCTGAAATCCGACAGGGCCTCGCATTACTCGTTGTCACAAAAAATTTGAAGTCCAAAAGAGTTGCGCATCACTCGTTGGATCAAAAAATCTTCGATGTCCGAACGAGTTGCGCATCGCTCGTAGGATCGGAAAATTTTCAAAATCCGAGAGGGTCGCGCATCACTCGTTGGATCGTGAAATTCTCAGAGACCAAAAGATGTGCGCATCACTCGTTGAATCGAAAAATTTTCAAAGTCCGAGAGAGTCGCACATTACTCGTCCGATCAAGAGATTCTCAAAGTCCGAGAGGGTCGCGCATCACTCGTTGGATCGTAAAATTTCAAAAGTCCAGAAGTGTCGTGCATCACTTGTTGGATCGAGGAATTTTGTAATTACGAACGAGTCGCGCATCACTTGTTGACAAGAAAATTGAGAGAGTCCAAACGAGTCGCGCATCACTCGTTGGATCAGAGAATTTTCAAGTTCGAACGAGTCGCGCATCACCTGCTGGATCGAAGAACTTTTGAAGTCCGAAAGAGTCGCGCATCACTTGTTGGATCGAGAAATTTCCAAAGTCCGAACGAGTCGCGCATCAGTTGCTGGATCAAGAAATTTCCAAAGTCCGAAAGGGTTGCGCATCACTCGTTGGATCAAAAAAATTTTCAAATTCCGAGAAGGTCGCGCATCACTCGTTGAATCGTGAAATTCTCAGAGTCCAAAAGAGTCGCGCATCACTCGTTGAATCGAAAAATTTTCAAATTCCGAAAGAGTCGCACATTACTCGTTCGATCGAGAGATTCTCAAAGTCCGAAAGGGTCGCGCATCACTCGTCCGATCGAAAAATTCTTGAAGTTCGAAAGAGTCGCGCATCACTCGTTGGATCGAAGAATTCCCGAAGTTTGAAAGGGTCGCGCATCACTCGTTGAATTGAAAAATTTTCAAAGTCCGAAAGAGTCGCACATTACTCGTTCGATCAAGAGATTCCCAAAGTCCGAAAGAGTTGCGCATCACTCGTCAGATCAGAAAATCTTCGAAGTCCGAACGAGTCGCGCATCACTTGTTGGATCAGAAAATTTCCAAAGTCCGAAAGGGTCGCGCATCACTAGTTGGATCGTAAAACTCTCAGAGACCAAAAGAGTCGCGCATCGCTCGTTGAATCGAAAAATTTCAAGAGTCCAGAAGCTTCGTGCATCACTTGTTGGATCGAGAAATTTTTGAATTACGAACGAGTCGCGCATCACTTGTGGACAAAAAAATTAAGAGAGTCCAAACGAGTCACGCATGACTCGTTAGATCGGAAAATTTTTAAGTTCGAACGAGTCGCGCATCACTTGCTGGATCGAAGAACTTTCGAAGTCCGAGAGAGTCGCGCATCACTCGTCAGATCGAAAAATTTTCAAAGTCTGAAAGAGTCGCGCATCACTTGTTAGATCGAGAAATTTTCAAATTCCGAACGAGTCGCGCATCACTTGTGAGATCAAAAAATTTTCAAAGTCCGAGAGGGTCGCGCATCACTCGTTGGATCGTAAAATTTTCAAAGTCCGAGAGAGTCGTGAATGACTTGTTGGATCGGAAAATCTTGAAAGTCCGAAAGGGTCACGCATCACTCGTTGGTTCAAAAAATTTCTAAAATCCGACAGGGCCTCGCATAACTCGTCGACACAAAGAATTTGGAGTCCAAAAGAGTTGCGCATCACTCGTTAGATCAAAAAAATCTTCGATGTCCAAACGAGTCGCGCATCACTCGTTGAATCGAGAATCTTTCAAAGTCCGAAAGAGTCGCACATTACTCGTTCGATCAAGAAATTTTCAAATTCCGAGAGGGTCGCGCATTACTCGTTGAATCGTGAGATTCTCAGAGTCCAAAAGAGTCGCTCATCACTCGTTGAATCGAAAAATTTTCAAAGTCCGAAAGAGTCACACATTACTCGTTTGATTAAGAGATTCTCAATGTCCGAGAGGGTCGCGCATCACTCGTCCGATCGAAAAATTCTTGAAGTTCGAAAGAGTCGCGCATCACTCGTTGGATCGAAAAATTCCCAAAGTCCGAAAGGGTCGCGCATCACTCGTTGGATCAAGAAATTTCTGAAGTCCAAGACGGTCGCGCATCACTCGTTGGTTCAAAGAATTTCTGAAATCCGACAGGGCCTCGCATTACTCGTTGACACAAAAAATTTGAAGTCCAAAAGAGTTGCGCATCACTCGTTGGATCAAAAGATCTTCGATGTCCGAACGAGTCGCGCATCACTTGTTGGATCAGAAAATTTTTAAATTCCGAGAGGGTCGCGCATCACTCGTTGGATCGTGAAATTCTCAGAGACCAAAAAAGTCGCGCATCACTCGTTGGATCGAGAATCTTCCAAAGTCCGAAAGAGTCGCACATTACTCGTTCGATCAAGAAATTTTCGAAGTCCGAGAGGGTCGCGCATCACTCGTTGGATCGTAAAATTTCAAGAGTCCAGAAGTGTCGTACATCACTTGTTGGATCGAGGAATTTTCAAATTACGAACGAATCGCGCATTACTTGTTGACAAAAAAATTAAGAGAGTCCAAACGAGTCGCGCATCACTCGTTGGATCGAAGAATTCCCAAAGTTCGAAAAGGTCGCGCATCACTCGTTGGATCAAGAAATTTTTGAAGTCCAAGACGGTCGCGCATCACTCGTTGGTTCGAAAAATTTCTGAAATCCGACAGGGCCTCGCATTACTCGTTGACACAAAAAATTTGAAGTCCAAAAGAGTTGCGCATCACTCGTTGGATCAAAAAATCTTCGATGTCCGAACGAGTTGCGCATCGCTCGTAGGATCGAAAAATTTTCAAAATCCGAGAGGGTCGCGCATCACTCGTTGGATCGTGAAATTCTCAGAGACCAAAAGATGTGCGCATCACTCGTTGAATCGAAAAATTTTCAAAGTCCGAGAGAGTCGCACATTACTCGTCCGATCAAGAGATTCTCAAAGTCCGAGAGGGTCGCGCATCACTCGTTGGATCGTAAAATTTCAAAAGTCCAGAAGTGTCGTGCATCACTTGTTGGATCGAGGAATTTTGTAATTACGAACGAGTCGCGCATCACTTGTTGACAAGAAAATTGAGAGAGTCCAAACGAGTCGCGCATCACTCGTTGGATCAGAGAATTTTCAAGTTCGAACGAGTCGCGCATCACCTGCTGGATCGAAGAACTTTTGGAGTCCGAAAGAGTCGCGCATCACTTGTTGGATCGAGAAATTTCCAAAGTCCGAACGAGTCGCGCATCAGTTGCTGGATCAAGAAATTTCCAAAGTCCGAAAGGGTTGCGCATCACTCGTTGGATCAAAAAATTTTCAAATTCCGAGAGGGTCGCGCATCACTCGTTGAATCGTGAAATTCTCAGAGTCCAAAAGAGTCGCGCATCACTCGTTGAATCGAAAAATTTTCAAAGTCCGAAAGAGTCGCACATTACTTGTTCGATCGAGAGATTCTCAAAGTCCGAAAGGGTCGCGCATCACTCGTCCGATCGAAAAATTCTTGTAGTTCGAAAGAGTCGCGCATCACTCGTTGGATCGAAGAATTCCCGAAGTTTGAAAGGGTCGCGCATCACTCGTTGAATCGAAAAATTTTCAAAGTCCGAAAGAGTCGCACATTACTCGTTCGATCAAGAGATTCCCAAAGTCCGAAAGAGTTGCGCATCACTCGTCAGATCAGAAAATCTTCGAAGTCCGAACGAGTCGCGCATCACTTGTTGGATAAAAAAATTTCCAAAGTCCGAAAGGGTCGCGCATCACTAGTTGGATCGCAAAACTCTCAGAGACCAAAAGAGTCGCGCATCGCTCGTTGAATCGAAAAATTTCAAGAGTCCAGAAGCTTCGTGCATCACTTGTTGGATCGAGAAATTTTTGAATTACGAACGAGTCGCGCATCACTTGTTGACAAAAAAATTAAGAGAGTCCAAACGAGTCACGCATGACTCGTTAGATCGGAAAATTTTTAAGTTCGAACGAGTCGCGCATCACTTGCTGGATCGAAGAACTTTCGAAGTCCGAGAGAGTCGCGCATCACTCGTCAGATCGAAAAATTTTCAAAGTCTGAAAGAGTCGCGCATCACTTGTTAGATCGAGAAATTTTCAAATTCCGAACGAGTCGCGCATCACTTGTGAGATCAAAAAATTTTCAAAGTCCGAGAGGGTCGCGCATCACTCGTTGGATCGTAAAATTTTCAAAGTCCGAGAGAGTCGTGAATGACTTGTTGGATCGGAAAATCTTGAAAGTCCGAAAGGGTCACGCATCACTCGTTGGTTCAAAAAATTTCTTAAATCCGACAGGGCCTCGCATAACTCGTTGACACAAAGAATTTGGAGTCCAAAAGAGTTGCGCATCACTCGTTAGATCAAAAAATCTTCGATGTCCAAACGAGTCGCGCATCACTCGTTGAATCGAGAATCTTTCAAAGTCCGAAAGAGTCGCACATTACTCGTTCGATCAAGAAATTTTCAAATTCCGAGAGGGTCGCGCATCACTTGTTGAATCGTGAGATTCTCAGAGTCCAAAAGAGTCGCGCATCACCCGTTGAATCGAAAAATTTTTAAAGTCCGAAAGAGTCACACATTACTCGTTTGATTAAGAGATTCTCAATGTCCGAGAGGGTCGCGCATCACTCGTCCGATCGAAAAATTCTTGAAGTTCGAAAGAGTCGCGCATCACTCGTTGGATCGAAGAATTCCCAAAGTTCGAAAGGGTCGCGCATCACTCGTTGGATCAAGAAATTTCTGAAGTCCAAGACGGTCGCGCATCACTCGTTGGTTCAAAGAATTTCTGAAATCCGACAGGGCCTCGCATTACTCGTTGACACAAAAAATTTGAAGTCCAAAAGAGTTGCGCATCACTCGTTGGATCAAAAGATCTTCGATGTCCGAACGAGTCGCGCATCACTCGTTGGATCAGAAAATTTTCAAATTCCGAGAGGGTCGCGCATCACTCGTTGGATCGTGAAATTCTCAGAGACCAAAAAAGTCGCGCATCACTCGTTGGATCGAGAATCTTCCAAAGTCCGAAAGAGTCGCACATTACTCGTTCGATCAAGAAATTTTCGAAGTCCGAGAGGGTCGCGCATCACTCGTTGGATCGTAAAATTTCAAGAGTCCAGAAGTGTCGTACATCACTTGTTGGATCGAGGAATTTTCAAATTACGAACGAATCGCGCATCACTTGTTGACAAAAAATATAAGAGAGTTCAAACGAGTCGCGCATCACTCGTTGGATCGAAGAATTCCCAAAGTTCGAAAAGGTCGCGCATCACTCGTTGGATCAAGAAATTTTTGAAGTCCAAGACGGTCGCGCATCACTCGTTGGTTCAAAAAATTTCTGAAATCCGACAGGGCCTCGCATTACTCGTTGACACAAAAAATTTGAAGTCCAAAAGAGTTGCGCATCACTCGTTGGATCAAAAAATCTTCGATGTCCGAACGATTCGCGCATCACTTGTTGGATCGAAAAATTTCCAAATTCCGAGAGGGTGCCGCATCACTCGTTGGATCGTGAAATCCTCAGAGACCAAAAGAGGTGCGCATCACTCGTTGAATCGAAAAATTTTCAAAGTCCGAGAGAGTCGCACATTACTCGTCCGATCAAGAGATTCTCAAAGTCCGAGAGGGTCGCGCATCACTCGTCCGATCAAAAAATTCTTGAAGTTCGAAAGAGTCGCGCATCACTCGTTGGATCGAAGAATTTCCGAAGTACGAAAGGGCCGCGCATCACTTGTTGAATCAAGAAATTTTCGAAGTCTGAGAGGGTCGCGCATCACTCGTTGGTTCAAGAAATTCCTAAAATCCGACAGAGCCTCGCATTACTCGTTGACACAAAAAATTTGAAGTCCAAAAAAGTTGCGCATCACTCGTTGGATCACAAAATCTTCGAAGTCCGAACGAGTCACGCATCACAAGTTGGATCAAAAAATTTTCAAAATCCGAGAGGGTCGCGCATCACTCGTTGGATCATGAAATTCTCAGAGACCAAAAAAGTCGCGCATCACTCGTTGAATCGAGAATCTTTCAAAGTCCGAAAGAGTCGCACATTACTCGTTCGATCAAGAGATTTTCGAAGTCCGTGAGGGTCGCGCATCACTCGTTGGATCGTAAAATTCCAAGAGTCCAGAAGTGTCGTGCATCACTCGTTGGATCGAAAAATTTTCAAATTACGAACGAGTCGCGCATCACTTGTTGACAAAAAAATTAAGAGAGTCCAAACGAGTCGCGCATCACTCGTTGGATCAGAAAATTTTCAAATTCCGAGAGGGTCGCGCATCACTCGTTGAATCGTGGAATTCTCAGAGTCCGAAAGAGTCGCGCATCACTCGTTGAATCGAAAAATTTCCAAAGTCCGGAAGAGTCGCACATTACTCGTCCGATCAAGAGATTTCCAAAGTCCGAGAGGGTCGCGCATCACTCGTCCGATCGAAAAATTCTTGAAGTTCGAAAGAGTCGCGCATCACTCGTTGAATCGAAAAATTTTCAAAGTCCGAAAAAGTCGCACATTACTCGTCCGATCAAGAGATTTTCAAAGTCCGAGAGGGTCGCGCATCACTCGTCCGATCGAAAAATTCTTGAAGTTCGAAAGCGTCGCGCATCACTCGTTGGATCGAAAAATCTTCGGAATCCGAACGAGTCGCGCATCACTTGTTGGATCAAGAAATTTTCAAATTCCGAGAGGGTCGCACATCACTCGTTGGATCGTGAAATTCTCAGAGACCAAAAAAGTCGCGCATCACTCGTTCAATCGAGAATCTTTCAAAGTCCGAAAGAGTCGCACATTACTCGTTCGATCCAAAAATTTCCGAAGTCCGAGAGGGTCGCGCATAACTCGTGGGATCGTAAAATTTCAAGAGTCCAGAAGCTTCGTGCATCACTCGTTGGATCGAGAAATTTTTGAATTACGAACGAGTCGCGCATCACTTGTTGACAAAAAAATTAAGAGAGTCTAAACGAGTCACGCATGACTCGTTAGATCAGGAAATTTTTAAGTTCGAACGAGTCGCTCATCACTTGCTGGATCGAAGAACTTTCGAAGTCCGAGAGAGTCGCGCATCACTCGTCAGATCGAAAAATTTTCGAAGTCTGGAAGAGTCGCGCATCACTTGTTGAATCAAGAAATTTTCAAATTCCGAGGGAGTCGCGCATCACTTGTGAGATCAAAAAATTTTCAAAGTCCGAGAGGGTCGCGCATCACTCGTTGGATCGTAAAATTTCCAGAGTCCAAGAGAGTCGCGAATCACTCGTTGGATCGAGAAATTTCCAAAGTCCGAGAGAGTCGTGAATGACTTGTTGGATCGGAAAATCTTGAAAGTCCGAAAGGGTCACGCATCAATCGTTGGTTCGAAGAATTTCTGAAATCCGACAGGGCCTCGCATTACTCGTTGACACAAAAAATTTGGAGTCCAAAAGAGTTTCGCATCACTCGTTAGATCAAAAAATCTTTGATTTTCGAACGAGTCGCGCATCACTCGTTGAATCGAGAATCTTTCAAAGTCCGAAAGAGTCACACATTACTCGTTCGATCAAGAAATTTTCGAAGTCCGAGAGGGTCGCGCATTACTCGTGGGATCGTAAAATTTCAAGAGTCCAGAAGTGTCGTGCATCACTCGTTGGATCGAGGAATTTTCGAATGAAAAACGAGTCGCGCATCACTTGTTGACAAAAAAATTAAAAGAGTCCAAACGAGTCGCGCATCACTCGTTGGATCAGAAAATTTTCAAGTTCGAACGAGTCGCGCATCACTTGCTGGATCGAAGAACTTTTGAAGTCCGAAAGAGTCACACATTACTCGTTCGATCAAGAAATTTTCGAAGTCCGAGAGGGTCGCGCATTACTCGTGGGATCGTAAAATTTCAAGAGTCCAGAAGTGTCGTGCATCACTCGTTGGATCGAGGAATTTTCGAATGAAAAACGAGTCGCGCATCACTTGTTGACAAAAAAATTAAAAGAGTCCAAACGAGTCGCGCATCACTCGTTGGATCAGAAAATTTTCAAGTTCGAACGAGTCGCGCATCACTTGCTGGATCGAAGAACTTTTGAAGTCCGAAAGAGTTGCGCATCACTCGTTGAATCGAAAAATTTCCAAAGTCCGAAAGAGTCACACATTACTCGTTTGATTAAAAGATTCTCAATGTCCGAGAGGGTCGCGCATCACTCGTCCGATCGAAAAATTCTTGAAGTTCGAAAGAGTCGCGCATCACTCGTTGGATCGAAGAATTCCCAAAGTTCGAAAGGGTCGCGCATCACTCGTTGGATCAAGAAATTTCTGAAGTCCAAGACGGTCGCGCATCACTCGTTGGTTCAAAGAATTTCTGAAATCCGACAGGGCCTCGCATTACTCGTTGACACAAAAAATTTGAAGTCCAAAAGAGTTGCGCATCACTCGTTGGATCAAAAGATCTTCGATGTCCGAACGAGTCGCGCATCACTTGTTGGATCAGAAAATTTTTAAATTCCGAGAGGGTCGCGCATCACTCGTTGGATCGTGAAATTCTCAGAGACCAAAAAAGTCGCGCATCACTCGTTGAATCGAGAATCTCCCAAAGTCCGAAAGAGTCGCACATTACTCGTTCGATCAAGAAATTTTCGAAGTCCGAGAGGGTCGCGCATCACTCGTTGGATCGTAAAATTTCAAGAGTCCAGAAGTGTCGTACATCACTTGTTGGATCGAGGAATTTTCAAATTACGAACGAATCGCGCATCACTTGTTGACAAAAAAATTAGGAGAGTCCAAACGAGTCGCGCATCACTCGTTGGATCGAAGAATTCCCAAAGTTCGAAAAGGTCGCGCATCACTCGTTGGATCAAGAAATTTTTGAAGTCCAAGACGGTCGCGCATCACTCGTTGGTTCGAAAAATTTCTGAAATCCGACAGGGCCTCGCATTACTCGTTGACACAAAAAATTTGAAGTCCAAAAGAGTTGCGCATCACTCGTTGGATCAAAAAATCTTCGATGTCCGAACGAGTCGCGCATCACTTGTTGGATCGAAAAATTTCCAAATTCCGAGAGGGTGCCGCATCACTCGTTGGATCGTGAAATCCTCAGAGACCAAAAGAGGTGCGCATCACTCGTTGAATCGAAAAATTTTCAAAGTCCGAGAGAGTCGCACATTACTCGTCCGATCAAGAGATTCTCAAAGTCCGAGAGGGTCGCGCATCACTCGTCCGATCAAAAAATTCTTGAAGTTCGAAAGAGTCGCGCATCACTCGTTGGATCGAAGAATTTCCGAAGTACGAAAGGGTCGCGCATCACTTGTTGAATCAAGAAATTTTCGAAGTCTGAGAGGGTCGCGCATCACTCGTTGGTTCAAGAAATTCCTAAAATCCGACAGAGCCTCGCATTACTCGTTGACACAAAAAATTTGAAGTCCGAAAAAGTTGCGCATCACTCGTTGGATCACAAAATCTTCGAAGTCCGAACGAGTCACGCATCACGAGTTGGATCAAAAAATTTTCAAAATCCGAGAGGGTCGCGCATCACTCGTTGGATCGTGAAATTCTCAGAGACCAAAAAAGTCGCGCATCACTCGTTCAATCGAGAATCTTTCAAAGTCCGAAAGAGTCGCACATTACTCGTTCGATCCAAAAATTTCCGAAGTCCGAGAGGGTCGCGCATAACTCGTGGGATCGTAAAATTTCAAGAGTCCAGAAGCTTCGTGCATCACTCGTTGGATCGAGAAATTTTTGAATTACGAACGAGTCGCGCATCACTTGTTGACAAAAAAATTAAGAGAGTCTAAACGAGTCACGCATGACTCGTTAGATCAGGAAATTTTTAAGTTCGAACGAGTCGCTCATCACTTGCTGGATCGAAGAACTTTCGAAGTCCGAGAGAGTCGCGCATCACTCGTCAGATCGAAAAATTTTCGAAGTCTGGAAGAGTCGCGCATCACTTGTTGAATCAAGAAATTTTCAAATTCCGAACGAGTCGCGCATCACTTGTGAGATCAAAAAATTTTCAAAGTCCGAGAGGGTCGCGCATCACTCGTTGGATCGTAAAATTTCCAGAGTCCAAGAGAGTCGCGAATCACTCGTTGGATCGAGAAATTTCCAAAGTCCGAGAGAGTCGTGAATGACTTGTTGGATCGGAAAATCTTGAAAGTCCGAAAGGGTCACGCATCAATCGTTGGTTCGAAGAATTTCTGAAATCCGACAGGGCCTCGCATTACTCGTTGACACAAAAAATTTGGAGTCCAAAAGAGTTTCGCATCACTCGTTAGATCAAAAAATCTTTGATTTTCGAACGAGTCGCGCATCACTCGTTGAATCGAGAATCTTTCAAAGTCCGAAAGAGTCACACATTACTCGTTCGATCAAGAAATTTTCGAAGTCCGAGAGGGTCGCGCATTACTCGTGGGATCGTAAAATTTCAAGAGTCCAGAAGTGTCGTGCATCACTCGTTGGATCGAGGAATTTTCGAATGAAAAACGAGTCGCGCATCACTTGTTGACAAAAAAATTAAAAGAGTCCAAACGAGTCGCGCATCACTCGTTGGATCAGAAAATTTTCAAGTTCGAACGAGTCGCGCATCACTTGCTGGATCGAAGAACTTTTGAAGTCCGAAAGAGTCACACATTACTCGTTCGATCAAGAAATTTTCGAAGTCCGAGAGGGTCGCGCATTACTCGTGGGATCGTAAAATTTCAAGAGTCCAGAAGTGTCGTGCATCACTCGTTGGATCGAGGAATTTTCGAATGAAAAACGAGTCGCGCATCACTTGTTGACAAAAAAATTAAAAGAGTCCAAACGAGTCGCGCATCACTCGTTGGATCAGAAAATTTTCAAGTTCGAACGAGTCGCGCATCACTTGCTGGATCGAAGAACTTTTGAAGTCCGAAAGAGTTGCGCATCACTCGTTGAATCGAAAAATTTCCAAAGTCCGAAAGAGTCACACATTACTCGTTTGATTAAGAGATTCTCAATGTCCGAGAGGGTCGCGCATCACTCGTCCGATCGAAAAATTCTTGAAGTTCGAAAGAGTCGCGCATCACTCGTTGGATCGAAGAATTCCCAAAGTTCGAAAGGGTCGCGCATCACTCGTTGGATCAAGAAATTTCTGAAGTCCAAGACGGTCGCGCATCACTCGTTGGTTCAAAGAATTTCTGAAATCCGACAGGGCCTCGCATTACTCGTTGACACAAAAAATTTGAAGTCCAAAAGAGTTGCGCATCACTCGTTGGATCAAAAGATCTTCGATGTCCGAACGAGTCGCGCATCACTTGTTGGATCAGAAAATTTTTAAATTCCGAGAGGGTCGCGCATCACTCGTTGGATCGTGAAATTCTCAGAGACCAAAAAAGTCGCGCATCACTCGTTGAATCGAGAATCTCCCAAAGTCCGAAAGAGTCGCACATTACTCGTTCGATCAAGAAATTTTCGAAGTCCGAGAGGGTCGCGCATCACTCGTTGGATC
The DNA here is from genome assembly GCF_917208135.1 of Athalia rosae. NCBI lineage: Eukaryota > Metazoa > Arthropoda > Insecta > Hymenoptera > Athaliidae > Athalia > Athalia rosae. The sequence continues at coordinate 7,154,109 of NC_064032.1, read as the reverse complement.
GTAAAATTTCAAGAGTCCAGAAGTGTCGTACATCACTTGTTGGATCGAGGAATTTTCAAATTACGAACGAATCGCGCATCACTTGTTGACAAAAAAATTAGGAGAGTCCAAACGAGTCGCGCATCACTCGTTGGATCGAAGAATTCCCAAAGTTCGAAAAGGTCGCGCATCACTCGTTGGATCAAGAAATTTTTGAAGTCCAAGACGGTCGCGCATCACTCGTTGGTTCGAAAAATTTCTGAAATCCGACAGGGCCTCGCATTACTCGTTGACACAAAAAATTTGAAGTCCAAAAGAGTTGCGCATCACTCGTTGGATCAAAAAATCTTCGATGTCCGAACGAGTCGCGCATCACTTGTTGGATCGAAAAATTTCCAAATTCCGAGAGGGTGCCGCATCACTCGTTGGATCGTGAAATCCTCAGAGACCAAAAGAGGTGCGCATCACTCGTTGAATCGAAAAATTTTCAAAGTCCGAGAGAGTCGCACATTACTCGTCCGATCAAGAGATTCTCAAAGTCCGAGAGGGTCGCGCATCACTCGTCCGATCAAAAAATTCTTGAAGTTCGAAAGAGTCGCGCATCACTCGTTGGATCGAAGAATTTCCGAAGTACGAAAGGGTCGCGCATCACTTGTTGAATCAAGAAATTTTCGAAGTCTGAGAGGGTCGCGCATCACTCGTTGGTTCAAGAAATTCCTAAAATCCGACAGAGCCTCGCATTACTCGTTGACACAAAAAATTTGAAGTCCGAAAAAGTTGCGCATCACTCGTTGGATCACAAAATCTTCGAAGTCCGAACGAGTCACGCATCACGAGTTGGATCAAAAAATTTTCAAAATCCGAGAGGGTCGCGCATCACTCGTTGGATCATGAAATTCTCAGAGACCAAAAAAGTCGCGCATCACTCGTTGAATCGAGAATCTTTCAAAGTCCGAAAGAGTCGCACATTACTCGTTCGATCAAGAGATTTTCGAAGTCCGAGAGGGTCGCGCATCACTCGTTGGATCGTAAAATTCCAAGAGTCCAGAAGTGTCGTGCATCACTCGTTGGATCGAGAAATTTTCAAATTACGAACGAGTCGCGCATCACTTGTTGACAAAAAAATTAAGAGAGTCCAAACGAGTCGCGCATCACTCGTTGGATCAGAAAATTTTCAAGTTCGAACGAGTCGCGCATCACTCGCTGGATCGAAGGACTTTTGAAGTCCGAAAGAGTCGCGCATTAGTTGCTGGATCAAGAAATTCCCGAAGTCCGAAAGGGTTGCGCATCACTCGTTGGATCAAAAAATTTTCAAATTCCGAGAGGGTCGCGCATCACTCGTTGAATCGTGGAATTCTCAGAGTCCGAAAGAGTCGCGCATCACTCGTTGAATCGAAAAATTTCCAAAGTCCGGAAGAGTCGCACATTACTCGTCCGATCAAGAGATTTCCAAAGTCCGAGAGGGTCGCGCATCACTCGTCCGATCGAAAAATTCTTGAAGTTCGAAAGAGTCGCGCATCACTCGTTGAATCGAAAAATTTTCAAAGTCCGAAAAAGTCGCACATTACTCGTCCGATCAAGAGATTTTCAAAGTCCGAGAGGGTCGCACATCACTCGTCCGATCGAAAAATTCTTGAAGTTCGAAAGAGTCGCGCATCACTCGTTGGATCGGAAAATCTTCGAAGTCCGAACGAGTCGCGCATCACTTGTTGGATCAAGAAATTTTCAAATTCCGAGAGGGTCGCACATCACTCGTTGGATCGTGAAATTCTCAGAGACCAAAAAAGTCGCGCATCACTCGTTCAATCGAGAATCCTTCAAAGTCCGAAAGAGTCGCACATTACTCGTTCGATCCAAAAATTTCCGAAGTCCGAGAGGGTCGCGCATCACTCGTGGGATCGTAAAATTTCAAGAGTCCAGAAGCTTCGTGCATCACTCGTTGGATCGAGAAATTTTTGAATTACGAACGAGTCGCGCATCACTTGTTGACAAAAAAATTAAGAGAGTCTAAACGAGTCACGCATGACTCGTTAGATCAGGAAATTTTTAAGTTCGAACGAGTCGCTCATCACTTGCTGGATCGAAGAACTTTCGAAGTCCGAGAGAGTCGCGCATCACTCGTCAGATCGAAAAATTTTCGAAGTCTGGAAGAGTCGCGCATCACTTGTTGGATCAAGAAATTTTCAAATTCCGAACGAGTCGCGCATCACTTGTGAAATCAAAAAATTTTCAAAGTCCGAGAGGGTCGCGCATCACTCGTTGGATCGTAAAATTTCCAGAGTCCAAGAGAGTCGCGAATCACTCGTTGGATCGAGAAATTTCCAAAGTCCGAGAGAGTCGTGAATGACTTGTTGGATCGGAAAATCTTGAAAGTCCGAAAGGGTCACGCATCACTCGTTGGTTCGAAGAATTTCTGAAATCCGACAGGGCCTCGCATTACTTGTTGACACAGAAAATTTGAAGTCCAAAAGAGCTGCGCATCACTCGTTGGATCGAGAAATCTTCGAAGTCCGAACAAGTCGCGCATCACTTGTTGGATCAAAAAATTTTCAAATTCCGAGAGGGTCGCGCATCACTTGTTGGATCGTGAAATTCTCAGCGACCAAAAGAGCTGCGCATCACTCGTTGGATCGAAAAATTTCCGAAGTCCGAACGAGTCGCGCATCAGTTGCTGGATCAAGAAATTTTCAAAGTCCGAAAGAGTTGCGCATCACTCGTTGAATCGAAAAATTTCCAAAGTCCGAAAGAGTCGCACATTACTCGTCCGAACAAGAGATTCTCAAAGTCCGAGAGGGTCGCGCGTCACTCGTCCGATCGAAAAATTCTTGAAGTTCGAAAGAGTCGCGCATCACTCGTTGAATCGAGAATCTTCCAAAGTCCGAAAGAGTCGCATATTACTCGTTCGATCAAGAAATTTTCGAAGTCCGAGAGGGTCGCGCATTACTCGTGGGATCGTAAAATTTCAAGAGTCCAGAAGTGTCGTGCATCACTCGTTGGATCGAGAAATTTTCGAATGAAGAACGAGTCGCGCATCACTTGTTGACAAAAAAATTAAAAGAGTCCAAACGAGTCGCGCATCACTCGTTGGATCAGAAAATTTTCAAGTTCGAACGAGTCGCGCATCACTTGCTGGATCGAAGAACTTTTGAAGTCCGAAAGAGTCGCGCATCACTTGTTGGATCGAAAAATTTCCGAAGTCCAAACGAGTCGCGCATCAGTTGCTGGATCAAGAAATTTTCAAAGTCCGAAAGAGTTGCGCATCACTCGTTGAATCGAAAAATTTCCAAAGTCCGAAAGAGTCGCACATTACTCGTCCGAACAAGAGATTCTCAAAGTCCGAGAGGGTCGCGCGTCACTCGTCCGATCGAAAAATTCTTGAAGTTCGAAAGAGTCGCGCATTACTCGTTGAATCGAAGGATTTCCGAAGTTCGGAAGGGTCGCGCATCACTTGTTGGATCAAGAAATTTTCGAAGTCCGAGAGGGTCACGCATCACTCGTTGGTTCAAAAAATTTCTGAAATCCGACAGGGCCTCGCATTACTTGTTGACACAGAAAATTTGAAGTCCAAAAGAGCTGCGCATCACTCGTTGGATCGAGAAATCTTCGAAGTCCGAACAAGTCGCGCATCACTTGTTGGATCAAAAAATTTTCAAATTCCGAGAGGGTCGCGCATCACTTGTTGGATCGTGAAATTCTCAGCGACCAAAAGAGTCGCGCATCGCTCGTTGAATCGAAAAACTTTCAAAGTCGAAAAAGTCGCACATTACTCGTTCGATCAAGAGATTCCTAAAGTCCGAGAGGGACGCGCATCACTCGTTGGATCATGAAATTCTCAGAGACCAAAAAAGTCGCGCATCACTCGTTGAATCGAGAATCTTTCAAAGTCCGAAAGAGTCGCACATTACTCGTTCGATCAAGAGATTTTCGAAGTCCGAGAGGGTCGCGCATCACTCGTTGGATCGTAAAATTCCAAGAGTCCAGAAGTGTCGTGCATCACTCGTTGGATCGAGAAATTTTCAAATTACGAACGAGTCGCGCATCACTTGTTGACAAAAAAATTAAGAGAGTCCAAACGAGTCGCGCATCACTCGTTGGATCAGAAAATTTTCGAGTTCGAACGAGTCGCGCATCACTCGCTGGATCGAAGGACTTTTGAAGTCCGAAAGAGTCGCGCATCAGTTGCTGGATCAAGAAATTCCCGAAGTCCGAAAGGGTTGCGCATCACTCGTTGGATCAAAAAATTTTCAAATTCCGAGAGGGTCGCGCATCACTCGTTGAATCGTGGAATTCTCAGAGTCCGAAAGAGTCGCGCATCACTCGTTGAATCGAAAAATTTCCAAAGTCCGGAAGAGTCGCACATCACTCGTCCGATCAAGAGATTTCCAAAGTCCGAGAGGGTCGCGCATCACTCGTCCGATCGAAAAATTCTTGAAGTTCGAAAGAGTCGCGCATCACTCGTTGGATCGAAGAATTTCCGGAATACGAAAGGGTCGCGCATCACTCGTTGGATCGGAAAATTTCTGAAATCCGACAGGGCCTCGCATTACTTGTTGACACAAAAAATTTGAAGTCCAAAAAAGTTGCGCATCACTCGTTGGATCAAAAAATCTTCGAAGTCCGAACGAGTCGCGCATCACTTGTTGGATCAAAAAATTTTCAAATTCCGAGAGGGTCGCGCATCACTCGTTGGATCATGAGATTCTCAACGACCAAAAAAGTCGCGCATCACTCGTTGAATCGAGAATCTTTCAAAGTCCGAAAGAGTCGCACATTACTCGTTCGATCAAGAGATTTTCGAAGTCCGAGAGGGTTGCGCATCACTCGTGGAATCGTAAAATTTCAAGAGTCCAGAAGTGTCGTGCATCACTCGTTGGATCGAGAAATTTTTGATTTACGAACGAGTCGCGCATCACTTGTTGACAAAAAAATTAGGAGAGTCCAAACGAGTCACGCATCACTCGTTAGATCAGAAAATTTTTAAGTTCGAACGAGTCGCGCATCACTTGTTGGATCAAAAAATTTTCAAATTCCGAGAGGGTCGCGCATCACTCGTTGGATCGTGAAATTCTCAGAGACCAGAAAAGTCGCGCATCACTCGTTGAATCGAGAATCTTTTGAAGTCCGAAAGAGTCGCACATTACTCGTTCGATCAAGAAATTTTCGAAGTCCGAGAGGGTCGCGCATCACTCGTTGGATCGTAAAATTTTAAGAGTCCAGGAGTGTTGTGCATCACTCGTTGGATCGAGAAATTTTGAAATTACGAACGAGTCGCGCATCACTTGCTGGATCGAAGAACTTTCGAAGTCCGAGAGAGTCGCGCATCACTCGTCAGATCGAAAAATTTTCAAAGTCTGGAAGAGTCGTGCATCACTCGTTGGATCGAGAAATTTTCAAATTTCGAACGAGTCGCGCATCACTTGGTTACAAAAAAATCAAGAGAGTCCAAACGAGTCGCGCATCACTCGTTGGATCAGAAAATTTACAAGTTCGAACGAGTCGCGCATCAGTGGCTGGATCGAAGAACTTTTGAAGTCCGAAAGAGTCGCGCATCACTTGTTGGATCGAAAAATTTTCGAAATCCGAGAGGGTCGCGCATCACTCGTTGGATTGTGAAATTTTCAGAGACCAAAAAAGTCGTGCATCACTCGTTGAATCGAGAATCTTTCAAAGTCCGAAAGAGTCGCACATTACTCGTTCGATAAAGAAATTATCGAAGTCCGAAAGAGTCGCGCATCACTTGTTGGATCGAGAGATTTCCAAAGTTCGAACGAGTCGCGCATCAGTTGCTGGATCAAGAAATTTCCAAAGTCCGAAAGGGTTGCGCATCACTCGTTGGATCAAAAAATTTCCAAATTCCGAAAGAGTCGCGCATCACTCGTTGGATCGAAGAATTCCCGAAAGTTCGAAAGGGTCGCGCATCACTCGTTGGATCAAGAAATTTTCGAAGTCCGAAAGGGTCGCGCATCACTCGTTGAATCGTGAAATTCTCAGAGTCCAAAAGAGTCGCGCATCACTCGTTGAATCGAAGAATTTTCAAAGTCTGAAAGAGTCGCACATGACTCGTCCAATCAAGAGATTCTCAAAGTCCGAGAGGGTCGCGCAACACTCGTCCGATCGAAAAATTCTTGAAGTTCGAAAGAGTCGCGCATCACTCGTTAGATCGAAGAATTTCCGAAGTTCGAAAGGGTCGCGCATCACTTGTGGGATCAAGAAATTTTCGAAGTCCGAGAGGGTCGCGCATCACTCGTTGGTTCAAAAAATTTCTGAAATCCGACAGGGCCTCGCATTACTCGTTGACACGAAAAATTTAAAGTCCGAAAGAGTTGCGCATCACTTGTTAGATCAAAAAATCTTCGAAGTCCGAACGAGTCGCGCATCACTTGTTGGATCAAAAAATTTTCAAATTCCGGGAGGGTCGCGCATCACTCGTTGGATCGTGAAATTTGCAGAGACCAAAAGAGTCGCGCATCGCTCGTTGAATCGAAAAATTTCCGAAGTCGAAAGAGTCGCACATTACTCGTTCGATCAAGAGATTCCTGAAGTCCGAGAGGGTCGCGCATCACTCGTCCGATCGAAAAATTCTTGAAGTTCGAAAGAGTCGCGCATTACTCGTTGGATCGAAGAATTTCCGAAGTACGAAAGGGTCGCGCATCACTCGTTGGTTCAAAAAATTTCTGAAATCCAACAGAGCCTCGCATTACTCGTTGACACAAAAAATTTGAAGTCCGAAAGAGTTGCGCATCACTCGTTGGATAAAAAAATCTTCGAAGTCCGAACGAGTCGCGCATCACTTGTTGGATCAAAAAATTTTCAAAATCCGAGGGGGTCGCGCATCACTCGTTGGATCGTGAAATTCTCAGAGACCAAAAGAGTTGCGCATCACTCGTCGAATCGAAAAATTTTCAAAGTCCGAAAAAGTCGCACATTACTCGTCCGATCAAGAGATTCTCAAAGTCCGAGCGGGTCGCGCATCACTCGTTGGATCGTAAAATTTCAAGAGTCCAGAAGTGTCGTGCATCACTCGTTGGATCGAGAAATTTTCAAATTTCGAACGAGTCGCGCATCACTTGTTAACAAAAAAATTAAGAGACTCCAAACGAGTCACGCATCACTCGTTGGATCAGAAAATTTACAAGTTCGAACGAGTCGCGCATCAGTGGCTGGATCGAAGAACTTTTGAAGTCCAAAAGAGTCGCGCATCACTCGTTGAATCGAAAAATTCTCAAAGTCTGAAAGAGTCGCGCATTACTCGTTCAATCAAGAGATTCTCAAAGTCCGAGAGGGTCGCGCAACACTCGTCCGATCAAAAAATTCTTGAAGTTCGAAAGAGTCGCGCATCACTCGTTAGATCGAAGAATTTCAGAAGTTCGAAAGGGTCGCGCATCACTTGTGGGATCAAGAAATTTTCGAAGTCCGAGAAGGTCGCGCATCACTCGTTGGTTCAAAAAATTTCTGAAATCCGACAGGGCCTCGCATAACTCGTCGACACAAAAAATTTGAAGTCCGAAAGAGTTGCGCATCACTTGTTAGATCAAAAAATCTTCGAAGTCCGAACGAGTCGCGCATCACTTGTTGGATCAAAAAATTTTCAAATTCCGAAACGGTCGCGCATCACTCGTTGGATCGTGAAATTTTCAGAGACCAAAAGAGTCGCGCATCACTCGTTGGATCGTGAAATTCTTAGAGACCAAAAAAGTTGCGCATCACTCGTTGAATCGAAAAATTTTCAGAGTCCGAAAGAGTCGCACATTACTCGTCCGATCAAGAGATTCTCAAAGTCCGAGAGGGTCGCGCATCAATCGTCCGATCGAAAAATTCTTGAAGTTCGAAAAAGTCGCGAATCACTCGTTGGATCAGAAAATTCTTGAAGTTCGAAAGAGTCGCGCATCACTCGTTGGATCGTGAAATTCTCAGAGACCAAAAGAGTTGCGCATCACTCGTTGAATCGAAAAATTTTCAAAGTCCGAAAAAGTCGCACATTACTCGTCCGATCGAGAGATTCTCAAAGTCCGAGAGGGTCGCGCATCACTCGTTGGATCGAAAAATTTCTGAAATCCGACAGGGCCTCGCATTACTTGTTGACACAAAAAATTTAAAGTTCAAAAAAGTTGCGCATCACTCGTTGGATCAAAAAATCTTCGAAGTCCGAACGAGTCGCGCATCACTTGTTGGATCAAAAACTTTTCAAATTCCGAGAGGGTCGCGCATCACTCGTTGGATCGTGAAATTCTCAGAGACCAGAAAAGTCGCGCATCACTCGTTGAATCGAGAATCTTTTGAAGTCCGAAAAAGTCGCACATTACTCGTTCGATCAAGAAATTTTCGAAGTCCGAGAGGGTCGCGCATCACTCGTCCGATCGAAAAATTCTTGAAGTTCGAGAGAGTCGCGCATCACTCGTTGGATCGAAAAATTCTTGAGGTTCGGAAGAGTCGCGCATCACTCGTTGGATCGTGAAATTCTCAGAGACCAAAAGAGTTGCGCATCACTCGTTGAATCAAAAAATTTTCAAAGTCCGAAAAAGTCGCACATTACTCGTCCGATCAAGAGATTCTCAAAGTCCGAGAGGGTTGCGCATCACTCGTTGGTTCAGAAAATTTCTGAAATCCAACAGAGCCTCGCATTACTCGTTGACACAAAAATTTTGAAGTCCGAAAGAGTTGCGCATCACTCGTTGGATAAAAAATCTTCGAAGTCCGAACGAGTCGCGCATCACTTGTTGGATCAAAAAATTTTCAGAATCCGAGGGGGTCGCGCATCACTCGTTGGATCGTGAAATTCTCAGAGACCAAAAAAGTCGCGCATCACTCGTTGAATCAAGAATCTTTCAAAGTCCGAAAGGGTCGCGCAATACTCGTTGGATCGTTAAATTTCAAGAGTCCAGAAGTGTCGTGCATCACTCGTTGGATTAAGGAATTTTCAAATGACGAACGAGTCGCGCATCACTTGTCGACAAAAAAATTGAGAGAGTCCAAACGAGTCGCGCATCACTCGTTGGATCAGAAAATTTTCAATTCCGAACAGTCGCTCATCACTTGCTGGATCGAAGAACTTTTGAAGTCCGAAAGAGTCGCGCATCACTTGTTGGATCGAGAAATTTCCAAAGTCCGAACGAGTCGCGCATCAGTCGCTGGATTCAGAAATTTCGGAAGTCCAAAAGAGTCGCGCATCACTCGTTGGATCAAAAAATCAACGATGTCCGAACGAGTCGCGCATCACTTGTTGGATCAAAAAATTTTCAAATTTCGAGAGGGTCGCGCATCACTCGTCCGATCGAAAAATTCTTGAAGTTCGAAAGAGTCGCGCATCACTCGTTGGATCGAAAAATTCTTGAAGTTTGGAAGAGTCGCGCATCACTCGTTGAATCGTGAAATTCTCAGAGACCGAAAGAGTTGCGCATCACTCGTCCGATCAAGAGATTCTCAAAGTCCGAGCGGGTCGCGCATCACTCGTTGGATCGTAAAATTTCAAGAGTCCAGAAGTGTCGTGCATCACTCGTTGGATCGAGAAATTTTCAAATTTCGAACGAGTCGCGCATCACTTGTTGACAAAAAAATTAAGAGAGTCCAAACGAGTCGCGCATCACTCGTTGGATCAGAAAATTTACAAGTTCGAACGAGTCGCGCATCAGTGGCTGGATCGAAGAACTTTTGAAGTCCGAAAGAGTCGCGCATCACTTGTTGGATCAAAAAATTTTCGAAATCCGAGAGGGTCGCGCATCACTCGTTGGATTGTGAAATTTTCAGAGACCAAAAAAGTCGCGCATCACTCGTTGAATCGAGAATCTTTCAAAGTCCGAAAGAGTCGCACATTACTCGTTCGATCAAGAAATTATCGAAGTCCGAAAGAGTCGCGCATCACTTGTTGGATCGAGAGATTTCCAAAGTTCGAACGAGTCGCGCATCAGTTGCTGGATCAAGGAATTTCCAAAGTCCGAAAGGGTTGCGCATCACTCGTTGGAACAAAAAATTTCCAAATTCCGAAAGAGTCGCGCATCACTCGTTGGATCGAAGAATTCCCGAAAGTTCGAAAGGGTCGCGCATCACTTGTGGGATCAAGAAATTTTCGAAGTCCGAGAGGGTCGCGCATCACTCGTTGGTTCAGAAAATTTCTGAAATCCGACAGGGCCTCGCATTACTCGTTGACACAAAATCTTCGAAGTCCGAACGAGTCGCGCAACACTTGTTGAATCAAAAAATTTTCAAATCCTGGGAGGGTCGCGCATCACTCGTTGGATCGTGAAATTTTCAGAGACCAAAAGAGTCGCGCATCGCTCGTTGAATCGAAAAATTTCCAAAGTCGAAAGAGTCGCACATTACTCGTTCGATCAAGAGATTCCTGAAGTCCGAGAGGGTCGCGCATCACTCGTCCGATCGAAAAATTCTTGAAGTTCGAAAGAGTCGCGCATCACTCGTTGGATCGAAGAATTTCCGAAGTACGAAAGGGTCGCGCATCACTCGTTGGTTCAAAAAATTTCTGAAATCCAACAGAGCCTTGCATTACTCGTTGACACAAGAAATTTGAAGTCCGAAAGAGTTGCGCATCACTCGTTGGATAAAAAAATCTTCGAAGTCCGAACGAGTCGCGCATCACTTGTTGGATCAAAAAATTTTCAAAATCCGAGGGGGTCGCGCATCACTCGTTGGATCGTGAAATTCTCAGAGACCAAAAGAGTTGCGCATCACTCGTTGAATCGGAAAATTTTCAAAGTCCGAAAGAGTCGCACATTACTCGTCCGATCAAGAGATTCTCAAAGTCCGAGAGGGTCGCGCATCACTCGTTGGTTCAAAAAATTCCTGAAATCCGACAGGGCCTCGCATTACTCGTTGACACAAGAAATTTGAAGTCCAAAAGAGTTGCGCATCACTCGTTGGATCAAGAAATTCTCGAAGTCCGAGAGGGTCGCGCATCACTTGCTGAATCCGAAAATTCTCAAAGTCCGAGAGGGTCGCGCATCACTCGTCCAATCGAAAAATTTCCAAAGTCCGAAAGCGTCGCGTATTACTCGTTCGATCGAGAAACTTCCAAAGTCCGAGAGGGTCGCGCATCACTCGTTGGATCGTGAAATTTCCAGAGTCCAGAAGTTCCACGCATCACTCGTTAGATCGAGAAATTTTCCAATTTCGAACGAGTCGCGCATCACTTGTTAGATCAAAAAATTTTCAGAGTCCGAGAGGGTCGCGCATCACTCGTTGGATCGTAAAATTTTCAGAGTCCGAAAGAGTCGCGCATCACTCGTTGGATCAAAAAATTTTCGAAGTCCGAACGAGTCGCGCATCACTTGTTAGATCAGAAAATTCTCAAAATCTAAGAGGGTCGCGCATCACTGGTTGAATCGTTAATTTTCAGAGTCCAAAAAAGTCGCGCATCACTCGTTGAATCAAGAAATTTTCAAAGTCCGAGAGGGTCGCGCATCACTCGTTGGATCGAAAAATTTCTGAAGTCCGAACAGATCGCGCATCACTCGTGTGTTCAAAAAATCTTCAAAGTTCGAGAGAGTCGCGCATCACTCGTTGGATCGTAGAAATTTCGAAGTCCAAGACGGTCGCGCATCACTCGTTGAATCGTGAAATTCTCAGAATCCAAAAGAGTCGCACATCACTCGTTGAATCAAAAATTTTCAAAGTCCGAAAGAGTCGCACATTACTCGTTCGATCAAGAAATTTTCAAAGTCCGAGAGGGTCGCGCATCACTCGTTGGATCGTGGAATTCTCGGAGTCCAAAAGAGTCGCGTATCACTCGTTGAATCGAGAAATTTTCAAAGTCCGAAAGAGTCGCACATTACTCGTTCGATCAAGAATTTTTCAAAAACCGAGAGGGTCGCGCATCACTCGTTGAATCGAAAAATTTCTGGAGTCCAAACAGATCGCGCATCACTCGTGTGTTTAAAAAATCTCTGAAGTTCGAGAGAGTCGCGCATCACTCGTTGGATCGAAGAATTTCCGAAGTCCGAGAGGGTCGCGCATCACTCGTTGGTTCAAAAAATTTCCGAAATCCGACAGGGCCTCGCATCACTAGTTGACACAAAAAATTTGGAGTCCAAAAGAGTTGCGCATCACTCGATGAATCGAAAACTTCTCAAAGTCCGAACGAGTCGCGCATCTCTTGTTAGTTTCAAAAATTTTCGAATTTCGAGAGGGTTGCGCATCACTCGTTAAATCGTGAAATTCTCTAAGTCCAAAAGAGTCGCGCATCACTCGTTGAATCGAAAAATTTTCGAAGTCCGAAAGAGTCGCACATTACTCGTTCGATCAAGAAATTTTCAAAGTCCGAGAGGGTCGCGCATCACTCGTTGGATCGTGGAATTCTCAGAGTCCAGAAGAGTTGCGCAACACTTGTTGAATCGAGGGATTTTCAAAGTCCGAAGAGTCGCACATTACTCGTTCGATCAAAAAATTTCCAAAGTCCGAGAGGGTCGCGCATCACTCGTTGGATCGAGAAATTTCCAAAGTCCAAACAGATCGCGCATCACTCGTGTGTTCGAAAAGTCTTTGAAGTTTGAGAAAGTCACGCATCACTCGTTGGATCGAAGAATTTTCGAAGTCCGAAAGAGTCGCGCATCACTCGTTGAATCGTGAAATTCTCAGAGCCCAAAAGAGTCGCGCATCACTCGTTAAATCGAAAGATTTTCAAAGTCCGAACGAGTCGCACATTACTCGTTCGATCAAGAAATTTCCAAAGTCCGAGAGGGTCACGCATCACTCGTTGGATCGAGGAATTTCTAAAGTCCAAACAGATCGCGCATCACTCGTGTCTTCGGAAAATCTTTAAAGTTCGAGAAAGTCGCGCATCACTCGTTGGATCGAAGAATTTTCGAAGTCCGAGAGGGTCGCGAATCACTCGTTGAATCGTGAAATTCTCGGAGTCCAAAAGAGTCGCGCATCACTCGTTGGATCGAGAAATTTTCAAATTTCGAACGAGTCGCGCATCACTTGTAAGATCAAAAAATTTTCAAATCCCGAGAGGGTCGCGCATCACTCGTCCGAACGAAAAATTTTTAAAGTCTGAAAGAGTCGCGCATCACTTGTTGGATCGAAAAATTTCCGAAGTCCGAACGAGTCGCGCATCAGTTGCTGGATCAAGAAATTTCCAAAGTCCGGAAGGGTGGCGCATCACTCGTTGGATCAAAAAATTTTCGAAGACCAATTGGGTCGCGCATCACTCGTGAAATCTGAAAATTTCCAAAGTCCAAAAGATTCGCGCATCACTCGTTGGATCGAAAAATTTTTAGAGTCCAACCAGATCGCGCATCACTCGTGTGTTCAAAAAATTCTTGAAGTTCGAAAGAGTCGCGCATCACTCGTTGGATCAAAGAATTTCCGAAGTTCGAAAGGGTCCCGCATCACTCGTCGGATCGAAAAATTTCCAGAGTCCGACAAGGTCACACATCACTCGTTGAATCGCAAAATTCTCAAAGTTCAAAAGGGTCGCGCATCACTCGTTGGATCGTGAAATTTTTTGAGTCCAAAAGAGTCGCGCATCACTCGTTAAATCGAGAAATTCTCAAAGTCCGAAAGAGTCGCACATCACTCGTTGGATCAAAAAATTTTCCAAGTCCGAGAGGGTCGCGCATCACTCGTCGGTTCAACAAATTTCCGAAATCTGACAGGGCCTTGCATCACTCGTTAAAACAATAAATTTTGACAGTCCGAACGAGTCGCGCATTACTTGTTGGTTCAAAAAATTTTCAAAGTCCGAGAGGGTCGCGCATCACTCGTTGGATCGGGAAATTTTTGAAGTCCGAAAGGGTCGCGCATCACTCGTTGGATCGAAAAATTTCCGAAGTCCGAGAGGGTCGCGCGTCAATCGTCCGATCAAAAAAATTTGAAAGTCTGAAAGAGTCGCTCATCACTTGTTGGATCGAAAAATTCTCAAAGTCCGAACGAGTCGCGCATCTCTTGTTAGATCAAAAAATTTTTAAATTCCGAGAGGTTCGCGCATCACTCGTTGAGTCAAGAAATTCTCAGAGTCCAAAAAAGTCGCGCATCACTCGTTTAATCGAAAAATTTTCAAAGTCTGAAAGAGTCGCTCATTACTCGTTCGATCAAGAAATTTTCAGAGTCCGAGACGGTCGCGCATCACTCGTTGGATCGTGGAATTCTCGGAGTCCGAAAGAGTCGCGCAACACTTGTTGAATCGAGAAATTTTCAAAGTCCAAAAGAGTCGCACATCACTCGTTCGATCAGGAAATTTCGAAAGTTCGAGAGGGTCGCGCATCACTCGTTGGATTGTGAAATTTTCAGAGACCAAAAAAGTCGCGCATCACTCGTTGAATCGAGAATCTTTCAAAGTCCGAAAGAGTCGCACATTACTCGTTCGATCAAAAAATTTCCAAAGTCCGAGAGGGTCGCGCATCACTCGTTGGATCGAGAAATTTCTAAAGTCCAAACAGATCGCGCATCACTCGTGTGTTCGAAAAATCTTTGAAGTTTGAGAAAGTCGCGCATCACTCGTTGGATCGAAGAATTTTCGAAGTCCGAGAGGGTCGCGCATCACTTGTTGGATGGTAAAATTTTCAGATTCCAGAAGAGTCGCGCATCACTCGTTGGATCGAGAAATTTTCGAAGTCCGAGAGGGTCGTGTATGACTTGTTGGATCGGAAAATCCTGAAAGTCCGGAAGAGTCGCGCATCACTCGTTGGATCGAGAAATTTCTGAAGTCCAAACAGATCGCGCATCACTCGTGTGTTCGAAAAATCTCTGAAGTTCGAGAAAGTCGCGCGTCACTCGTTGGATCGAAGAATTTCCGAAGTCCGAGAGGGTCGCGCATCACTCGTTGGTTCAAGAAATTTCTGAAATCCGACAGGGCCTCGCATCACTAGTTGACACAAAAAATTTGGAGTTCAAAAGAGTTGCGCATCACTCGTTGAATCGAAAACTTCTCAAAGTCCGAACGAGTCGCGCATCTCTTGTTAGTTCAAAAAATTTCCGAATTTCGAGAGGGTCGCGCATCACTCGTTAAATCGTGAAATTCTCTGAGTCCAAAAGAGTCGCGCATCACTCGTTGAATCGAAAAATTTTCAAAGTCTGAAAGAGTCGCACATTACTCGTTCGATCAAGAAATTTTCAAAGTCCGAGAGGGTCGCGCATCACTCGTTGGATCGTGGAATTCTCAGAGTCCAAAAGAGTTGCGAAACACTTGTTGAATCGAGAGATTCCCAAAGTCCGAAAGAGTCGCACATTACTCGTTCGATCAAAAAATTTCCAAAGTCCGAGAGGGTCGCGCATCACTCGTTGGATCGAGGAATTTCTAAAGTCCAAACAGATCACGCATCACTCGTGTGTTCGGAAAATCTTTGAAGTTCGACAAAGTCGCGCATCACTCGTTGGATGGAAGAATTTTCGAAGTCCGAGAGGGTCGCGAATCACTCGTTGGATCGAGAAATTTTCAAATTTCGAACGAGTCGCGCATCACTTGTAAGATCAAAAAATTTTCAAATCCCGAGAGGGTCGCGAATCACTCGTCCGATCGAAAAATTTTCGAAGTCTGAAAGAGTCGCGCATCACTTGTTGGATCGAAAAATTTCCGAAGTCCGAACGAGTCGCGCATCAGTTGCTGGATCAAGAAATTTCCAAAGTCCGAAAGGGTGGCGCATCACTCGTTGGATCAAAAAAATTTCAAAGACCAATTGGGTCGCGCATCACTCGTGGAATCTGAAAATTTTCAAAGTCCAAAAGATTCGCGCATCACTCGTTGGATCGAAAAATTTTCAGAGTCCAACCAGATCGCGCATCACTCGTGTGTTCAAAAAATTCTTGAAGTTCGAAAGAGTCGCGCATCACTCGTTGGATCAAAGAATTTCCGAAGTTCGGAAGGGTCCCGCATCACTCGTCGGATCGAAAAATTTCCAGAGTCCGACAAGGTCACACATCACTCGTTGAATCGCAAAATTCTCAAAGTTCAAAAGGGTCGCGCATCACTCGTTGGATCGTGAAATTTTTTGGGTCCAAAAGAGTCGCGCATCACTCGTTGAATCGAGAAATTCTTAAAGTCCGAAAGAGTCGCACATCACTCGTTGGATCAAAAAATTTTTCAAGTCCGAGAGGGTCGCGCATCACTCGTCGGTTCAAAAAATTTCCGAAATCCGAAAGGGCCTTGCATCACTCGTTAAAACAATCAATTTGGACAGTCCGAACGAGTCGCGCATCACTCATTGGATCAAAAAATTCCCAAAGTCCGAACGAGTCGCGCATTACTTGTTGGTCCAAAAGATTTTCAAAGTCCGAGAGGGTCGCGCATCACTCGTTGGATCGGAAAATTTTTGAAGTCCGAAAGGGTCGCGCATCACTCGTTGGATCGAAAAATTTCCAAAGTCCGAGAGGGTCGCGCGTCAATCGTCCGATCAAAAAAATTTGAAAGTCTGAAAGAGTCGCTCATCACTTGTTGGATCGAAAAATCCTCAAAGTCCGAACGAGTCACGCATCTCTTGTTAGATCAAAAAATTTTTAAATTCCGAGAGGGTCGCGCATCACTTGTTGAGTCGTGAAATTCTCAGAGTCCAAAAGAGTCGCGCATCACTCGTTGAATCGAAAAATTTTCAAAGTCCGAAAGAGTCGCTCATTACTCGTTCGATCAAGAAATTTTCAAAGTCCGAGACGGTCGCGCATCACTTGTTGGATCGTGGAATTCTCAGAGTCCAAAAGAGTCGCGCAACACTTGTTGAATCGAGAAATTCTCAAAGTCCAAAAGAGTCGCACATCACTCGTTCGATCAAGAAATTCTCAAAGTCCGAGAGGGTCGCGCATCACTCGTTGGATGGTAAAATTTTCAGATTCCAGAAGAGTCGCGCATCACTCGTTGGATCGAGAAATTTCCAAATTTCGAACGAGTCGCTCATCACTTGTTGGATCGAAAAATTCTCAAAGTCCGAACGAGTCGCGCATCTCTTGTTAGATCAAAAAATTTTTAAATTCCGAGAGGTTCGCGCATCACTCGTTGAGTCGTGAAATTCTCAGAGTCCAAAAGAGTCACGCATCACTCGTTGAATCGAAAAATTTTCAGAATCCGAAAGAGTCGCTCATTACTCGTTCGATCAAGAAATTTCCAAAGTCCGAGACGGTCGCGCATCACTCGTTGGATCGTGGAATTCTCAGAGTCCAAAAGAGTCGCACATCACTCGTTCAATCGAGAAATTTCGAATATCCGAGAGGGTCGCGCATCACTCGTTGGATCGAGAAATTTCTGAAGTCCAAACAGATCGCGCATCACTCGTGTGTTCAAAGAATCTTTGAAGTTCGAGAAAGTCGCGCATCACTCGTTGGATCGAAGAATTTTCGAAGTCCGAGAGGGTCGCGCATCACTCGTCGAATCGTGAAATTCTCAGAGTCCAAAAGAGTCGCGCATCACTCGTTGAATCGAAAAATTTCCAATGTCCGAAAGAGTCGCACATTACTCGTTCGATCAAGAAATTCTCAAAGTCCGAGAGGGTCGCGCATCACTCGTTGGATGGTAAAATTTTCAGATTCCAGAAGAGTCGCGCATCACTCGTTGGATCGAGAAATTTTCAAATTTCGAACGAGTCGCGCATCACTTGTAAAATCAAAAAATTTTCAAATCCCGGGAGGGTCGCGCATCACTCGTTGGATCGTAGAATTTTCAGAGTCCAAAAGAGTCGCGCATCACTCGTTGGATCGAGAAATTTTCGAAGTCCGAGAGGGTCGTGTATGACTTGTTGGATCGGAAAATCCTGAAAGTCCGGAAGAGTCGCGCATCACTTGCTGGATCGAAAAATTTGCGAAGTCTGAAAGAGTCGCGCATCACTTGTTGGATCAAAAAATTTCCAAAGTCCGAACGAGTCGCGCATCAGTTGCTGGATCAAAAAATTTCCAAAGTCCGAAAGGGTCGCGCATCACTTATTGGATCAGAAAATTTTCAAAGACCACTTGGGTCGCGCATCACTCGTGAAATCTGAAAATTTTCAAAGTCCAAAAGAGTCGCGCATCACTCGTTGAATCGAAAAATTTTCAAAGTTTGAAAGAGTCGCACATTACTCGTTCGATCAAGAAATTTTCAGAGTCCGAGAGGGTCGCGCATCACTCGTAGGATCGTGGAATTCTCAGAGTCTAAAAGAGTTGCGCAACACTTGTTGAATCGAGGGATTTTCAAAGTCCGAAAGAGTCGCACATTACTCGTTCGATCAAGAAATTTTCAAAGTCCGAGAGGGTCGCGCATCACTCGTTGGATCGTGGAATTCTCAGAGTCCAAAAGAGTTGCGCAACACTTGTTGAATCGAGGGATTTTCAAAGTCCGAAAGAGTCGCACATTACTCGTTCGATCAAAAAATTTCCAAAGTCCGAGAGGGTCGCGCATCACTTGTTGGATCGAGAAATTTCTGAAGTCCAAACAGATCGCGCATCACTCGTGTGTTCGAAAAATCTTTGAAGTTTGAGAAAGTCGCGCATCACTCGTTGGATCGAAGAATTTTCGAAGTCCGAAAGGGTCGCGCATCACTCGTTGAATCGTGAAATTCTCAGAGTCCAAAAGAGTCGCGCATCACTCGTTGAATCGAAAGATTTTCAAAGTCCGAACGAGTCGCACATTACTCGTTCGATCAAGAAATTTTCAAAGTCCGAGAGGGTCGCGCATCACTCGTTGGATCAAAGAATTTCCGAAGTTCGAAAGGGTCCCGCATCACTCGTCGAATCGAAAGATTTCCAGAGTCCGACAAGGTCACACATCACTCGTTGAATCGCAAAATTCTCAAAGTTCAAAAGGGTCGCGCATCACTCGTTGGATCGTGAAATTTTTTGGGTCCAAAAGAGTCGCGCATCACTCGTTGAATCGAGAAATTCTTAAAGTCCGAAAGAGTCGCACATCACTCGTTGGATCAAAAAATTTTTCAAGTCCGAGAGGGTCGCGCATCACTCGTCGGTTCAAAAAATTTCCGAAATCCGAAAGGGCCTTGCATCACTCGTTAAAACAATAAATTTGGACAGTCCGAACGAGTCGCGCATCACTCATTGGATCAAAAAATTCCCAAAGTCCGAACGAGTTGCGCATTACTTGTTGGTCCAAAAGATTTTCAAAGTCCGAGAGGGTCGCGCATCACTCGTTGGATCGGAAAATTTTTGAAGTCCGAAAGGGTCGCGCATCACTCGTTGGATCGAAAAATTTCCAAAGTCCGAGAGGGTCGCGCGTCAATCGTCCGATCAAAAAAATTTGAAAGTCTGAAAGAGTCGCTCATCACTTGTTGGATCGAAAAATTCTCAAAGTCCGAACGAGTCACGCATCTCTTGTTAGATCAAAAAATTTTTAAATTCCGAGAGGGTCGCGCATCACTCGTTGAGTCGTGAAATTCTCAGAGTCCGAAAGAGTTGCGCATCACTCGTTGAATCGAAAAATTTTCAAAGTCCAAAAGAGTCGCGCAACACTTGTTGAATCGAGAAATTCTCAAAGTCCAAAAGAGTCGCACATCACTCGTTCGATCAAGAAATTTCGAAAGTCCGAGAGGGTCGCGCATCACTCGTTGGATCGAGAAATTTCTGAAGTCCAAACAGATCGCGCATCACTCGTGTGTTCGAAAAATCTTTGAAGTTCGAGAAAGTCGCGCATCACTCGTTGAGTCGTGAAATTCTCAGAGTCCGGAAGAGTCGCGCATCACTTGCTGGATCGAAAAATTTGCGAAGTCTGAAAGAGTCGCGCATAACTTGTTGGATCAAAAAATTTCCAAAGTCCGGACGAGTCGCGCATCAGTTGCTGGATCAAAAAATTCCCAAAGTCCGAAAGGGTTGCGCATCACTTATTGGATCAAAAAATTTTCCATGTCCGAGAGGGTCGCGCATCACTCGTCGGTTCAAAAAATTTCCGAAATCCGACAGGGCCTTGCATCACTCGTTAAAACAATAAATTTGGAGAGTCCGAACGAGTCGCGCATCACTCATTGGATCGAAAAATTTCCAAAGTCCGAACGAGTCGCGCATCACCTGCTGGATCAAGAAATTCCGGAAGTCCAGAAGGATTGCGCATCACTCGTAAGATCGAAGTATTTTCAGAGCTCAAACGGGTCGCGCTACACTCGTTGGATCGAAAAATTTTCTAAGTCTCAACGAATCGCGCATCACTCGTTGGATCAAAAAACTTTCAAATTCCGAGAGGGTCACGCATCACTCGTTGGATCAGAAAATTTCCGAAGTCCGAGAGGGTCGCGCGTCACTCGTCCGATCAAAAAAATTCCAAAGTCTGAAAGAGTCGCTCATCACTTGTTGGATCGAGAAATTCCCAAAGTCCGAACGAGTCGCGCATTACTTGTTGGTTCGAAAAATTTGTAAAGTCCGAAAGGGTCGCGCATCACTCGTTGTTTCAAAAAATTTCTGAAATGTGACAAGGCCTCGCATCACTCGTTGACAAAAAAAAATTGAGAGAGTCCAAACGAGTCGCGCATCACTCGTTGGATCAAAAAAGTCGCAAGTCCGAACGAGTCGCGCATCACTTGCTGGATCAAAAAACTTTCGAAGTCCGAGAGGGTCACGCATCACTCGTTGGATCGAAAAATTTCCAGAATCCGAGAGGGTCGCGCGTCAATCGTCCGATCAAAAAAATTTAAAAGTCTGAAAGAGTCGCTCATCACTTGTTGGATCGAGAAATTCCCAAAGTCCGAACGAGTCGCGCATTACTTGTTGGTTCAAAAAACTTTCGAAGTCCGAGAGGGTCACGCATCACTCGTTGGATCGAAAAATTTTCAAAGTCCAACCAGATCGCGCATCACTCGTGTGTTCAAAAAATTCTTGAAGTTCGAAAGAGTCGCGCATCACTCGTTGGATCAAAGAATTTCCGAAGTTCGAAAGGGTCCCGCATCACTCGTCGGATCGAAAAATTTCCAGAGTCCGACAAGGTCACACATCACTCGTTGAATCGCAAAATTCTCAAAGTTCAAAAGGGTCGCGCATCACTCGTTGGATCGTGAAATTTTTTGAGTCCAAAAGAGTCGCGCATCACTCGTTGAATCGAGAAATTCTTAAAGTCCGAAAGAGTCGCACATCACTCGTTGGATCGGAGAATTTTCCAAGTCCGAGAGGGTCGCGCATCACTCGTCGGTTCAAAAAATTTCCGAAATCCGACAGGGCCTTGCATCACTCGTTGAAACAATAAATTTGGACAGTCTGAACGAGTCGCGCATCACTCATTGGATCGAAAAATTCCCAAAGTCCGAACGAGTCGCGCATCTCTTGTTAGATCAAAAAATTTTCAAATTCCGAGAGGGTCGCGCATCACTCGTTGAGTCGTGAAATTCTCAGAGTCCAAAATAGTCGCGCATCACTCGTTGAATCGAAAAATTTTCAAAGTCCGAAAGAGTCGCTCATTACTCGTTCGATCAAGAAATTTTCGAAGTCCGAGACGGTCGCGCATCACTCGTTGGATCGTGGAATTCTCAGAGTCCAAAAGAGTCGCGCAACACTTGTTGAATCAAGAAATTTTCAAAGTCCAAAAGAGTCGCACATCACTCGTTCGATCAGGAAATTTCGAAAGTCCGAGAGGGTTGCGCACCACTCGTTGGATCGAGAAATTTCTGAAGTCCAAACAGATCGCGCATCACTCGTGTGTTCGAAAAATCTTTGAAGTTCGAGAAAGTCGCGCATCACTCGTTGGATCGAAGAATTTTCGAAGTCCGAGAGGGTCGCGCATCACTCGTCGAATCGTGAAATTCTCAGAGTCCAAAAGAGTCGCGCATCACTCGTTGAATCGGAAAATTTTCAATGTCCGAAAGAGTCGCACATTACTCGTTCGATCAAGGAATTCTTAAAGTCCGAGAGGTTCGCGCATCACTCGTTGGATGGTAGAATTTTCAGATTCCAGAAGAGTCGCGCATCACCCGTTGGATCGAGAAATTTCCAAATTTCGAACGAGTCGCGCATCACTTGTAAAATCAAAAAATTTTCAAATCCCGGGAGGGTCGCGCATCACTCGTTGGATCGTAGAATTTTCAGAGTCCAAAAGAGTCGCGCATCACTCGTTGGATCGAGAAATTCTCAAAGTCCGAGAGGGTCGTGTATGACTTGTTGGATCGGAAAATCCTGAAAGTCCGGAAGAGTCGCGCATCACTTGCTGGATCGAAAAATTTGCGAAGTCTGAAAGAGTCGCGCATAACTTGTTGGATCAAAAAATTTCCAAAGTCCGGACGAGTCGCGCATCAGTTGCTGGATCAAAAAATTTCCAAAGTCCGAAAGGGTTGCGCATCACTTATTGGATCAAAAAATTTTCCATGTCCGAGAGGGTCGCGCATCACTCGTCGGTTCAAAAAATTTCCGAAATCCGACAGGGCCTTGCATTACTCGTTAAAACAATAAATTTGGAGAGTCCGAACGAGTCGCGCATCACTCATTGGATCGAAAAATTTCCAAAGTCCGAACGAGTCGCGCATCACCTGCTGGATCAAGAAATTTCGGAAGTCCAAAAGGATTGCGCATCACTCGTAAGATCGAAGTATTTTCAGAGCTCAAACGGGTCGCGCTACACTCGTTGGATCGAAAAATTTTCTAAGTCTCAACGAATCGCGCATCACTCGTTGGATCAAAAAACTTTCAAATTCCGAGAGGGTCACGCATCACTCGTTGGATCAGAAAATTTCCGAAGTCCGAGAGGGTCGCGCGTCACTCGTCCGATCAAAAAAATTCCAAAGTCTGAAAGAGTCGCTCATCACTTGTTGGATCGAGAAATTCCCAAAGTCCGAACGAGTCGCGCATTACTTGTTGGTTCGAAAAATTTGTAAAGTCCGAAAGGGTCGCGCATCACTCGTTGTTTCAAAAAATTTCTGAAATGTGACAAGGCCTCGCATCACTCGTTGACAAAAAAAAATTGAGAGAGTCCAAACGAGTCGCGCATCACTCGTTGGATCAAAAAAGTCGCAAGTCCGAACGAGTCGCGCATCACTTGCTGGATCAAAAAACTTTCGAAGTCCGAGAGGGTCACGCATCACTCGTTGGATCGAAAAATTTCCAGAATCCGAGAGGGTCGCGCGTCAATCGTCCGATCAAAAAAATTTAAAAGTCTGAAAGAGTCGCTCATCACTTGTTGGATCGAGAAATTCCCAAAGTCCGAACGAGTCGCGCATTACTTGTTGGTTCAAAAAACTTTCGAAGTCCGAGAGGGTCACGCATCACTCGTTGGATCGAAAAATTTCCAAAGTCCAAAAGGGTCGCGCATCACTCGTCCAATCGAAAAATTTTCAAAGTCTAAAAGAGTCGGGCATCACTTGTTGGATCAAGAAATTTGCAAATTCCGAGAGGGTCACGCATCACTCGTTGGATCGTGAAATTCTCAAAGACCAAAAAAGTCGCGCATCACTCGTTGAATCGAGAAATATTTAGAGTCCGAAAGAGTCACGCATCACTCGTTGGATCGAAGAATTTCTAAAGTCCAAACAGATCGCGCATCACTCGTTGGATCAAAAAATTCTCGAATTTCGAGAGGGTCGCGCATCACTCGTCCAATCGAAAAATTCCCAAAGTCCGAAAGCGTCGCGTATTACTCATTCGATCGAGAAACTTCCAAAGTCCGAGAGGGTCGCGCATCACTCGTTGGATCGTGAAATTTTTAAATTTCGAACGAGTCGCGCATCACTTGTTAGATCAAAAAATTTTCGAAGTCCGAGAGGGTCACGCATCACTCGTTGGATCGAAAAATTTCCAAAGTCCGAGAGGGTCGCGCGTCAATCGTCCGATCAAAAAAATTTCAAAGTCTGAAAGAGTCGCTCATCACTCGTTGGATCGAAAAATTCTCAAAGTCCGAACAAGTCGCGCATTACTTGTTGGATCGAAAAATTTCCAAAGTCTGAAAGAGTCGCGCATCACTCGTTTAATCAAGAAATTTCCGAAATCCGACGGGGCCTCGCATCACTCGTTGGCACAAAAAATTTCCACAGTCCGAAAGAGTCGCGCTCCACTCGTTGGATCGAAATATTTTCAAAGTCCGGAAGAGTCGCGCATCACTTGCTGGATCAAAAAACTTTCAAAGTCCGAGAGGGTCGCGCGTCACTCGTCTGATCGAAAAGATTCCAAAGTCTGAAAGAGTCGCGCATCACTCGTTGGTTCAAAAAATTTCTGAAATCCGACAGGGCTTCGCATCACTCGTTGACCCAAAAAATTCAGAGTCCAAAAGAGTCGCGCATCACTCGTTGGATCAAAAAATTTTCTAAATCCGAACGAGTCGCGCATCACTCGTTGGTTCGAAAAATTCCTGAAATCCGACAGGGCCTCGCATCACTCGTTGACACAAAAAATTTGAAGTCCAAAAGAGTCGCGCATCACTCGTTAAATCGAAAAATTTTCAAAGTTCGAAGGAGTCGCGCATTACTCGTTGGTTCAAAAAATTTTTGAAATCCGACAGGGCCTCGCATCACTCTGTAACGTGCGACTTTGGGCGCGACAACAATTTGTTAAAGGTTCGACCCTTGCCGAAAGGATACAGTGATGAAGGTGTGAAAGTTTGACTCAATGATTGATATGTTGCACATTTACTTGTTTATTGGTACGTATGTTGACTTTGTTGGAGATTTGTTGGAGAAGAAAGATGTTTCCAGTTCGAAGTTTAGGAGTAGAGAGCTACTTGGCTAGAGAAGATGTGAAGACGGAAGGTTCGGAATTAGGAGGGGGTTTTAGCTGACAATGAGTTGCATACGTTGGTGCCGTGTGCAACTCGCACGATTCTTAGTTGCAAATCTATATGCAGTGGTGAATAGGAGAAGAGGATGTGAGAAATCGGGTTCAGCGTGGGATAGTTGAGATAAGGAGAGGCGTTAGACGTCACACCCCCCTCCGTTAGAGGGAACATAGGCTTTGGTACAAAGGGTATGTTTCTGATATAGAGATGAAGCAGGGCGTAGGTATTGATAGTGCTAAATACATAAAAGATCCTAGTGTACTATGCTTAGGAGCTCATTCATAGTTTGTTCACAATTTCAGAATATATATATGGTATTTAGTATTAGGTATACTATGTTCTCTTTTACTAGGTATAATCTATGATTGGTGGACCAAGTGCGCCTGGAATAATCCTTTATTTGATCCAAAAGTACATTTTTCAAATATGTTCTCTCATTTCTTATATCCTCGTTTTTTTTCGTATCGAAATGGGAGAAAAAGGAAATTTGGTTCCATTCGAATCTTAGGAACTACGAAGGTCTTAAAAGCTGGTATTCATGAGCCTATGAGTATCTTATTCTCTCAGGCTACACCATCGATTTTGGCACGGATGTATTTAATAATCTGCCGTAATATTCTCTGACCTCTAGAGGGTGTTTTCTCACTGTAATAAAGGTTGGTGGTTGTGCTTTTGGGGGCACTGGTTTGGGTTCTACAGTAGGCAGAGGTGGTGGGAGTGCCTTCAGGCGTGTATCGCGTGTTGTATTGTAGCTGATTGTGTCAAGGTGAGGATGTATTATTTCGAGTGATATGGGTTTGTCGTATGTTGCATGTTTAGAGCGTGTGTGACGCTTTTCTCCGTTACACGAGCAGAGCTTGAAGATTGTGAGAATTTTACTGAATGCTGAGAATCGGTGTATTAGGTATAGTATTCCTATTGCTGATATCGCTACGCCAGCGTATGTGAGCGCCGTCTTCAGACTGGTAGTCTCTTGTTTATCGCGATGATGCGTACCGATTTCCGTAGCTTGTTTTATTATGTCGCTGAGGGCTAGCCCTTCTGAATTTAAATCGTCAATGTTTACAGTAGGTTTATATTTGTGTAACATGGGAATCGAAGAGAGGTTTACGGTGTGGTTCGCATTCAGGTTTTGATACATTCCCGTTAAGTTTAGTGCGAATTCCGGTACGTAGTATTTGAATGTCGTTGATGTTCTATCATTTGAGGCAATCAGTGTTATCGCTTCTGAATATCCTGAGCATTTATTGTCAAGCCTTAATATGCCCGAGCCAGTTAGAGTGGTACGCGTTGCCTCGACATCTGGGCAGGAGATATGCATGGTCTCAGGTTTCGAGACAGAGTAAAGCCAGGTGTTCGGTGCTCTCAGTTTCGACCAGAAGGAGCCATCGAAGCTGTCCATGCGTATGTCGCAAGTTTCAAGAGTTTTGGGTGGATTGTTAAGAAAAAGTTCTATTTCACAAGATCCATGATTATTGGTGTGGTATAGTGGGTGGTTTTGCTTGTAAATGTATGAGTTTCTTGACTTCTTACATTGTGAAAAGTCAGTCTCTGAGAAGTGGAAATATGAGTTTCTATTCGAGGCTACTGCAATGCAGTCGTTACTTGGGGTGATATGCGCGAATTTGTTATTGGATTTATCAAAATTTTGTTTCGCTGGAATTGGAATCAAATGAAATAAGTTGAATGTTTCGTCATTCAGAAGAGGTATCGATAGTACGTAAATTAAGTTTGGTTCGTTGTATGCTATTTCCAATTGGCATAGTTTGATCAATTCTACTGCGTATATATTCCTCAAAGGGACTGGGAATCGTAAGAGTGGTTCCAATGATTGGATGTGTTGTAAGCTGGTGATCAACTGTTTCGGTGTTAATATTCTTGGGTGGATGATACCGTTTTGCGCAAATAAGGTTGCGTCGACGAGGTAGTTTAAATCCAGTTCATATTCGTTCGTCATTTCCTCCAGTGTTATTACATGTTCCGCGAAACTTAATATCGCGGAATTTTGTTCTAATCGGGTCTTGAGGGTGTGTGAAGTATTAAAGAGGAATATTGTTTGTCCGTCTAATTCTGAGGTGTGTTTCTCAATGTTGTCGATTTTTCGTTCGTGAGCGCCCAGTGTTGATTGGACGATATGGGTCTGATTTGCTAACAGAAGCGCCAGATGATTGGTATCATTGAAAAGTCTGTCTATTTGTGAATTATAGTATTCTCCATCTTCCTCATTGAGCGTGCCATATAGTGTCTTGTGTATAGTTCCGACGAGGCTGTAGTACCAGTTTCGTTTCACGCGTGCGTGTGCAAGTTGCGATAATTTTACGTGTATTTCGTTGGTTTCTTTATATCCTACGAGGTCTCCAATTTGTTGCAGGTATTCGGTTATAGTCAATAATCTCTTCTTTGAAAGTGTTAGTACATCCTTCGCACCACAAGTTGACCCGAGCATTTTGCACCTGTTGTACAGTATGTCATGGTACCTTTCCGATTTCCCTAACTTGGAAGTAAGATTTTCAACGTTTACGTAGCTAATCAGAGTCCACTCGCTATCGAATGTTCGTAGATCCGGTAGTTGTTCATAATA
Source organism: Athalia rosae (assembly GCF_917208135.1). NCBI lineage: Eukaryota > Metazoa > Arthropoda > Insecta > Hymenoptera > Athaliidae > Athalia > Athalia rosae. The sequence goes on along the minus strand of NC_064032.1, from coordinate 7,126,957 downwards.
GATTTCCGGAATCGTACTGAGCGTCGTTGCGGTGAAAGATGTATGGGCGTAGTTGGTCAGGACCGCAACGCATCTGTAATTATTTCACATTGTTTATAGTAACTGTTTTTAAAGGTCAGCCTGATTGTTATTGTCACCTACGATATTTTTAAGGGGTTGGTTGATATTCGGTCCGTATATGGGCTAATTTGAGTTTATTTAAGTGTACTATTTTGGTTTTATTGTTAGTGATGCAAATCTCAGCGTTTATTCCGTTAATTATACGTTTAATTATGTACGGGCCTTTATAATGGTCATCAAGTTTAAAGCGTGATTCGTTTATAAGAAATACTTTTTGTCCAGCTTCGACAAGTTGCGTGTTAATCTTCTTGTCATAGTAGCTTTTCGATCTCTGTTTCGCGTATTGTAAGTTTTGTATCGCTCTTTTGCGAACATCGGTGAGGTTTGCTAGTAGGTCGAGCATAAAAATATCATATGTGTTGCTCGTCGCGGCTGTGCCTTTTAAATTCGATAGTAATTGAGCTACTTTGCCGAAGATTAGTTGGTACGGTGTAAAGCCCGTCCCTTCGTGTTTTGCGGTATTATAACAGAAGATCGCGAAGCGTATGTATTTATCCCAATCCTTGCCAGTTTTAATAAAGTGTTTAATGTGTTCGATGAGGACTAGATGGCTGCGTTCTAGGGACCCGTTTGATTGTGGTCGATACGCCGTAGTTCTTACTTGTTTGATTTTGAAAAGACTGCATATCTGTTTGATCGTGGTACTCATGAAATTTTGTCCTTGATCCGTCAGTATTACTCGTGGCGCTCCGTAACGCGTGATGAATTTCTTCGCGAATGCAGTACCTATTGTTTGGGCAGTCGCGTTAGGAAGGGGGATAGCATCTAAAAATTTTGTTAGATTACATTGTACTGTCAATAAATATTGGTTGTTAGATTCTGTGACGGGAAGGGGCCCTATTATATCGAGTGCGACTTTATCAAAAGTGTCTGCCGGAGTGTCTGTGATTATCATCGGTAATTTCGTTTTTATTCGAACTAATTTCTTTTTCTGGCAGCTGTCGCAAGTTTTAACGAAGTCTCGAATTTGGGCTTTCATGTTAGGCCAATGGTAATTTTCTCTAATCCTGTTGTAAATTTTTGTGACGCCTTGGTGGCCACCTAATAATGATTCGTGATATTCTTTAATTATTCCTTCGCGTAACGATACGTCGGGTATCATTGTTTCGTTGGTGCAAAGCATAATTCTTACATTTGTTTTCCCGAATATATAATAGAATAATTTTTTGACGATAGTCCACCGGAGATCCGCTAATCCCGGGTTTGTTTTTGTGAACGGAAATGCATCAATCTTACGTAGATTTATTAGGCGTTTTAATCTCGACAAGGTATGAAAGAGGTCTTCCAGATCAACTTTATCTGAGCGTTTGTCTCTAATAACGAGGGTGATGATATATTCATTTTCGAGCTTCGTCAGGGCTATCCCGCGCGTTTCGGGTTTATTAATCGTGAAGGTTTCTTTTCGCAACATCGCTCTATTTATTAGTTCTTTCGCTAGATCGTCGTTCCACGGGTCTTCCGCTGGTACGCAATGTACGATGTTTGTGTTTTTCGTGAATATTCCATCTCTAGACTCTGTAATGTTAGCTGTGGGTGTTATGTTGTTTAAATTGTGTATAAATTCATCGAACGAAGGAGTCAAGTCGTTGTTTATCGACAGTGTTTCCGAGGTACTTTGGGGACATAGTTTGTTCTTGGTGATTTTCCGCCCGTCACTATGCCTGTCGGGTGCGCTGGCGCTGGATGTGTCTTCATCTTCCGTGGCGGTAGTGCTATCGGTATCGTATGGGGACATTGGGTCCTGTAGAGGTTGTTGTAACTCGACTCTCGAGCGCTGCATACGTTCCGAAGTCGTGTTCGGGCCAGTGTTACTATTATGATTGCCTGTTTTGGTATTGATTACTGAGGATTCTTTTTGTTTCTGCGAGATATAAGGGCGCTTAACTTCTCTGACTGGTGTGTCTAGATCATCATCTGACGACGTGACGACGGCTGAGGGATTATCTGACATCACCTGTGGAGGGGGTACGGTAGATGCGCGAGTGTGGGGTTTCGTATCTGGTTTTTTCTGCCTTAATTCAGGAGTGTGTTTGCAAATTGTTATTTTCAATATCTGTGTCTTTGAATATATAGTGGATCATACGGTTTACCATGTTCCAATCAAGTTTGTCTATTCCGCAGCTCAGCCTTGGTATTGATATTGATTTTACCCCATCTTTAATTAATGCCGTTTTAAATTTGGATAGGGTGTTATACATTACTTCGTTCGTTGGTTTATCAAAATACTGGTTTTTAGTTACTAGGTTATATATTGCACGTCGAACGTATTGGACCTTAAGGATGTTAGTTATTTCAGGGTTCATTGACCGTAATCGTTTTCGTTGTATAAGTCCGCGTTTCACCATTTGATCCGCAATACCTAGCGATGCTCTGCAATCGGCCGAAATGCAGTGTGCCAAATTATCTCTTCGTTTCAATAAGTCGGCATCTATTTCTTTGATGTATTTATTTTGAGTCAGCGGAAGGAAGTCCTAATCTACGAGGAATTGAGCATATGGAGGAGTGGATCCTGGATTCTCATTTCGAGATGTGCCTGCCTGAGGTTCGTTACTCAATGTGGACAATTTTCTGTATGTTATTTTCCGAGTGTATCTCGAATTCGATGAAGTATTTCCTGAATAATCTTTGGCATGTTCGTCGTTGCTGTTTATTGGTTTCATGCGTTCGGTTGCGAGTGGTTTTTTCTTAACTTGTTTTTGTGCGAGGGGTGTGATTCTACCTGGGATGATTTTGTCTGCAGTATCGAACAGGTCCGGTAGTCTCACATTTTTCTTTCGCGGTGTTGGATTGTTTGACGATTCTGTGTCTCGGAAGCGCTTAGTATATTTGTTGGTTGCTGGGTGTAAATCCGTTTCGTTGTCAGATTCGTTCATTGAGTCCGAAGAATATAGTAGCTTTGTAAATTTTTTTTGTGGACTTTGGCTATTTGAAGATTCTGTATTCTGGGGGCGTTTCGAAGGTTTGGTTATCGTCGGGAAATTATTTTGCGGATTTGAAATATCTGAATTGTCTGCTGTGGGAGCAGTCGAGCTCATTGCATCTGATAGCAAAGGATTAGATGACGTGTTCTCTACTCTTGGCTGTTTAGTTGGTGCAGGGTTTGTTGAATCGTTAGAGGTCTGTCGGGGACGCCGCGGATATTGATGCGATATTTTCCTCTGCTTATTTACCTCACTTGTTGCGGTGCTTGTTCCTGACCGAAGACGTTTACCGTCCATGGGAAATATTTGAGTGGAGTCTTGCGGAAGGTTTCGCGAGAGTGCATCCGCATTTAGGTTTGCGGTGCCTTTTTTGTATACTATATTGTACGAGTATTCATCGAGTATCAAGCGCCAACGCAGTAGCCGTGAGGTGGGGTCTTCAATGTTTTTCAGCCAGACAAGTGGTGGTATGATCGGTGACCAAGGTGAATTCTCGTCCGTACAGATATGGCCTAAAATGTTTCACTGCAAAAATAATTGCAAGGAGTTCCTTGTCTGTTGTTGAGTAATTTATTTCTGCTGGTTGCAGCGCCCTGGATGCGTAAGCTATTGGTAAATCTTCTCCGATTTTCCCTCGACTAAGTACTGCGCCTATTGCATAATTTGAAGCATCAGTTGTCAATACGAAAGGCTTATCAAAGTTTGGATATTGTAGTATGGGTTCGGTGCATAACGTATCGCATAGTTTTTCGAAGGCTCGTTGATGCACTGAGGTCCAAAGAAATGAGGTATTCTTTTTTAAAAGGTTGGTAACAGGTCTTGCTATTTTGGACATCTCAGGAATGAATCTACGGTAATAGCCTATGAGGCCTAAAAATTGCTTGATCTGCTTGGGATTTTTGGGAGTTGGATACTGCTTCACAGCTGCTAGCTTGTTTGGGTTGGGTTTAACACCGTCTTGTGTTATTATGTGCCCTAGGTATGCGACTTCTTTACGCAAAAACTTGCACTTGTCGGGTTGTAGAGTCAGGCCAGCCTTTTCTAGTCGATCCATTAGTTTTTTGAATTTGACTGTATGTTCCTCTAACGATCTGGCGTAAATAGCAATGTCGTCTAAATAAACGAACATTTCATTTCCCTGCAACCCCAAGAGGACTTGATCCATGAGTCTTTGGAAGGTGGAGGTGGCGTTCTCGAGCCCAAACGGCATTCGATTGTATTCATAATGCCCGTGGGGCGCAGAAAATGCTGTTTTCGCGCTATCGGTAGGGTGCATGGGAATTTGATGGAAACCTGATGCCAGATCGAACGTAGAGAAGTATTTAGCTGATCCCAGCTGATCTAGAATGTCGACGATATTTGGGAGTGGATACGCATCGCCGATGGTTTTTCCGTTAAGCCTACGAAAATCTATCACCATTCGCCATTTCTTTTCGCCGCTTGCGTCGGCCTTTTTCGGGACTACCCACACCGGTGAGTTGTAGGGTGAAGACGAGTGTTTGATTATGTCTTGCTCTACGAGTTTGGTAATTTGTTTATCGATTTCGGTTTTGTGTTGTTTGGGGTAACGGTATTGTTTCGTGTTTATGGGTATGTTGTCGGTTGTTGGTATGGTGTGTTGGACGAGGTTTGTCGAGCCTAGCTTATCGCCCGATAAGAGAAACAAATGGTTATATTCAGAAGTAAGGTCAATTACAGATTGTCTTTCTTCCTCGTTCAGGTGATCCAATCTAAGGTATTGCTGAAAGACGTCGAGACGCTTCGCATCATAGTTAGGTGGGAATTGGAGTATCTGGGGTTTGTTATTGTGTATGCCACGGCGATTTTGTGTCGGTGAGTTGTTCGTATTGTGTTCGTGTACCTCTTCTAAAGTGACCGTAGGCCTTCTTATCTCCACAGCTGTTTCGCGCGAGTTTATCGCATAGGCGTACGCGAAACCTTGTCTATTTGTTACGATTGCATTGCCCATAAAAATATCGGGGCCTAGGTCTAATTTGTTAATAAGTCCTGTTCGTGGTGACGATTTTGTCACTTTCAATGATATAACTGTAGCGGATCGTGAGGGAATCGATATAGTGTCTTCGTTCAAAATATTTGGTATTTCGTTGTTGTCTAATAATACCTTGTTGATCGGAAACGAAATTGCCGTGTTCGCGTCACGTAGAAATTTGATGCTCAATATACCTGCTTCCTTGATTGGAAATGAATCATTGACTAAATGGAATTCATGTGTTGATTTACCGACACGGATATTTAAAGTTCCTAGCGTTTGTATGGTTTCGTTTGTTATACCTGCTATTGTCACCGTATCTGGTCGCGTGTATACCTTAGGGTTTACCATACCGAGTTTGATGACGTTTATATCGGCTCCCGTGTCGAGCAAGAATGTATTGGGATCGTTTTTGAGCTGTGGTGCTGCTATCCGAACCTTTGGAGTACATATTGAGGATGTTGTTAGAATGCGATAAGTGTCGATATTCGCATTGCAATATCGATAGGTGAGTGGAATCGTGCCCGTGTTTTGTGAGAAGATTTGATTTTCTTTGAAACAGACAGTTGCATTTTCGGAGCGTAAGAAGTCTGCGCCTAAGATTCCGTCTTCTTTAATAGGGAATTGATTGTCTACTAGATGAAATTCGTGTCTAGTACCTGCTAATTCTAAGTCGATACTTTCCAGCGTTTTTACGAAATCTTTACTTATTCCTTTGATGCGGCATGTATCTTTTGGTGTGAAACGTGTGTCTGGGGTGATTACTCCGACTTTAATCACATTCAAATTTGCACCCGTATCTATTAATAATTTCGCTGATTTTCCAAGGATCTGTTTAGACTCTATTGTAACTATTGGTGAGCTGAGTAATATTCTCCTACCATATTCGGACGCTCTTCCTCCATTTGGGCCGTCGACGCGTCCACGCGACGATCCCGTGACTCGTTTAAATCTACAGGATAGCTATTTTGTTTCATTTCGTCGCGAATCGCGGTGTTCACGTCCGCATATTTCCCGTGCTGGCGATTCGATCGGCTCTGGCTAGGCTGATTTTGAAAGTTATTACCGTATTGCCGCCAATTGGGCGTGTTATGTCTAAAATTTGATCGGTTTTCGATTCTAAAGGCGGGTTGATTCGTTTGATCATGAACTCTTGAGCGGTCGTTTGGTTGCGCATAACTAGGTGCGTAGTTAGTTTGATCGCGACGCTCGTCGCGTTGATAACGTTGGATGTTTGAAGGATTACGATGGGACGGAAAGTGTCGGGGATCCTGTTGGTTTTGAAAATTCCGCGTGCGGCACTCATTGTACGTGTGCCCGATAATTTTACAAAATGTGCAGTACTTGCTGCTGCGATCTCTTGCCATGCAAATATCAATGGTGTGGCCGGATTTCTTACAATAGTTGCAGTGAGGTCTATCTTTGGCCTCAGGTCTACGGTTATCATTAGGGTAGTTCTTATTTCTATTGTTAGTCAGTATATCATGATTGGTACATATATCTAGCTGGTATTTGACTCGTCGAGGCGTCATCACGAGATGGCCTCAAAATCATTCTTTCGTTTAAAAATTTCTCAACGTTTACAGCTAGGTCTATTGCTTCGCGCAGAGTTCCCGGTTTCTCAGTCGATACTCTAATTTCAACCTCATCCCGTAGACCTCTTATGAATAATCGGCCAGCTAAATCTTTGATAAATCTATTTGTCATCATTTTTTGTTCCGGATTGGTTAGATTCTCGGTGGTTTCCGATGCCATCTCGACGAGTTTTTCTATTCTCAATCCGTATTCTGAAACACTTTCATTCCGGTTCTGTACTGCTCGCGTAATTTGAGCTTGTATGTCTGGTAAAAGCTCCTTGGGTTTGTAAGCACGTCCCAAGTCTTCTAAGATATTTCCTAGTGCGTTAGAATTTCCCTGTCGTATATATTTCTCTGCGTCACCTTCGATTTTTACGGTTACAAGATTTGTGAAAAGTGGCAGATCTCGTGGATGAATGGATTTTTTTACGTTTTCTACTTTAAGAATAAATGAATTTATTGGCATGTTCGTGCCATTAAAAGTTGGTACTAAATTTATTGCTGCTTGCAGTGGCAGATACGATCACTACCGTGATAGTTTCTTCTTCACCTCGCATTTTGTCGGTTTTGCTCCTAAATTTGTACAATATGATAACTTAAGACTTACTGTGCGGTGAGAGTTACAATTATCGCTGCGATGGGTTGCATTCCTTCGATTGGATCCGCTGAAGTTCTAGGGTTGATGCGGTGGTTTGTAGAGGAAAGTAGAGGTGTCCCGGCTTGCAGATAAGAGCCTCGTAGCAGCAGGAAAGATGATCGTTCGACTCGGTTGAGTCTTTGTGGGGCGAGGTGCCTTTGAGGATTGTCGATGTACCTTCTGTAGTTGGTTCTCTTTTGGCGTTTGTTTCTTGAATTTTTCGTAGATTTGTTGCAGGATTACTTCGTAGATTTGTTGTAGAATTATTTCGTAGATTTTTGTTGTGGATTACTTCGAAGATTTGTTGTAGAATTATTTCGTAGATTTTTATTGTGGATTACTTCGTAGATTTGTTGTAGAATTATTTCGTAGATTTTTGTTGAGGATTACTTCGTAGATTTGTTGCGTTAATGATTCACGTCACAATTATTCGTCACTTTAACTTCCGCGATACTTTCACTAACGGGGATTCCGTTATCACGAAACTAGCTGTTCGTATGAACAAGGTGCTATCTATGACAGTTGGCAAATATTGCGACCGGTAAAAGGTTTGTGCGGAGTTATTTTTTCACAATTCACATTTAAACTTACTATCGAATAACACTTTCTAGCAAGAGCACCGCTGCCACCAGTTGTAACGTGCGACTTTGGGCGCGACAACAATTTGTTAAAGGTTCGACCCTTGCCGAAAGGATACAGTGAGGAAGGTGTGAAAGTTTGACTCAATGATTGATATGTTGCACATTTACTTGTTTATTGGTACGTATGTTGACTTTGTTGGAGATTTGTTGGAGGAAGAAGATGTTTCTAGTTCGAAGGTTAGGAGTAGAGAGCTACTTGGCTGAAGAAGATGTGAAGAAGGAAGGTTCGGAGTTAGGAGGGGGTTTTAGCTGACAATGAGTTGCATACGTTGGTGCCGTATGCAACTCGCACGATTCTTAGTTGCAAATCTATATGCAGTGGTGAATAGGAGAAGAGAATGTGAGAGATCGGGTTCAGCGTGGGATAGTTGAGATAAGAAGAGGCGTTAGACGTAACAACTCGTTGACACAAAAAATTTAGAGTCCAAAAGAGTCGCGCATTACTCGTTGGATCAAAAAATTTTCAAAATCCGAACGAGTCGCGCATCACTCGTTGGTTTGAAAAATTTCTGAAATCCGAAAGGGCCTCGCATCACTCGTTGACACAAAAAATTGAGAGAGTCCGAACGAGTCGTGCATCACTTGCTGAATCAAGAAATTTCCGAAGTCCGAAAGAATTGCGCATCACTCGTTGGATCGGAAAATTTTTAAAGCTTAAACGGGTCGCGCATCACTCGTTGGATCGGAAAATTTTCTAAGTCTAAACAGATCCTGCATCACTCGTTAGATCGGAAAATTTTCTAAGTCTGAACGGATCGCGCATCACTCGTTTGATCAAAAAATTTTTGGAGTTCGAGAGGGTCGCGCATCACTCGTTGGATCATAAAATTTTCAGAGTCCAAAAGAGTCGCGCATCATACGTTGGATCGAGAAATTTTCAAAGTCCGAACGAGTCGCGCATCACTTGATCGATCAAAAAATTTTCAAAGTCCGAGAGGGTCACGCATCACTGGTTGGATCGTAAAAGTTTCAGAGTCCAAAAGAGTCGCGCATCACTCGTTAAATCAAGAAATTTTCGAAGTCCGAGAGGGTCGCGCATCACTCGTTGATTCAAAAAATTTCCGAAATCCGACAGGGCCTCGCATCACTCGTTGACACAATAAATCCAGAGAGTCCGAACGAGTCGCGCATCACTTGCTGGATCAAGAAATTTCCGAAGTCCGAAAGAGTCTTACATTACGCGTTGGATCGTAAAATTTTCATAGTCCAAAAGAGTCGCGCATCACTCGTTGGATCGAGAAATTTCCGAAGTCCGAACGAGTCGCGCATCAGTTGTTAGATCAAAAAATTTTCATAGTCCAAAAGAGTCGCGCATCACTCGTTGGATCGAGAAATTTCCAAAGTCCGAACGAGTTGCGCATCAGTTGTTAGATCAAAAAATTTTCAAAGTCTGAAAGAGTCGCGCATGACTCGTTGGATCAAAAAATCTTCAAATTTCGAGAGGGTCGCGCATTACTTGATGGTTCAAGAAATTTCCGAAATCCGACGGGGCCTCGCATCACTCGTTAGTAGTATGGGCAAGGTATAGCGGGTCATAACAAATGACGTCACTGGCGCCGCCAGACGGTCCCCCCTGCCCCCTCAGGCCCCGATGGTCATTGTTGCGCGTGCTTCCCCCTCCCCTCGGTCGGACGGATTGTCTGAAGCCAAGATGGCGGCCCTTTCGGAAATCCAAGATGGCGTGCGTTTTTCGAAATCAAGATGTCGGCCTCTTCCAAAACACAAGATGGCGCCTGTTTTTTGAATTCAAGATGGCGGCCCTTTCCGGAACCCAAGACGGCGCGCGTTTTTCGAAATCTGATTTGGTTACTAGTTTTGAAATTCTTAATACAAGATGGCGCCGATGTTCGAATCGCATCACGGCTACTCAGCTACCGGCATTCCGGCGGTGACGTACCTATTTGAAAAACTTTTTCGCATCTTACCGACTATAGCCGAAGATCTCCGAGGCCCGCACCGCGGCCACGTGCTGCCAACGCAACGTTGCTCTGAAATATGAGTATTCACGGGTGCACGAAAGTGTAAACTCTGCAAATATTTCCAAAACATAACGACTAGAGATTTTTATTCTTAGAACTAAGGTAAAACAAAGCGTTCCTAACTGTAGATAATACAAAATAGACTATTTTTTCTAAGCTCAAACTACGAGGCTCATCTCTTTCTAACACATTTTTGAATATATTGCATACAGGGTGCGCAGGAGTTGTTGAGATTTTTATATCTTCTGATTAGACATTCGCAAAACGAGTCGGCGATCAGATCATTGTTCATGTAATCTTCTGAAAATAACGATAAAAATTGATCGAGAGTGTAACCATCGTGCATATAATACAAAAACATAACAAAAAACTGACCACATACGTCCGAAAAGGCGCTCTGAAGCTGGTGCGCGTTTCGCCGGTATCGAGGACAGTTTTTCTGTGGGCGGCGAGAATGGTGTTTGACGAGAGGCGGAAGTCCGTAGCTGTCGAAGTACACCCCGTGTCCTGAAGCGTCGGTGTAGAAGGCGACCCAGTGGGTACCTGGCTGCGTGTGGTCATCGGTATTGGCAACGATCGCGGCCGGGTGGGCCCACCGTAGAGGAATCTCATCAGCGGGGTAAACACCCAGAGTTCTAGTCGCTATCGGTTGTATCAGCGCCAGTATCTCTCGGCTGTTCATCGGTGATTACTAATCGGTTCAATCTCTGTACGATACGGGCCTCCTGACCGGCTCGTTTCCAGAGCACAAACTGCTTCAGTTGATCCGCACGGTTCAGAGCGCACGCCAATTTTTCGTGACGTTTGTGACAAGCGTGAAACGTGCAATACACATTTGACGGCGGCAACTTCCTGAATGCCGGGGCCTCGTCATCGTCCTCGAGGTTTGTAGGTTCTCGCCCTATAATCCGCTGCAACGCCTCCTTCTTCACCGCACCGCGCACATAGATCAAACCCGCCACACGAGCCACACTTTGCAATTTTTCCTTCAGCTGTCTCTCTGAAATTTCCCCGTCGAACCATTCGATACCGTGCACCTTACTCGTCGTGTAATTATTCGAACAGCGTGTTCATACGGAGAGTTGATGGAATCCGCAAGGCGACAATACAAGCCAGTGCCCCACATGTCCTTTGTTTACAGACAGCACGGCTGCCTCTTTCACGATAAACTTGTCGGAACTATCGTAGAGCCCTTGAACGTCGATCACGTACTCCATATTGTCACTCGTTGAAGTCTGAACGCGATATACCCGGTGAGCGGGCGAGCGCCTGGAGTCTTCGCACCGTCTTGCGTGGGGGATGCAGCGTCAGCATATCGCTTATCTCAATCCTCTCCGTCTCGCAAACGTGCATTTGTTTTGTCGTCTCCTTCGCCGGTGTCGTACTCTCAGCCACCGAAATCCACGATAACTTGACGACTCGAATCAATTTCCAAAATATTGTCGAATTCTGCGTACACGACGCAGTTTATCGTCTTCTCGAGCGCCTCTTCGAAACGTACCTCTATTCGAACGCTGCCGTGTCTGACCAAATTCCAATGCGTGTTGCTGTTCGCCGATAAATCGGGTGTGAGATCGAACGCGGTCAGACAATAACCGTAGGGGTAGTCCGCCCGGCTGATTCCGTTTCCCTCGTTTAGAAAATGAATGCCAATTCCGGAAAACAACGTTTGGTACGCGTCCACGTATAATCTTGATTTCGTAGAGTCCGGTTGCAGGGGTTTCGAGGGTATTTGCTGGCCGTCGACGTACAGAGACAGAAAGTTGGTTTTAAAATGTTGAGAATTGAACGGGTTGCGCGTTCGGTCGCCGTTGAAGGCCTTGTTATCGACGAATCCGATGATTATTCTCTTCGGCAGCTGGCCGAGAAACACGTTGTCCAACGTTTCTTCGTGCACCCCGCCGTGAATCGTCATTGCCTTGACCTCGACCCTGGTGAGCGGATACTTGGCCGTCCCTTTCGCCAGAGCTCTGACGTGCGCCAACAACACGCCGGGGTTTATCGTGACTCGTCGAACGAGCAGAGTGGCCTCTAGAATGTGCATCGTGTGAGCGTTGGTGGTTTCCATAATGCAGAAGGTGTCCCGCGATCTCACCAGACGCAATCGCAACTCCACGCCGTTTAGAAGGAATTTCTCCTGATTGAACACGTCGCAATGAAGGTGTCCCAATAAATCAACGCTGGAGCCGTTTTTGAATAATCGTTCACGCTCTGCGAAACCCTTATTACCGGCACCAAGTTCGTCCATTCTGCCGGCGGTATCCCCGTACCACAGCGTGGTCGTCAGATGCGAATTTTTGGCCGTATTGTTGTAATTTAACAGAGTCTCCATGTATGCTCTGTACGCGTACGCGTTGTTGGCCGGGGAGACGAGTTTTTGATTGAAGAAGACGTCCACTTGACTGAACAACGAGTGCAACAGGTTGTTCACGGGAGCTGCGATCGCCGCCGCTGTCGGGGTCTTACTGTCCGAGCTCACCAGCTGCACCCCATCCAAAGGCGGCATACTGACTCGCAGACTGAGCATCGTGTGCGACAGGTCGAGGTACTCGTCGCTCAGCCCCGGAACCATGAATTCGATCGGTGAGTCGTCGGTGAGAGACGACACCGGCTTGTAATGCACCCACTGCCCACCCTCTATCGTCGTCTGCGTAGGCGGTAGAGTAAACAAGTCGAGCTCCGATTTCAAACACTCGCACGAATGAGCGTGTAGGTAGGCCATCTCGGATTATCGCGTACCGAATATGTCAGCCACAGTTCGTTTCTTGCAGCACCCGTTATTCTTCTTCTTTTTTCTCTTCGTTTTGGTCGTTTTCGCTGTTCTCGCTCTTTTTCTCGGGGCTACGTCTTTTCTGCCAGCTGCTTTTCGTTTTCCGGCTAAACGGGTCCGACGGTCCGTCAGAAACTGGCCGTTCGGTACACCGCGACCCACCTTATATCCGTTTCCCGTCATCAGAGTTTGGAGTTTTTCCTCAGCTTTGCGTCGTAGATTGCGACCCGACTCGGCGACTCGTTGTTTCACCGACTCCTTAAACGGCGCGTCCCGACCCACGTCCGAAATTATATTTGCTCCCGTTCGTAGCGCCTCCTTACCGATCGCTCGCGCCCCGCTTCTGAGTAGGGGGAGAACGCTTCGGAACAGCCCCCCTAGGAAGCTTCCGATACCGTGACCTCGCTGATACGGGGACCCCGCGTAAACGCGAGCTATCCCCCCGCCGACTTGGTTCTCGTAATGCTGCACGTAGTGACTTATGGCCACCGTATTAGTGTATTCTCCTGAAGTGCAGCGTTACCGTCAAGGTCCCGTGGGTGAATCCTTATATCGATATCGATCGTGCGAAAGTTAGAGTTCAGTAAGGGCAGATAATGCGGCGGGGACAACGTTTTGGTCTCCGAACTCCCGTGGCGAAGATCATTGCTGTTGGTCTGCACTATGCGTAACAGAGGAGCGTAGACGTCTCCTACGATTCGCGGTTCCGTGATGTCGCAGTAGACGAACATTTGCGCAGGCATACCAGCCGCTACGTTGTAAGGGTGATCCACCTCCAAAGTCTTGACGATGTTTCGCGTTACTTTGGTGAAACCGAGCTGTTGATACAAACCGGGGGAGAATGACAAGTAGTGGCCGGTGGTACACCCGCAGATGCGAGTAACGGCGATGCGATCCTTCGCGATACCGGCGTAACCGAATTCGAAATGTTTTGCCAGAAGCGGGACGCCGCTCAGAGCTCGCACGATCTGTTCGATGCCGGTGTAAACGCCCGGCTGTATGCGTAGCACGTGGGCGGTGACGCGATTGTCCTTGGACTTTGGTATATCGTTGAAGAGATCCGCCGGCTTCGGTGAGATGTGCTGATGCAATCTTACGGTGTTGGACCCAGCGGTCACCGTTTGAAGAGTCGTTGGATATTGAACCTCCACAAGGGCAACCTCCCATTCGCCGGTTAGCTCTATCTGTCGCGGCAATTGCGTGGTGTATTTCGTCGTGGTGTTGTCTCCAAAGTATCGCATCGAGCTGTTACTCGGTAGCGTCAGATAAAACTGATCCTTGTTCATGCTCGGTGTTTCGACAGGCTCTTCGCCGGGATCCAGCTTTCAAATTTCGAGGGATACCCACGCCAACTGACAAACAGTTTCTTACTGGCCCCTTTACCACGCGTCCGTATTATTTTATCCACCATGAAATAATTATCCTTTTTGACGCGCTGCAGCTCCGCGTCGTAGAACAGACCGTCGATCGTCTCGCCGGCAAAATCCTGCAGCGCGTAAACTACGGGGCTGCGTTCGTAGACTCGTGCGATTTCGAACACTTCGTCCGTCCAATTGGCCTCGTAGCCCTTCCGAAATACTCCCTTGGCCCTGCTGATGCGCACTCGATCGCCCGCGCGAAATCGCGCGTGGCGCGACGACTCCTGCGCTTTACCGCCTCGTGTTTTTTCCATGTTGGCGCGAGCTGTCGTGGCGTTTTCCAGCGTCACCTTGGAGGGGGTCATTTTTATGGTCGAGTGGACGGTGCGGTTGTAGGCCTCGACCAGCTGCGGCAAAACGTCCACGTATCGTCGGGTGTTCGCGTGCGTGAAATATCGCCACATTCGTTCCTTCAGGGTGCGGTTGAAGCGCTCCGCCACGCTTGCTTTCACGTCGGGGTTTCGGGTGACGCGATGCCGCGATGCCGCACGTTACCGCCGGCGAGCATCTTTTGGAATTGGGCGCCTACGAACTCCTTTCCCTTGTCGGTCTGCAGATGCATCGGTCGTCGCTCGGTCGATTCCAGCAAATCCTCGAAAACCTTCGCAACCGTACCCGCGGTCTTGTCCTTCAACGCTCGCACCCACGCGAACTTGCTCAACACATCTATGACAACGAGAAGGTAGTTGTACCCGTCGTTGTACTGTTTCAGCGATCTTAGGTCGGCGAGATCGGCCTCCCACAGATCGTCGACGTTTTGTACGCTGTAGTGGGCTCGCGGAAATCTCCTTCGTATCGTTTTGTGCAGCGTGTACGCGTCCTGGGAGGCTAACCAATCGTCGACGGCTGCCAAAGATATTTTCTTTCCTCTAACGGCTCGCTTCAATCCACGTGCACCCCCGTATCCCGCGGGGTTGGACGGGTCGTAGTACAGCTTCTCCAGAAACTTCATCGTAAGCGCAAGGTGCACCAGCGACCTTTCCCCGTTTGAGCGGGTCTTGCCTTTTTTCGCGGAGTACGAAAGACCTCGTCGTCATCGCCGTCGTCGAAGTCGTTGTCATCGTCGTCGTCGTCGTCGTCTAAATCACCGTAGTCGCCTTCGGTCGGTCCGCAGCTATTACCACCACCACCCCTCTCAGCGATGCTCTTGCTCCGATGCGCTCTCAAAGTCGCAGCGTTGTTCGCAGGCCGTCGATACGGTTCTTCCGGTGAAACGTGCGTTCTCAAATATATCGGATTTCCGATGAACTCTTGCGGCGTGTTAACAGCTTTGAGGAGTCGGGCGAAATGATGGCGCCCCGTCGCTTGCACGGATTTTCTTTCTCGCACAACGTCGTTTATCAAGTCGATTATATTCGTGCCCCGTAGCTGATTACCGTCGACAACCACTGTCCCGTGACCGTCCCACTCGATCGCCCCTTTGGCCGTCAGATAGTTCAACAGCAGCTCGGCTTTGCGTCGAAACTTCAGCGGTACGCTGATCAAGACGTCGTGTAAAGGTACGGTTCTGCAGCCCGCCGGAGCGTCTTCGCTACCGCTTTTATCGACTTCGTCCACGCCCCCCACAGACACGTCGCGTATACTGAGTTGTAGCGGTTTTCTCGTTTCTCCGGCGAAATACAAATATCGATTCAACACCAGACTGTACAATCGCCATTTCTCGCGATCAGATTTTCCCTTCAATGCAAGAATATCGTCCATCTCGCGGTCTAATCTGCTCACGGTGTTCGCGGTATTTGGTTTTTGCGTTTGTGCTTCTGTTTCCGTCTCTTTCGCTTCATCTTCCCCGTTACGTTGTCGTTGCAACCGCTCCACCGTTTCCTGGGGAACGAGTACCATTTTTTTCGCATGCTCCATGTCTGCCTCGCGTTGCGATTCTATCCTCCGCCCCCGAACAGAGTGGACACCAACCCGCCTACGATGGGCGCCAGTAATAGCGGTAAGAAGCCCCCGTGTTGGACCAGCAATTTTTTCTTACTTCTCTAACTGCCGCGGTTACTGGCCAGTCGACGTAAGATTCTACGATGTCTCCCCAGCCGTGATTTCTGACGATCGCTGAGTTCGACGTTACCCTTCAGAGTGTTGAGGGCGCACTCGCAGATATTTCTCACGAGATTGTCGTCGGCAGCGCGCAGTAGCGCCAAGCGTTGAGGACCGCTCAATTTGCAAAGGGCGTGTAACACCGCGGTGTTGGATGAACCGAACCGCCCTGGTCGACCTGTTCGCGGTGACATTACAAGTGAAATACTGGAGCACCCCGCGGCCCGTCTCGCTTTATATCCTTCCGCGGTAGATAAACGTAGCGGTGTTCGTCCGTGGGAAATATATCTGTGCGAAATCGGCAGTTTTCGGGCGTCGATTGCTTCAGATCGAGCAGTAAATATCCGTGGGGCCGATTCGTGGCGTCGTTGTAGGCTTCCTGTACGAAGCGCGGATCCTCGGGGTAAACTTGGCGCGCGAGGTGTTGTATTTGCGCCCGGTCGCGGGGGTTCTTAAAGAATATTATATAGTTCGCGTTTAGCGAGATATCCCGCTGACCGCGACCTTGATGAAAGAGATTCTGCGTGATGAGAAACACGCTGAGATTCTTGTGGTGACACCCCTTGGTGAAGAGATCGACGACGGCCCCGTTGGACGATTCGCGCATCAAATCGTCGAGAATCAGCAACTTTGGAAGTTTCGCGTCGTCGGAGTCGTAGTCACCCTGCTGGGGTAATCCCTCGCGATACTCGATAACCGGCGAACGATCGGACGTCGCCGTTCCGCCGTACAGCGGTTGCCATTCTGCGTAATACCAGATGATTCGCGCGAACTTTGCGTCGCACATATCACCGATGTGTCGCAGAAATGTTTTGACGAAATTAGATTTCCCGCAGCCGGATGGTCCGGCGACGATGGCGGAAAAAGGATGCTTCCAACGCGTGTCCATGGCGAGTACTCCGAACTCCGATCCATCTGCAAGTTATTATACCAAGAGTTCCATACGAAAGTGGCCACTCCATACGCCGGACTAGCGACAACTCATCTTGCGCTTACCAACACACGAATTTTTCACGTGCGTGAACCTACGTCGGTATCAGCAGTTAGGAGCGTGCGAAAAATCTGAAAATTGGGATCTTGCCAGGGCCCCTGAAGCAGCTGCTGGCGCCTCGCGGAGCATTTGCTCTCGCTTTTGAATCCAGCAAACAAATAGTCCAAGCGTCGCAAAGGTTGCATTCACATTCGCAGGAAAGATTGAGTCCAAATTATTAACAACATTTCCGAGCCACTGGAATTATTCGGATGCGGAAATTTATGTGACGTTAATCAAAAATTCGTAGTTTATAATTCGGTACAGTGTAAAACGTAATTTGGCAGGCGCCAGCAGCTGCTTCAGGGGCCCTGGCAAGATCCCAATTTTCAGATTTTTCGCACGCTCCTAACTGCTGATACCGACGGAGGTTCACGCACGTGAAAAATTCGTGTGTTGGTAAACGCAAGATGAGTTGTCGCTAGTCAGGCGTATGGAGTGGCCACTTTCGTATGGAACTCTTGGTATACAGTTATCGACTGTTTCGTTGAAAAATAATTACCGCGGCGGGGGGGGCCATCCGCGTTATCGAGCTGATCGAGCGCGCGGCCGCTATTTCGGGGCGCCAGCCTGGACGGATCAGCTTGCAAGCGTCGTACGGATTATCAGCTGATTCCGTACGAGGGGGGCCCGCGAAACAGCTAACGGCGGCGGTCCACACGGCGTGTCTCATCAGCTTGTTTACACGACGGCTAGCCGCCCCGCCGGTATTGCATACTAACCTGGTAATGTGATCGGTTACCGCGTCGCGACGCGTCGTACTGGCGCACGGCTTCTTCGAAGATGCACATGTATGTATGTCTGTGTGTGTGTGTGTGTGTGTGCGTGTTTCGCACGTGCCGTTCGAGGATATACATTGAGAGTGAGAGCAACGTCGAGGCGAATTGCTTATTTTCTTCGTTATCGTTAACGGACTCAAATACTTTGCACGCCGTGTACAATCGTTCATGTCGCCTTGTAACCGAAGGGTAGCGTGTCGTAGCTGTTTGGACAAAGTCGACGCTTCGATTGAACCGGGCGACACGTTTTGGAGATCGTGCGCGTTACCACGTGATGCAGGTTGGTGCGCTAGATAGCGCGTCGCTCCACCGTGATAGGATCGTGGGCGTCGGTCACCATGCTTCGGACGGATTGAAAATTTATCTTTTGACCTGTCTGATAGTTCAAAGTAACGCCTTTGACCTTGCACACCTCGACCTCATCCCGATCGCCCGGGCGTTTCACTACAAAGGCGTAAAATTTCGGACCCCCCGAGACGAACGATCGTATATAGCTACCGGGGCCGTAAGCCGCCAATTCGTCCGTCAAGTCGCCCAGAAAATTCCCTGTCGGCGGTTTGTATTCGTCGCGCGTGTTCTCGCTCTCCACGTAAATGACAGAGTCGGTGTCGAAATACAATTCCCTACGCTGCAATTTTTCCAGATAGCTGTAGAGCTTCAAACGCGCTTGGGCCGTGGTGTAGGCGGCTAAGACGACGTTGGTGATGGGCGACGGTATCGCGCTTTCCCCCGTACGTCCCCATCGCGCGTAAAGAATCCGCTCGTTTACGGGCAAAATATCGTGAACCTCGACGTCCGGATCGGTGAGAAGCTCTAAGAGCCTCTGCCGCTCGTTGATCACCTCTGTACGCGGTAAATTATCGCGCTGCCCGAATTTACCCCAGAACGAATTCAGACAAAGTTTCGCCACCGAACGCAGCCCGGCGTTTTTAGCTATCTTGCACCCGTCCAGGCGGATCCCCTCGACGCGCTCGTATTCCTCTACGTAGCGTTGGCGAGATGTCTCGTCATCGCATTCCGCCGGCCAGCCGCTGGCCTCCTGCTTCAACTTGAGAAATGTGTCTATGTATCCGGCGAACAAACCGCCTTGCTTCGTCGCGGGATCGTACGAAGTGATATCGTATTGCCATATTTAGTTGACATCGACAATTCTGTACCCCAGGGTGATCGCTTTTTCCAATTCGTCCGACACCCATGTACCGCTCAACCAGCGGTCGGCTTCGTTCGCATGCGGGCAATCGTCGGGTGTCGAATTCTCGCAACACGTGCGACACAACGGAAACATCAATTTGCCGTGCATGCGGACCGGCAGCAACGGGTGGTAGAGATTTTGCGGCGGAAGCACGACGCATTTCACGAGGCCCTCTACCGCGTCTAGATTCGCGTTGTCAGGCCCTGTCAACGTCTTACAGGAATCCCCCACGTGCACCTTGGGATGTCCAACGGGGTACCGCCCGTTTTTGCATACCCACGGATACAGGGAGCAAACATCTACATAGCGAATTCGCTCCCCATCGGCAACCTCGTAGAACCGTTTCGTGTTGTTCGTACGACCGCCGAAGAACGCATCGCGAGTATTTAAACACTTTTCGTTTCTCGCGACGATCAACGGGTGTTGCTCCACGTACGCTCGCAGTTCCGCGTCGTGCTTCAGCATCTCGGCGAGACCGCACTCCCACATCTCCATCACGACGTAACCGAGCGCACGCATTCTGACGGTCTTCGCGCGGGTTGCCTCGAAGCGCTTATTCATGCAATCTTTAGCTACCAGTTCTTCGTCGCGATTCGCTGTGAAACAATTTCGGCATCCGTGCCAGTAACACCCCTGAAATTCGAGCACGTGTCTGGTACCATCCTCGGTAACGTAGTAACCGTCCACAGGGCGACCCGTTTCCGGGATACGATACTCCCTGCAGCGACCCGCGTGCATTATCTCTATACCGATTTCGCGTTCTTTGCAGACGAGCCACTCGACCGCCTTGGTGGACTGATTGTCGGTCATCCGATACCCGCGAGACGGTATAATCCCGATGGTATTGTCTTGCAGGAAATTCTGCCGAAATAGCACCGAACACGCAGACGCGATGGTGGTGCTTTGCGAGAACGGACAGACACCCCCCTGCGTGAAAAAAATATCTCTGAACGCCGAACAGGCTCTTCGAAGAATGTCAACGTCGCTTCGGCAATAATCGATCAACTCCTTGTCGAACTCAAATACATAGTTATTTTCCACAGCCTCGTTGTACCACGCGTGGAATGCTGTTCGTTCCGCGGTCCCCATGCTGTCCGGCGAATAATATTCGGCTAATGGTAGCGGGCCAACGTAGCCGCGATTCGCCGGCGTATTGAATGAATGGGGAAAAAGTCCCTTGCGTGTTTCTACGGGGAGCCCGAAGGCCGCCGTGAGATTGAGTATAGCCTTGTAGTGCCTGCCTAACGGGTAATACATTATATTCAGACGACCAGTCACGTGCCCGCCTAGTCGGATTATTTCGCGCGTGCCGTCGTATATCGGCTCCTCACCGCGTCCGAAGGTATTAAAATCGTATACCACGATGGCCAGGCCCTCGGTAGCGAGGTGGGCTTGAAACTTCACCATTTCCGATATACCGCAACCGTCTTCCGGAATTTCGATACCCGCTAACCCGCATAACCGCAGCGCTAGATCTTTCTGCGCTCACGACGTAGCGTATCGTACAACGGACCACCCTGGTTCGTTTTCGTTGAGATTGGGCGAGTCTTTCCGCCGATGAGCCCGCGATACGATCAACGCCCGCGGCAAACATATGTTATCCCTGCGTACGGCGACGAGAGACCGTTTGCTGGCATCCTCGTTGGTCAGCGCGTTGTGAGATTTGCCTCTCCCGATCGGTACGGTAACGTGATTGAAAGTCACCCTAAACTCCTGATCGATGCAAAATTCGGTCGCGCTCTGCGATAACTGGAATATCAGTGTCCAGAGATCCTCGTACGTACAGTCTTTGGCGGGGCGAAAGGACAGTCCGACGGAACCGTGCACGAAAGACGGGGCGTCGAATCCGAAGCCCACGTAATCCGTGTCGTGCATGACGCGACTCATAGCGTACGCGTCTATATATCTGATGGCCTCCGCCAACCAGTCGATAGGATCGCGCGTGTCGGGGGGTGTTAAAATCCGCAGTGTAATTTGACGACCGTTTAATCGAAAACGATTATAATATTTCGCGCGTTCTTCGCGTATCAAGAATCTAGCACCCGTTGGTCGTACGCCGTCGTTGCTCTCCTCTATCTCTATATCGGCTAGATTCGCTTGTCTCGTACGACCTTGGCCGTGCTGAGTGCATGACGTGTTTGCCGTTACTACAGTGACATCCCTGTCGCAGCGTAACGAAGGCTGCGTTTTAGATGTACCGGCGCACCCGTTTATGCCATGCCGTTTGAACCATCGTCCTGCGAAAGGCGATAATCGAAGGTTAGTCCCATTGTAGATTTGAGAATGCACCCACACACACACACACACACACACACGCATGAACGTGTGCCGTCGGTGATTATTCTTCTCTCTGGGCGGTGAGCATGTGAACGTATTGTCGCCGGGTGTCCGGTGACAATTGTTGCAGCCGCTCGTATATAACGCGCTGCATATCCCGGTTCCTGTTATCGCTCACATCTGACTCTACGCGGCGAAACATAGTGCATACAGCGTGTACACCTTTCGTCTCTCTCTCTCTCGCCAACTTGTTACAGATATACCCGTATACGCCGGCAAAATACTCACCATCCGATTGCTGTTCTTCTTCTTCTTCTTCTTCTTCTTCTTCTTCTTCTTCTTCTTCTTCTTCGTCTTTTTCGTCTTCTTCTTCTTCATCATCTTCGTCTTCTTCTTGTTGTTCTTCTTCTTCTTCTTCTGATCTTTCGCCCTCCGCCTCCTCCTCATTCGTCCATATCTCGCGATAGCCGGTTTCGCGCGGATCGATCGGTCTTCGATCCAGATCCCAAACGTCAAGGCGCCGAGGTCCAATCGGTGAATCATCTATGGTTACGGGCACGAGTGTGATAATTACCCGCGCTTTGTCACAACCCACTCGCCCTCGTACTTACTTAACCGTTCGATGTCTGACTCATTATCCCACGAGAAGTCAACCAATTCTTGGTCAGCAGCTTCGTCGTTATCCGGGCTCACGTTATCGCATGAACGCCCGACGCCGCAGCTGGGCCTATCCACCTCAATCCATCCGGTGGACGGTCCTGGCATCGGCTCATCGGCCACGGTTGCCATTGACTCAACCGATACCCCGATATTGTCGGTGAACGACCCAGATATCGGCTCAGCCTCGGAGAATGCCGCTAGCTCAGCTGACTCGGCTGCTTCTAGCAACATCTCGTCGTCGTCGTCGTCATCGAAACCACCCCATTTGGCGACGCGATCGCTGCACACCGTTATCATAAACCGTAATTTCGGAAGTAACTGTTCGTCGGACATGGAGGCCAATGCCCGACGCCATCGAAACTCACAGCACCGCACCGCCCGGGGGTTGCAGACCCTGACGAAGCGCAGCACGTTTAAAATCACTGTTGCCAAACGCATTTCAAAGAACTTTAGACTTTGGTCGTTTTCAGTAAACTGAGTAGTTTCGAATTGACAGCGAGTATACATATGTCATTTCTTACGTATACTCCCCACCCCGGCGCAAAATCCAAGAAGAGCGTTCGTCGTACGTATCGGTTTGTATCGTGTATGCGTCTCATAAACGCTACAGATGCCCGAATGTGTGTGAAGATTCTTCGTATGCAGGCGCAACATTGTCACCACAATTGTGTATCATAACGGTCATAGCGGTAGAGCCATCTCGAGCTAGGCGCAGAGGATATTCATTTCGCAAAGTGCAAATTCGGCACCCTCTCATCCGAGAGGCGACTTCTCGAAGTCCTCCGTTGCCCGAGCCGGGGCCCGCTCTCCCGCATGAGCCGGTTTCCGCAAAATTGTCTAGTTGCGATTTCTGTGCTGCATCGCGGTGGGGGTCCTTTGTGTAAAAATTACGCACACCTATAGGGCAGACGGTCAGCCAGCGCCCCGTTCTTCTATTCGCGATGCACATTGTGTCAGTGTGACAAATTATGCGCGCATGTGTTTGTGCGACAATGGCTGGGGGGTGCATCCGAGGATGTGTTTGCGGTCGGAGAGCTACTTCTTTACAAATCCATCAGGCGAAAAGGTAAGGTTATTTTCTTTGGACGTGAAAAGTTTCGGTAGTGTCGGTAGTGGGCCAGAAAAGGCCGGTATCTGACGCAACCGTGCAAAGTACAGTGGTTTCGTGAAATTAATCGCGATAATAATTTCTGATTTGCGTGTTTGCAGAAATCTGTGAAGAATATAAATAACGACAACAGCGGTTAATCACAACAACAACAACAAGGTAGGACAGCTGAAATCGTGCAAATATACAGTGGTCTCGTAAAATGAATTGTGACAATAATTTCTCATTGACGTGTTCGCAGAATCATGTCCGAATACATTCACTCTGACGAGGTGCTGGCCCTGGTGGACCCTCGCGACCATTGGCTTTACGCCGAGGACCGTCGGGGCGGGGAGTTTCGGCATGTAGTCGTCGTACCCGAAATCCCGGAATCTGACGATGAGCTTGGGATCCTCCTCGACAGGGAGCGGGATTCCGGGTACGACGACTACATATCGTGCTTGAGTTGGAAAGTGATTTCCGAGGCGTCGGAGTCGGAACACGTGGTGTACGGGGCCCCAGGACCAGTGCCTGAGGGGGAGATTTGGGGGCGGACGGCGGATGGCGTTTGGAGGTGGCTTGGCGAGGGTGAGCCATCTTCGGACGAGTCGGAGTGGTCGGTGGATGGGGATGGGGATGGGTGGGTGGACGGGGATGGGGATGGGTGGGTGGACGGGGATGGGGATGGATGGGTGGACGGGGATGGGAATAGGTGGGTGGACGATGAGCAGGTGGATGGGGCTGGGTGGGTGGAGGGTGGGTGGGACGACGGATTAGATAACGGGTTGGACGACTGGGTGGACAACGGGTTGGGCGACGGGGTGGATGACGGGTTGGGTGACTGGGAGGGAGAGGGGGAAGACGAGGGGTACGCGAGCGAAGACTGGGACTGAGACTCGTACTAAATTACGTCAACAACGACTGTGACGAAAACGATGACTGACTTTTTTATGAATAATTAACTTGTGACCAGCGGGCGGGTGACCGGTGGGCGTACCATCTACCAGCCACCCCCAAATCTTGTACAGGCGGAGTAGGAAAGAATGTGTTGCACTGTGGGGGCGCACCAGGGTGAGTTTGATCTGTGAGATTTTGATGTCCTGTTATTGCGCGTAAATACATATGTGCTTCTTTGGTTTGCGCAGGCGTCCCGGCGACGTGGTGTGAGGCCCCCCCGGCAACTAGATAATTTTGCTGATATCTGCGAAATAGCGGAACGGCGTCGACGGCCGACCGACCATCGCAATCCAGTCAGTATTCCTGAGTCCGATCACACGCAACCATGGCGTCAGGAAGATCCGGATTGTCGCGAGAGGGGTGCAGCAAGTTGTTCCGAACCTTCGAAATAGCTTTGAAAAAGTCGGACCGACATCTTCTCCTGTCGTCGACGTATGGGTTGAACGCTTCGTGGTCGAAGAAACTCACCGTGGGACTTCGCCTTCGCATGAACGGCACTTTCGAACCCGTCGTGCGATTGATCAACAATTACTTTAGCGGTGTGTCGCTAGGATTGGAAGGTTGGGCCAGCCTGATTGCGAATTTGCCGAAGCTGGAGGAATACTTCGTGAAGAAAGATGCTCCCGGTGACAACCTCTTCGCGCTGGTGAACGATACGATCGCGCTAGATGATGAGTGTTCTTTGCGTTTTACAACGGCTCACGGTGCGAAGGTGATCGCATTCTACTCGACCGAAACATCGGGCAACGGTGACGACGCTACCATCGAAAACTCACCTCAGGAGAATGATGATGAAGAGGATACCGCGACGTAGGGGGCCAAAAGACGAAAAGTTCACACCCGGGTAATCGTGATGCAAAAAGTAACCTTCGACGGCCTGAAACACGTAGCGTGCTGCGCAAACGAGCAGCTGCTTCAGCTGGACGCGCTGCTGGGAGACGTCAACAGGTCCAAGAAATCGGTCGTTCGCTACTTCGCTTCGATAATCACGACTAGGAAAATAAAAGCGCCAACTCTGCAGCAGATTCACGAGGCCGTGTGCGACGACATAGAGACTGCGCAAGAAGTGGTATGTTTGCAGTTTGATATAGGATTCCGAGACTACTTCTTCGATATTGTTGACTGCGGAATGATGCGCTTATTTTTGTCGTATATCGTTGCCGATATGAGGCAAAGTGTTTTGATCCAGGGGTAATTGAAGTTGATGTAAGAATCGGTAAAATGATAAGAAACACATAATTTGTATTACTAAGGTTTAGGATTCCAACACCGCTATATTGTCGCCCGGAAGGAATTGTCTATTTTGTATTATCTACAGTCAAGAACGCTTTGTGTTACCTTAGTTCTAAGAATGAAAATCTCTAGTCGTTATGTTTCAAAAATATTTGCAGAGTTTACACTTTCGTGCACCCGTGAATACTCATATTTCAGAGCAACGTTGCGTTGGCAGCACGTGGCCGCGGTGCGGGCCTCAGAGATCTTCGGCTATAGTCGGTAAGATGCGAAAAAGTTGTTCAAATAGGTACGTCACCGCCGGAATGCCGGTAGCTAAGTAGCCGTGATGCGATTCGAACATCGGCGCTATCTTGGATTGAGAATTTCAAAACTAGTAACCAAATCAGATTTCGAAAAACGCGCGCCATCTTGGGTTCCGGAAAAGGCCGCCATCTTGGATTCGAAAAACGGGCGCCATCTTGTGTTTTGGAAGAGGCCGCCATCTTAGGTTTCGAAAAGGGCCGCCATCTTGGCTTCAGACAATCCGTCCGACCAAGGGGAGGCAAAAGCACGCGCGACGATGACCGCCGGGGGCTGAGAGGGCAGGGGGGACCGTCTGGCGGCGCCAGTGACGTCATTTGGTATGACCCGCTATACCTTGCCCATACTACTCTCGTTGACACAAGAGATTTCCACAGTCCGAAGAAGTCGCGCATCACTCGTTGGATCAAAAAATTTCCAAAGTTCGAACAAGTCGCGCATCATTTGCTGGATCGAAAAATTTCCAAAGTCCGAAAGGGTTGCACATCACTCGTTGGATCAAAAAATTTCCAAAGACCAATCGGGTCGCGCGTCACACGTTATATCTAAAAATTTTCGAAGTCTGAAAGAGTCGCGCATCACTCGTTGGATCGAAAAATTTTAAAAGTCCAAACAGATTGCGCATCACTCGTGTGTTCAAAAAATTCTTGGAGTTCAAAAGAGTCGCGCATCACTCGTTGGATCGAAGAATTTCCGAAGTTCGAGGGGGTCGCGCATCACTCGATATATCGCCAAATTCTCGAAGTCCGAAAGAGTCGCGCATCACTCGTTGGATTGAGAAATTTTTAAAGTTCGAAAAAGTCGCGCATCACTCGTTGGATTGAGAAATTTTCAAAGTCCGAACGAGTCGCGCATCATTTATTGGATCAAAAAATTTTCAGAGTCCGAACGAGTCGCGCATCACTGGCTGGATCGGAAAATTCTCAGAGTCCGAAAGAGTCGCGCATCACTCGTTGGATCAAGAAATTTTCAGATTCTAAAAGAGTCGCGCATTACTCGTTAAATCAAGAAGTTTCTGAAGTCCGAGAGGGTCGCGCATCACTCTTTGATTCAAAAAATTTCCGGAATCCGACAGGGCCTCGCATCACTCGTTGACGAAAGAAATTTCTGAAGTCCGAGAGGGTCGCGCATCACTCTTTGGTTCGAAAAATTTCCGGGATCCGACAGGGCCTCGCATCACTCGTTGACAAGAGAAATTTGAAAAGTCCGATCGAGTCGCGCATCATTTATTGGATCAAAAAATTTTCGGAGTCCGAACGAGTCGCGCATCACTGGCTGGATCGGAAAATTCTCAGAGTCCGAAAGAGTCGCGCATCACTCGTTGGATCGAGAAATTTTCAGATTCTCAAAGAGTCGCGCATCACTCGTTGAATCGAGAAATTTCTGAAGTCCGAGAGGGTCGCGCATCACTCTTTGGTTCAAAAAATTTCCGAAATCCGACAAGGCCTCGCATCACTCGTTGACAAAAAAAATTTTTGAAGTCCGAGAGGGTCGCGCATCACTCTTTGGTTCGAAAAATTTCCGGAATCCGACAGGGCCTCGCATCACTCGTTGACAAAAGAAATTTTTGAAGTCCGAGAGGTACGCGCATCACTCTTTGGTTCAAGAAATTTTCGGAATCCGACAGGGCCTCGCATCACTCGTTGACGAAAGAAATTTAAAAAGTCCGATCGAGTCGCGCATCATTCATTGGATCAAAAAATTTTCGAAGTCTGAACGAGTGGCGCATCACTGGCTGGATCAAGAAATTTCCAGAATCCGAAAGAGTCGCGCATCACGCGTAGGACCAAACAATTTCCAAAGTTCGGAAGGGTCGCGCGTCACTCGTTGGTTCAAGAAATTTCCGAAATCCGACGGGGCCTTGCATCACTCGTTGACACAACAAATTCCCACAGTCCGGAAGAGTCGCGCTTCACTTGTTGGATCGGAAAATTTTTAAAGTCCAAAAAAGTCGCGCATCACTCGTTGGATCGAGAAATTTTCAAAGTCCAAGAGGGCCGCGCATCACTCGTTGGATTGGAAAATTTTTGAAGTCCGAAAGAGTCGCGAATCACTCGTTGGATTAGGAAATTTTTGAAGTTCGAAAGAGTCGCGCATCACTCGGTGGATCGAGAAAATTTCAAAGTCCGAACGAGACGCGCATCACTTGTTAGATCAGAAAATTTTCAGATTTCGGAAAAGTCGCGCATCACTCGTGGGATCGAGGAATCTTTAGATTCTGAAAGAGTCGCGCATCACTCGTTGAATCGAGGAATTTTTGAAGTCCGAGAGGGTCGCGCATTACTCTTTGGTTCAAAAAATTTCCGGAATTCGACAGAGCCTCGCATCACTCGTTGACAAAAGGAATTTTTGAAGTCCGAAAGGGTCGCGCATCACTCTTTGGTTTGAAAAATTTCCGGAATCCGACAGGGCCTCGCATCACTCGTTGACAAAGAAAATTTTCGAAGTCCGAGAGGGTCGCGCATCACTCGTTGGTTCGGGAAATTTTCGAAATCCAACAGGGCCTCGCATCACTCGTTGACACAATGAATTTAGAAAATCCGAACGAGTCGCGCATCACTGGCTGGATCAAGAAATTTCCAGAATCCGAAAGGGTTCCGCATCACTCGTTGGATCCAAAAATCTCCGGAACCTTAACGGGTCGCGCATCACTCGTTAGATCGAAAAATTTCCTAAGTCTAAACGGATCGCGAATCAATCGTTGGATCAAAAAATTTTTGAAGTTGTTGGGAGTCGCGCATCACTCGTTAGATCGGAAATTTTCGAAGTCCGAAAGAGTCACGCATCACTCGTTGGTTCGAGAAATTCCCGAAATCCGACAGGGCCTTGCATCACTCGTTGACAAAAGAAATTTTTGAAGTCCGAGAGGGTCGCGCATCACTCTTTGGTTCAAAAAATTTCCAGAATCCGACAGGGCCTCGCATCACTCGTTGACAAAAGAAATTGAGAGAGTCCGAAAGGGTCGCGCATCACTCATTGAACCGAGGAATTTTCAAAGTCCGAAAGGGTTGCGCATCACTCGTTGGATCGAAAGAATTCAAGAGTCCGAAAGGGTCGCGCATCACTCGATCGATCAAGAAATTTTCAAAGTCCGAAAGAGTCACACATCACTCGTTGGATCAAAGGTTCTTCGAAGTCCGAGAGAGTCGCACATCACTCGTTGGTTCACAAAATTTCCGAAATCCGACGGGGCCTCGCGTCACTTGTTGACACAAAAAATTGAGAGAGTCCGAAAGGGTCGCGCATTACTCGTTGGTTCAGAATATTCCTGGAATCCGACAGGGCCTCGCATCATTTGAGACACAGAAAATTTAGAGAGTCCGAAAGGGTCGCGCATCTCTCGTTGAATCAAAAAATTCTTAAAATCCGAACGAGTCGCGCATCACTTATTGAACCGAGAAATTTTCGAAGTTCGAGAGGGTCGCACATCAATCGTTAGTTCGAAAAATTTCCAAATTTCGAGAGGGTCGCGCATCACTCGTTGACACAATAAATTTGAAGAGTCCGAACGAGTCGCGCATTACTTATTGGATCAAAAAATTTTCAAAGTCCGAGAGTGTCGCGCATCACTCGTTGAATCGAAAAATTTTCAAAGTCCGAGAGAATCGCGCATCACTCGTTGGTTTGAAAAATTTTCAAATTCCGGAAGAGTGGCGCATCATTTGTTGGATCGAAAAATCTTTAAAGTCCGAAAGAGTCGCGCATCACTCGTTGGATCGGAAAATTTTCAAAGTCCAAACGGATCGCGCATCACTCGTTAGATCAAGAAATTCTCAAAGTCCGAGAGGGTCGCGCATCACTCGTTGGATCAAAAAATTTCCAAAGTCCAAAAAAGTCGCGCATCACTTGTTGGATCGAGAAATTTCCAAAGTTCGAGAGGGTCGCGCATCACTCGTTGGATCGAAATATTTCTGAAGTCCGAAAAAGTCGCGCATCACTCGTTGGATCGAGAATTTTCGAAGTCTGAAAGAGTCGCGCATCACTTGTTGGATCGGAAAATTCTCAAAGTCCAAACGGGTCGCGCATCACTCGTCGGATCGAAAAATTTTCAAAGTTCGAGAGGGTCAAGCATCAGTCGTCGATACGATAGAATTGGAAAGTCCAAGAGTGGCGCGCATCACTGGCTGGATCAAGAAATCTCCAAAGTCTAAAAAGTTTGCGCATCACTCGTTGGATCGAAAAATCTTCGAAGCTCAAACGGGTCGCGCATCATTCGTTAAATCAGAAATCTCCCAAAGTCTAAACGGATCGCAAATCAATCGTTAGATCAAGAAATTCTTGAAGTTTGGGAAGGTCGCGCATCACTCGTTGGATCGAAAATTTTTAAAGTCCGAGAGAGTTGCGCATCAATCGTTGGTTCGGAAAATTTCCGGAATCCGACAGGGCCTCCAACACTCGTTGACACAATAAATTTCGAAAGTCCGATCGAGTCGCGCATCAATCATTGGATCGAAAAATTTTTGAAGTCTGAACAAGTCACGCATCACTCGTTGGTTCGTAGAATTTCCGGAATCCGACAGGGCCTTGCATCACTTGTTGACCCAGAAGATTTTTGAAGTCCGAACGGGTCGCGCATCACTCGTCAGATCGGAAAATTTTCAAAGTCTGAACGGATCGCGCATCACTCGTTGGATCGAAAAATTCTTGGAGTTTGAGAGGGTCGCGCATCACTCGTGAGATCAAAAATATTCAAAGTCCGTTAGAGTCGCGCATCACTTGATGAAACGAAAAATTTTCGTTGTCCGAGAGGGTCGCGCATCACTCGTTAGATCGAAAAATTTTCGAAGTCGAAAAGAGTCGCGCATCACTCGTTAGATCCAGAAATTCTCAAAGTCCGAAAGAATTGCGCATCACTCGTTAGTTCTAGAAATTTCCGAAATCCGACAGGAGCTCTCATCACTCGTTGACACGGAAAATTCAGAAAGTCCGAACACTGCTTAGATCAAAAAATCTTCAAAGTTCGAGAGAGTCACGCATCACCCGAAGGATCGAAGAATTTTCGAAGCTCGAGAGGGTTGCGCATCACTCGTTGGATCGAAAAAATTCGAAAGTCCGAGAGGGTCGCGCATCACTCCTGGATCGGGAAATTTTCAAAGTTCGAGAGGGTCGCACATCACCTGATGGATCGAAGGTTTTTCAAAGTCCGGAAGGGTCGCGCATTACTCGTTCGTTCAAAATATTCCTGGAATCCGACAGGGCCTCGCATCATTTGTTGACACAAAAAATTCAGAGAGTCCGAAAGAGTCGCGCATCTCTCGTTAAATCAAGAAATTCTTAAAATCCGAACGAGTCGCGCATCACTTATTGAACCAAGGAATTTCTGAGTTCCAAGAGGGTCGCGCATCACTCGTTGGATCGAAGAATTTTCAAAGTCCGAGAGGGTTGCGCATCACTCGTTGGATCGAAAAAATTCAAAAGTCCGAGAGGGTCGCGCATCTTTCGTTGAATCGGAAAATGTTTGGAGTCCGGAAGTGGCGTGCATCACTTG
Organism: Athalia rosae; assembly: GCF_917208135.1. Classification (NCBI taxonomy): domain Eukaryota; kingdom Metazoa; phylum Arthropoda; class Insecta; order Hymenoptera; family Athaliidae; genus Athalia; species Athalia rosae. Next base: position 7,095,858 of record NC_064032.1, on the reverse strand, counting down.
TTGGATTGAGAAATTTCCGAAGTCAAAAAGAGTCGCGCATTACTCGTTGGATCGAAAAATTTTCCAGGTCCGAAAGACTCGCGCTTCACTCGTTGGATCAAAGAATTTTCAGAGTACGAAAAGTCGCGCATCACTTGTTCGATCAAAAAATTCCAAAAGTCCGAAAGCGTAGCGCATTTCTCGTTGGATTTGGAAATTCCCAAATTCCGAACGAGTTGCGCATCACTCGTTGGATCGAAAAATTTTCAAATTCCGGAAGGATCGCGCATCACTCGTTGGATCGAAAAATTTTCGAATTCTGGAGAAGTCACGCATCACTCGTTGGATCGCAAACTTTCCAAAGTCCGCCGGGATTGCGCATCACCCGTTCATACAAGAAATTTATGAAGTCTGAGAGGTTCGCGCATCACTCGTTGAATCGGAAAATTCTTGAAGTCCGAACGAGTCACGCATCACTCGTTGGATCAGAAAATCTTCGAAGTCCGAACGAGTCACGCATCACTCAATGGATCGCAAACTTCTCGAAGTCCGCCGGGGTTGCGCATCACTCTCTCATACAAGTAATTTATGAAGTCTGAGAGGGTCGCGCAACACTTGTTGTATCGAAATTTTCCAAAGTTCGAAAGGATCGCGCATCACTCGTTGGATTGAGAAATTTCAACAGTCCGAGAAAGTCGCGCATCACTCGTTGGATCGAGAAATTTCTGAAGTCCCAGAGGGTCGCGCATCACTCGTTGTATCAAAAATTTTCCAAGTTCGAGAGGGTCGCGCATCACTCGTTGGATCGGAAAATTTTCAAATTACGGTAAAGTCACGCATCACTCGTTCGATCGGAAAGTTTTCGAAGTGCGCTGGGGTCGCGCATCACTCGTCAACACAAGACATTCATGGAGTCCAAGAGGGTCACGCATCACTCGTTGAATCGGAAGATTCTCAAAGTCCGAAAGGGTCGCTCATCACTCGTTGGTTCGAAAAAATCACGAAATCCAACGGGGCCTTGCATCACTCGTTGAATCGGAAGATTTTCAAAGTCCGAACGAGTCGCGCATTACTCGTTGGATCAAAAAATTTCCAAAATCCGACAGGGCCTCGCACCACTTGTTGATACAAGAAATCCAAAAAGTTCGGAAGGGTCGCGCATCACTCGTTAGATTGAAAAAGATTTTCAATAACCAAACGATTCGCGCATCACTCGTTGATTCAAGAAATTTTCAAGTTCGAGAGGGTCGCGCATCACTCGTTGGATCGGAAAATTTTCAAATTACGGTAAAGTCACGCATCACTCGTTCGATCGGAAAGTTTTCGAAGTGCGCTGGGGTCGCGCATCACTCGTCAACACAAGACATTCACGGAGTCCAAGAGGGTCACGCATCACTCGTTGAATCGGAAGATTCTCAAAGTCCGAAAGGGTCGCTCATCACTCGTTGGTTCGAAAAAATCACGAAATCCAACGGGGCCTTGCATCACTCGTTGAATCGGAAGATTCTCGAAGTCCGAACGAGTCGCGCATTACTCGTTGGATCAAAAAATTTCCAAAATCCGACAGGGCCTCGCACCACTTGTTGATACAAGAAATCCAAAAAGTTCGGAAGGGTCGCGCATCACTCGTTAGATTGAAAAAGATTTTCAATAACCAAACGATTCGCGCATCACTCGTTGATTCAAGAAATTTCCAGAGTCTGGAAGGGTCGCGCATCATTCGTTGTATCAAGAAATTCTCAGGGTCCGAGAGGGTCGCGCATCACTTGTTGGTTCGAAAAATTCACGAAATCCAACAGGGCCTTGCATTACTCGTTGGAACGGGAAATTTTCAAAGTCCGAAAAAGTCGCGCATGACACGTTCGATCAAAAGATTTCAAACGTCCGAAGGAGTCGCGCATCACTCGTTGGATCGCAAACTTTTCACAGTCCGCCGGGGTTGCGCATAACTCGTTGATACAAGTAATTTATGGAGTCTGAGAGGGTCGCGCAACACTCGTATCGAAATTTTTCGAAGTTTGGAAGGGTCGCGCATCACTCGATGGATCGAAAAATTCCTGAAGTCCGAGAGGTTCACGCATCACTCATTGGATCGAAAAATTTTCAAAGTTCGAAAGGATCGCGCATCTTTTGTTGAATCGAAAAATTTTCAAATTCCGGTGAAGTCACGCATCACTCGTTCGATCGGAAAGTTTTCGAAGTGCGCTGGGGTCGCGCATCATTCGTCAACACAAGACATTCATGGAGTCCAAGAGGGTCACGCATCACTCGTTAAATCAAAAAATTCTTGAAGTCCGAGAGGATCGCGCATCTCTCGTTAGATTGAAAAAGATTTTCAATAACCAAACGATTCGCGCATCACTCGTTGATTCAGAAAATTTCCAGAGTCCGGAAGGGTCGCGCATCATTCGTTGTATCGAGAAATTCTCAGAGTCCGAGAGGGTCGCGCATCACTCGTTGGTTCGAGAAATTCACAAAATCCAACAGGGCCTTGCATCACTCGTTGGAACGGGAAATTTTCAGATTCCGAAAGAGTCGCGCATCACTCGTTGAATCGGAAAATTTTCGAATTCCGGAAGGTCACGCATCACTCGTTCGATCAAAAACTTTTTGAAGTCCGCCGGGGTCGCGCATTACTCGTTGATACAAGAAATTAATGAAGTCCAAGAGGGTCGCGTATCACTCGTAAAATCGGAAAATTTCTAAAGTCTGAAAGAGTCACGCATCACTCGTTGGATCAGGAAATCTTCAAAGTCCGAACGAGTAACGCGTCACTCGTTAGATTAAAAAATTTCTGAAATCCGAAAAGGCCTTGCACCACTTGTTGACACAAGAAATTCAGAGAGTCCGGGAGGGTCGCGCATCACTCGATGGTTCAAAAAATTCACGAAATACAACAGAGCCTTGCATCACTCGTTGGAACGGAAAATTTTCAAAGTCTGAAAGAGTCGCGCATTCCTCGTTAGATCAAAAAATTTTCAAAGTCTGGAAGAGTCGCTTATCACTTGTTGGATCGAGAAATTTCCGAAGTCCGAACGAGTCGCGCATCACTTGTTGGATCAAGAAATTTCCGAAATTCGACGGAGCCTCGCATCACTCGTTGACACAAAAAATTTCCAAAGTCCAAAAGAGTCGCGCATCACTCGTTGGATCGGAAAATTTTCAAAGTTCGAACGGGTCGCGCATCACCTGCTGGATCGAGAAATTTCCAAAGTCCCAAAGGGTTGCGCATCACTCGTTGGATCAAAAAATTCTTGGAGATCGTAAGGGTCGCGCATCACTCGTTGGAACGGAAAATTTTCAAAGTCCGCTGGGGTCGCGCATTACCCGTTAATACAAGAAATTCATGGAGTCTGAGAGGTTCACGCATCACTCGTTGAATCGAAAAATTTTTGAAGTCCGAAAGAGTCACGCATCACTCGTTGGATCAGAAAAACTTCAAAGTCCGAACGAGTCACGCATCACTCGTTGGATCGCAAACTTGTCAAAGTCCGCCGGGGTTGCGCATCACTCTCTCATACAAGTAATTTATGAAGTCTGAGGGGGTCGCGCAACACTTGTTGTATCGAAATTTTTCGAAGTTCGAAAGGATCGCGCATCACTCGTTGGATTGAAAAATTTCAACAGTCCGAGAGAGTCGCGCATCACTCGTTGGATCGAGAAATTTCTGAAGTCCCAGAGGGTCGCGCATCACTCGTTGTATCAAAAATTTTTCAAGTTCGAGAGGGTCGCGCATCACTCGTTGGATCGGAAACTTCTCGAAGTTTGTAAGAGTCGCGCATCACTCGTTAGGTCAAAGGATTTTCAAAGTCTAAACGGGTCGCGCATCACTGGTCAGATTGAAGAATTTCCAATTTCGAGAGGGTCGCGCATCACTCGTTGGATCAGGAAATTTCTGAAGTCCGAAAGAGTTGCACATTGGTCGTTGGATCAGAAAATTTTTATTGTCCGAACGATTCGCGCATCACTCGTTGGATCTGATAAGTTTCGGAATTCAAGAGGGTCGCGATCACTTGTTGGATAGAAAACTTTCCGAAGTCCGCTGGGGTCGCGCATCACTCGTCAATTCAAGAAATTCATAATGTCCAAGAGTTCACGCATCACTCGTAGGATTGAATAAATATCGAGGTCCGAGAGGGACGCGCATCACTCGTTCGATCGAAGAATTTCAAAAGTCCGAAAGAATCGCGAATCACTCGTTGGATCGGAAAATTTTCGAAGTCCGAAAGAGTCGCTCATCACTTGCTGAATTGAAGAATTTTCAAAGCCTGAAAGAGTCGCGCATCACTCGTTCGATCGAAAAATTCTAAAAGTCCGAGAGGGTCGCGCATCTTTCGTTGAATCGGAAAATGTTTGGAGTCCGGAAGTGGCGTGCATCACTTGTTGGATTGAGAAATTTCCGAAGTCGAAAAGAGTTAAGCATTACTCGTTGAATCGGAAAATTTTCGAATTCCGGAAAAGTCACGCATCACTCGTTCGATCGAAAACTTTTTGAAGTCCGCCGGGGTCGCGCATCACTCGTTGATACAAGAAATTTATGAAGTCCAGGAGGGTCGCGTATCACTCGTAAAATCGGAAAATTCCTAAAGTCTGAAAGAGTCACGCATCACTCGTTGGATCAGAAAATCTTCAAAGTCCAAACGAGTAACGCGTGACTCGTTGGATCAAAAAATTTCTAAAATCCGAAAGGGCCTCGCATCACTTGTTGACACAAGAAATTCGGAGAGTCCGAGAGGGTCGCGCATCACACGATGGTTCAAAAAATTCACGAAATACAACAGAGCCTTGCATCACTCGTTGGAACGAAAAATTTTCAAAGTCCGAGAGGATCGCGCATCACTCGATGAATTAAAAAAATTTCAAAGTCCAAAAGGGTCGCGCATCACTCGTTGGATCGGAGAATTTCTCAAGTCTAAAAGAGTCGCGCATTACTCGTTGGATCAAAAAATTTTCAAAGTCTGGAAGAGTCGCTTATCACTTGTTGGATCGAGAAATTTCCAAAGTCCGAACGAGTCGCGCATCACTTGTTGGATCGGAAAATTTTCGAAGTCTAAAAGAGTCGCGCATCACTCGTTGGATCAAGAAATTTCCGAAATCCGACGGAGCCTCGCATCACCCGTTGACACAAAAAATTTCCAAAGTCCAAAAGAGTCGCGCATCACTCGTTGGATCGGAAAATTTTTAAAGTTCGAACGGGTCGCGAATCACTCGTTGAAACGATCAATTTCCGAAGTTCGGAAGGGTCGCGCATCACTCGTAGGATCGTAAAAATCTCGAAGTCCGAACGGGTCGTCCATCACCCTTCGAATCGGAAATTTTCGGAGTCTGAAAAAGTCGCGCATCACTTGTTGGACCACAAAATTTCCGGATTCGGACGAAGTCGCACATTACTCGTTGGTTCGGAGAAGTTCCGAAATTCGAGAGGGTCGCGCATCACTCGTTGAATCAAATGATTTTCAAGGTTAAAAAGGGTCGCGCATCTCTCGTTGGATCGGAGGATTCTCAAAGTCCAAAAGCGTCGCGCATAATTCATTGAAACAAAAAGTTGTTTAATTCCGGAAAAGGCAGGCATGACTTGTTGGATCGGAAACTTTTTGAAGTCCGCCAGGGTCGCGAATTACTCGTTAACACAAGAAATTTATGAAATCCAAGAGGGTCGCGTGTCACTAGTTGAATCGAAAAATACTTGGAGTCCAAAAAAGTCGCGCATCACTCGTTGAATCGGAAAATTTTCGAAGTCTAAACAAGTCGCGCATCACTCGTTGGTTTAAAAGATTTCTAAAGTTTGAGAGGGTCGCGCATCACTTTTCGGAACACAGAATTTTCAAATTCCGAAAGAGTCGCGCATCACTCGTTGGATCGATAAATTTTCGAAGTTCGAGAGGGTTGCGCATCACTCGTAGGATCGGAAAATTCTCGAAGTCCGAACGGGTCGCGCATCACTAGTTGGACCTAAAAATTTCCAAATTCGGACGGGGTCGCGCATCACTCGTTGAATCAGAAAATTTTTGGAGTTCGAAAGGGTCGCGCATCACTCGTTAGATCGAAAAATTTCTGGTGTCTGAAATAGTCGCGGATCATTCGTTGTATCAAAAAATTTCTGAAGTTCAAGAGGGTCGCGCATCACTTGTTGGATCGAAAAATTCTCAAAGTTCGAACGAGTCTCGCATTACTCGTTGAATTGAGAAATTTTCAAATTCCGGAAAAGTCACGCATTTCTCGTTGGATCGAAAACTTTTCGAAGTCTGCCGAAGTTGCGTATCGCTCGTTCAATCGAAAAATTTTCAAATTTCGGAAAAGTCGCCCATCACTCGTTCGATCAAAGAATTTTCAAAGTCCGAGAGGGTCGCGAATCACTCGTTAACACAAGAAATTTATGAAGTCCAAGAGGGTCACGTGTCACTCGTTGAATCGAAAAATACTTAGAGTCCAAAAAAGTCGCGCATCAATCGTTGGATCAAAAAATTTCCAAAGTCCGAGAAGTTCGCGCATCACCCGTTGGTTCTAAAAATTTTCGAAATTCGACGTGCTCTCGTATCACTTTTCGACACAAGAAATTCAAGGAGTCCGAAAGGGTCGCGCTTTTTCCGTTGAATCAAAAAATTCTTGGAGTCCGAGTTGCGCGACACTCGTTGAATCGGAAAATTCTCGAAGTCCAAACAAATCGCGCATCACTCGTTGGATCAAAAGATTTCTAAAGTTTGAGAGGGTCGCGCATCACTTTTCGGAACACAAAATTCTCAAATTCCGAGAGGGTTGCGCATCACTCGTTGGATCGAAAACTTTGCAAAGTTCGAGAGGGTCGCGCATAATTCATTGAAACAAAAAGTTTTTAAATTCCGGAAAAGTCACGCATCACTTGTTGAATCGGAAACTTTTCGAAGTCCGCCAGGGTCGCGATAAACTCGTCAACACGAGAAATTCATGGAATCCAAGAGGGTCGCGCATCACTTGTTGAATCGAAAAATTCTTGAAGTCCGAAAAAGTCGCGCATCACTCGTTGAATCGGAAAATTTTCGAAATCCAAACAAGTCGCGCATCACTTGTTGGATCAAAAGATTTCTAAAGTTTGAGAGGGTCGCGCATCACTTTTCGGAACACAAAATTCTCAAATTCCGCGAGGTTTGCGCATCACTCGTTGGATCGATCGATTTTTAAAGTTCGAGAAGGTCGCGCATCACTTTAGGGATCAAAAAATTTTCGAAGTCCGAACGGGTCGCGTATCACTAGTTGGACCTGAAAATTTCCAAATTCAGACGTAGTCGCGCATCACTCGTTAGTTCTGAGAGTTTTAAAGTCCGGAAGCGTCGCGCATCACTCGTTGGATCAGGAAATTTCTGAAGTCCGAAAGAGTTGCACATCGGTCGTTGGATCAGAAAATTTTTATTGTCCGAACGATTCGCGCATCACTCGTTGGATCTGATAAGTTTCGGAATTCAAGAGGGTCGCGATCACTTGTTGGATCGAAAAATTTTCAAAGTTCGAAAGGATCGCACATCACTTGTTGGATCAGAAACTTTCCGAAGTCCGCTGGGGTCGCGCATCGCTCGTTCAATTGAAGAATTCTCAAAGTCCGAAAGAGTCGCGCATCACACGTTGGATCGAAAACTTTGCGAAATCCAAGAGCTTCGCGTGTCACTCGTTAAATCGAAAAATACTTGAAGTCCAAAAAAGTCGCGCATCACTCGTTGGATCAAAAAATTTCCAAAGTCCGAGAAGTTCGTGCATCACCCGTTGGTTAGGAAAATTTTCGAAATTCGAAGGGCTCTCGTATCACTCGTCGACACAAGAAATTTAAAGAGTCCGAAAGGGTCGCGCTCCTTTCGTTGAATCAAAAAATTCTTGAAGTCCGAAAGAGTCGGGCATCACTCGTTGGATCGAAAAATTTCCAAAGTCCGAGAAGTTCGCGCATCACTCGTGAGATCGAATAATTTTTGAGGTTCGAGAGGGTCGCGCATCACTTGTTGGATCGAAAAATTTCTGAAGTCCGAGAGGGTCACGCATCACCCTTCGAATCGGAAATTTTCAAAGTCTGAAAAAGTCGCGCATCACTCGTGAGATCGAATAATTTTTGAAGTTCGAGAGGGTCACGCATCACTCGTTGGATCGAGAAATTTCTGAAGTCCGAAAGGGTCGCGCATCACCCTTCGAATCGGAAATTTTCGAAGTCTGAAAAAGTCGCGCATCACTAGTTGGACCTGAAAATTTCCAAATTTGGACGGGGTCGCGCATCACTCGTTGGTTCTGAAAAGTTCCAAAGTCCGAAAGAGTCGCGCATCACACGTTGGATCAAAAACTTTGCGAAGTCCGAGAGGGTCACGCGTCACTCGTTAGATCGAAAAATTTTTGAATTTTGGAAAATTCGCGGATCACTCGTCGGATCAAAAAATTCTCAAGGTTCGAGAGGGTCACGCTCAACTCGTTGGATCAAGAAATTTTCGAAGTTCGAGAGGGTCGCGCATCACTTGTTGGATCGAAAGATTTTCAAAGTCCAAACGAGTCTCGCATCACTCGTTGGATTGAGAAATTTTCAAAGTCCAAGAGGGTCGCGCATTACTTGTTGAATTGAAAAATTCTCAAATTTCGGAAAAGTCACGCTTCTCTCGTTGGGTCGGAAATTTTTCGAAGTCCGCTGAGGTCGCGCATCGCTCGTTCAATTGAAAAATTCTCAGATTTCGAAAGAGTCGCGCATCACTCGTTAGATCGATTAATTTTTGGAGTCCGAACGTGTCGCGCATCACTCGTTGGACCTAAAATTTTCCAAATTCGGACGAGGTCGCGCATCACTCGTTGGTTCTGAAGAGTGTCAGAGTCCGACAGAGTCGCGCATCACTCATTCGATCGAAAAATTTTGAGAGTCCGAAAGAGTCACGCATCACTCGTTGGATTAAAAATTTTTCGAAATCCGAAAGAGTCGCGCATCACTCGTTGGATCAAAAAATTTTCAAAGTCCGAGAAGTTCGCGCATCACTTGTTGGTTCGGAAAATTTCCGAAATTCGACGGGCTTTCGTATCACTCGTTGACACAAAAAATTCAGAGAGTCTGAGAGGGTCGCGCTTCTTTCGTTCAATCAAAAAATTCTTGAAGTCCGAAAGAGTCGCGCCTCACTCGTTGGGTCGATCAATTTTTGAAGTTCGAAAGGGTCGCGCATCACTCGTTGGATCTGAAAATTCTCAAAGTCCGAAAGGGTCGCGCATATTTCATTCAAACAAGAAGTTTTCGAATTCCGGAAGAGTCACGCATTACTTGTTGGATCGGAAACTTTTTGAAGTCCGCCAGGGTCGCGAATCACTCGTCAACACAAGAAATTTATAAAATCCAAGAGGGTCGCGCATCACTCGTTGAATCGAAAAATTTCCAAAGTCCGAGAGAATCGCGCATCACCCGTTGGTTAGGAAAATTTCCGAAATTCGAAGGGCTCTCGTATCACCCGTTGACACAAGAAATTCAGAGAGTCCGAAAGGGTCGCGCTTCTTTCGTTGAATCAAAAAATTCTTGAAGTCCGAAAGAGTCGCGCGACACTCGTTGGTTCGAAAAATTCCCAGAATCCAAACAAGTCGCGCATCACTTGTTAGATCGGAAACTTCGCAGAGTTCAAGAGGGTCGCGCATTACACGTTGGTTCGGAAAATTTTCGAAGTCCGAAAAAGTCGCGCATCACTCGTTGGATCGATAAATTTTCGAATTTCGAGAGGGTCGCGCATCACTAGTTGGACCTGAAAATTTCCGAATTCGGACGGGGTCGCGCATCACTCGTTGGTTCTGAAAAGTTTCAGAGTCCAAAAAAGTCGCGCATCACTCGTTGGATCTAAAATTTCTCAAAGTCCGAAAGGGTCGCGCATATTTCATTTAAACAAAAAGTTTTCGAATTCCGGAAGAGTCACGCATTACTTGTTGGATCGGAAAATTTTTGAAGACCGCCAGGGTCGCGAATCACTCGTTAACACAAGAAATTCATGAAGTCCAAAAAAGTCGAGCATCACTCGTTGAATCGAAAAATTTCCAAAGTCCAAGAAGTTCGTGCATCACCCGTTGGTTAGGAAAATTTTCGAAATTCGAAGGGCTCTCGTATCACTCGTTGACACAAGAAATTTAGAGAGTCCGGAAGGGTCGCGCTCCTTTCGTTGAATCAAAAAATTCTTGAAGTCCGAAAGAGTCGCGCGACACTCGTTGGTTCGAAAAATTTCCAGAATCCAAACAAGTCGCGCATCACTTGTTAGATCGGAAACTTCGTAGAGTTCAAGAGAAACGCGCATTACTCGTTGGATCGAAAAATTTTCGAAGTTCAAGAGGGTCGCGCATCACTCGTAGGATCGGAAAATTCTCGAAGTCTGAACGGGTCGCGCATCACTAGTTGGACCTGAAAATTTCAAAATTCGGACGGTATTGCGCATCACTCGTTGGTTCTGAAAAGTTTCAAAGTCCGAGAAGTTCGCGCATCACCCGTTGGTTAGTAAAATTTCCGAAATTCGAAGGGCTCTCGTATCACTCGTTGACACAAGAAATTTAGAGAGTCTGAAAGGGTCGCGCTCCTTACGTTGAATCAAAAAATTCTTGAAGTCCGAAAGAGTCGTGCATCACTCGTTGGATCAAAAAATTTCCAAAGTCCGAGAAGTTCGCGCATCACCCGTTGGTTCAGAAAATTTCCGAAATTCGACAGGCTTTCGTATCACTCGTTCAAAAAAAAAATTTTAAGAGTCCAAAAGGGTCACGCTTCTTTTGTTGAATCAGAAAATTTTTCAAGTCTGAAGAAGTCGCGAGTCGCTCGTTTGATCGGAAAATTTTCAAAGTCCGGAAGAGTCGCGCATCACTCGTGAGATCGAATAATTTTTGAAGTTCGAGAGGGTCACGCATCACTCGTTGGATCAAAAAATTTCTGAAGTCCGAAAGGGTCGCGCATCACCCTTCGAATCGAAAATTTTCGAAGTCTGAAAAAGTCGCGCATCACTAGTTGGACCTGAAAATTTCCAAATTTGGACGGGGTCGCGCATCAATCGTTGGTTCTGAAAAGTTTCAAAGTCCGAAAGAGTCGCGCATCACGCGTTGGATCGAAAACTTTGCGAAGTCCGAGAGGGTCACGCGTCACTCGTTGGATAGAAAAATTTTTGAATTTCGGAAGATTCGCGGATCACTCGTTGAATCAAAAAATTCTCAAAGTTCGAGAGAGTCACGCTTAACTCGTTGGATCAAAAAATTTTCGGAATTCGAGAGGGTCGCGCATCACTTTTTGGACCGGAAAATTTTCAAAGTCCAAACGAGTCTCGCATCACTCATTGGATCGAAAAATTTTTGAATTTCGGAAGATTCGCGGATCACTCGTTAAATCAAAAAATTCTCAAAGTTCGAGAGAGTCACGCTTAACTCGTTGGATCAAAAAATTCTCGGAATTCGAGAGGGTCGCGCATCACTTGTTGAATTGAAAACTTCTCAAATTTCGGAAAAGTCACGCATCTCTTGTTGGATCGGAAATTTTTCGAAGTCCGCCGAGGTCGCGCATCGCTCGTTCAATTGAAAAATTCTCAGAGGCCGAAAGAGTCGCGCATCACTCGTTGGATCGATTAATTTTTGGAGTCCGAACGAGTCGCGCATCACTCGTTGGACCTAAAATTTTCCAAATTCGGACGAGGTCGCGCATCACTCGTTGGTTCTGAAGAGTGTCAGAGTCCGACAGAGTCGCGCATCACTCATTCGATCGAAAAATTTGAAAAGTCCGAGAAGTTCGCGCATCACTCGTTGGTTGTGAAAATTTCCGAAATTCGACGGGCTCTCGTATCACTCGTTGACACGAGAAATTCAGAGAGTCCGAGGGGGTCGCGCTTCTTTCGTTAAATCAAAAAATTCATGAAGTCCGAAAAAGTCGCGCATCACTCGTTGGGCCGATCAATTTTTGAAGTTCGAAAGGGTTGCGCATCATTCGAGGGATCGAAAGATTCTTAAAGTCCGAACGGGTCGCGCATCACTCGTAGGATCGGAAAATTCTCGAAGTTCAAACGGGTCGCGCATCACTCGTTGGATCAAAAAATATTCAGAGTTCGAGAGGTTCGCGCATCATTTTTCGGATCACAAAATTTCCAAAGTCCGAGCGGGTCACGCATCACTCGTTGGATCAAAAAATTCTCAAAGTCCGAAAGGGTCGCGCATATTTCATTCGAACGAAAAGTTTTCAAATTCCGGAAGAGTCACGCATTACTTGTTGGATCGGAAAATTTTTGAAGACCGCCAGGGTCGCGAATCACTCGTTAACACAAGAAATTCATGAAGTCCAAAAAAGTCGAGCATCACTCGTTGAATCGAAAAATTTCCAAAGTCCAAGAAGTTCGCGCATCACCCGTTGGTGAGGAAAATTTTCGAAATTCGAAGGGCTCTTGTATCACTCGTTGACACAAGAAATTCAGAAAGTCTAAAAAGGTCGCGCTTCTTTCGTTAAATCAAAACATTCTTGAAGTCCGAAGATTCGCGCGACACTCGTTGGTTCGAAAAATTCCCAAAGTCCAAACGAGTCGTGCATTACTCGTTAGATCGGAAACTCTGCAAAGTTCGAGAGGGTCGCGCATCACTCGTTGGATCGAAAAATTCCCAAATTCGGACGAGGTTGCGCATCACTCGTTGGTTCTAAAAAGTTCAAAAGTCCGGAAGAGTCGCGCATCACTCGTTATATCAAAGAATTTTCGAAGTCCGGCAGAGTCGCGCATCACTCATTCGATTAAAAAATTCTAAGAGTCCGAAAGAGTCCCGCATCACTCGTTGAATCAAAAAATTTCCAAAGTCAGAGAGGGTTGCGCATCACTCGTTGCATCGAAAAATTTCCAAAGTCCGAAAGAGTCGCGCATCACCCGCTGGATCGAAAACTTTGCGAAGTTTGAGAGTGTCGCGCATCACTCGTTGGATCGGAAAATTTTCGAAGTCCGAAAGAGTCGCGCTTCACTTGTTGGATCAAAGAATTTTCGAAGTCCTAACAAGTCGCGCATCACTCGTTCGATCGAAAAATCCTAAAAGTCCGGAAGTGTTGCGCATTTCTGGCTGGATCTAAAAATTTTCAAAGTCCAATAGAGTCGCGCATCACTCGTTGGATCTGATAAGTTTCGAAATTCCAGAGGGTCGCGCATCACTCGTTGGATCTGATAAGTTTCGAAATTCCAGAGGGTCGCACAACACTCGTTGGATCGAGAAATTTTCAAAGTTCGGAAGGGTCGCGCATCACTCCTTGAATCGAAAAATTTTCAAATTCCGGAAAAGTCACGCATCACTCGTTTGATCGGTAAGTTTTCGAAGTGCGCTGGGGTCGCGCATCACTCGTCAGCACAAGAAATTCATGAAGTTCAAGAGGGTCGCGCAACACTTGTTGGATCGAAAAATCTCCAAAGTTCGAAAGGATCGCGCATCACTCGTTGAATCAAGAAATCTCCAAAGTCCGAGAGAGTCGCGCATCACTCGTAAGATCGGAGAATCTTCAAAGTGCGGAACAGTCGCGCATCACTCGTTGGATCGGAAAATTTTTGAAGTCCGAAAGATTCGCGGATCACTCGTTGGATCGAAAAATTCTCATAGTTCGAGAGGGTCACGCATCACTCGTTGGATCAAAAAATTTACGAAGTGCGAGAGGGTCGCGGGTCACTCGTTGGATCGAAAAATTTTTGGAGTCCGAAAAAGTTGCGGATCACTCGTTGGATTAAAAAATTCTCAAAGTTCGAGAGGGTCGCGCATCACTTGTTAGATCAAGAAATTCCCAAAGTCCAAACGAGTCTCGCATCACTAGTTGGATTGAGAAATTTTCGAAGTCCGAGAGGGTCACGCATTACTCGTTGAATTGAAAAATTTCCAAGTTTTGGAGGAGTCACGCATCTCTCTTCGGATCGAAAACTTCTCAAAGTCCGCCGAAGTCGCGCATCGCTCGTTTGATTGGAAAATTCTCGAATTTCGGAAAAGTCGCGCATCACTCGTTGGATCAGAAAATATTCAAAGTCCGAGGGGGTCGCGAATCACTCGTTAGAATCAGAAATTTATGAAGTCTAAGGGGGTCGCGTGTCACTCGTTGAATCAGAAAATACTTGGAGTCCAAAAAAGTCGCGCATCACTCGTTGGATCAGGAAATATTCAAAGTCTGAGAGGGTCGCGAATCACTCGTTAGAATCAGAAATTTATGAAGTCCAAGGGGGTCGCGTGTCACTCGTTGAATCAGAAAATACTTGGAGTCCGAAAAAGTCGCGCATCACTCGTTGGATCGAAAAATTCTCATAGTTCGAGAGGGTCACGAATCACTCGTTGGATCAAAAAATTTACGAAGTGCGAGAGGGTCGCGGGTCACTCGTTGGATCGAAAAATTTTTGGAGTCCGAAAAAGTTGCGGATCACTCGTTGGATTAAAAAATTCTCAAAGTTCGAGAGGGTCGCGCATCAATTGTTAGATCAAGAAATTCCCAAAGTCCAAACGAGTCTCGCATCACTAGTTGGATTGAGAAATTTTCGAAGTCCGAGAGGGTCACGCATTACTCGTTGAATTGAAAAATTTCCAAGTTTTGGAGGAGTCACGCATCTCTCTTCGGATCGAAAACTTCTCAAAGTCCGCCGAAGTCGCGCATCGCTCGTTTGATTGGAAAATTCTCGAATTTCGGAAAAGTCGCGCATCACTCGTTGGATCAGAAAATATTCAAAGTCCGAGGGGGTCGCGAATCACTCGTTAGAATCAGAAATTTATGAAGTCTAAGGGGGTCGCGTGTCACTCGTTGAATCAGAAAATACTTGGAGTCCGAAAAAGTCGCGCATCACTCGTTGGATCAGGAAATATTCAAAGTCCGAGAGGGTCGCGAATCACTCGTTAGAATCAGAAATTTATGAAGTCCAAGGGGGTCGCGTGTCACTCGTTGAATCAGAAAATACTTGGAGTCCGAAAAAGTCGCGCATCACTCGTTGAATCAAAAAATTCCCAAAGTTCGAGGAGTTTGCGCATCACTCGTCGGATCAAAAAATTTCCAAAGTTTCAGAGGGTCGCGCATCATTTCTTGAAACACGAAATTTTTGAAGTCCGAAAGATTCGCGCATCACTCGTTGGATCGATAAATTTTCAAAGTACGAGAGGGTCGCGCATCACTCGTAGGATCGGAAAATTCTCAAAGTCTAAACGGGTCGCGCATCACTCGTTGGATCGAAAAATTTTCAAAGTCCGAAAGAGTCGCGCATCACCCGTTGGATCGACAAATTTCCGAAAGTTGAAAGGGTCGCGCATTACTCGGAGGATCAAAAAATTTGTGAAGTCCAAACGAGTCGTGCATCTCTCATTGGATCGAAAAATTTTCAGAGATCGAGAGGGTCGCGCATCACTCGTTCGATTGGGAAATTTGAAAAGTCCGAGAGAGTCGCGCATCACTCGTTAGATCGAAAAATTCTTGAAGTTCGAGAGGGTCGCGCATCACTCGATGGATCGAAAAATTTCCAAAGTCCGAGAGGGTCGCGCATTACTCGTTGCATTGAAAAATTATCAAATTTCGGTGAGGTCACGCATCTCTCGTTGGATAGAAAACTCCTCAAAGTCCGCCGGGGTCGCGTAACACTCGTTCAATTGGAAAATCTCCAAATTTCGAAAAAGTCGCGCATCACTCGTTGGATTAGAAAATTTCCAAAGTCCAAAAGGGTCGCGAATCACTTGTTAACACAAGAAATTCATGGAGTCCAAGAGGGTCAAGCATCACTTGTGGGATCAAAAAAATTTGAAAGTCTGGGAGAGTCGCTCATCACTTGTTGGATCGAAAAATTTCCAAAGTCCGAAAGAGTCGCACATTAGTCGTTGGATCGAAAACTTTGCGAAGTTTGAAAGTGTCGCGCATCACCCGTTGGATCGAAAACTTTGCGAAGTTCGAGAGGGTCGCGGGTCACTCGTTGGATCGAAAAATTTTCGGAGTCCGAAATAGTCGCGGATCACTCGTTGGATGAAAATATTTTCAAAGTTCGAGAGAATCGCGCATCACTTGTGAGATCAAAAAAATTTGAAAGTCCAAACAAGTCTCGCATCACTCGTTGGATTAAGAAATTTTCGAAGTCCGAAAGGGTCACGCATTACTCGTTGAATTGAAAAATTTCCAAGTTTCGGAAAAGTCACGCATCTCTCCTTGGATCGAAAACTTCTCAAAGTCCGCCGAGGTCGCGCATCGCTCGTTTAATTGGAAAATTCTCGAATTTCGGAATGGTCGTGCATCACTCTTCGGATCAGAAAATATTCAAAGTCCGAAAGGGTCGCGAATCACTTGTTAACACAAGAAATTCATGGAGTCCAAGAGAGTCAAGCATCACTCGTTGGATTAAAAAAAATTTGAAAGTCTGGAAGAGTCGCTCATCACTTGTTGGATCGAGAAATTTTCAAATTCCGAAAGAGTCGCACATTACTCGTTGGATCAAAAGATTTTAGAAGTTCTAGAGGGTTGCGCATCACTCGTTGGTTCGGAAAAATTCCGAAATCCGGAAGGGCCTCGCATCACTCGTTGACACAACGAATCAAAAAAGTCTCAAAGAGTCGCGAATCACTCGTTGGATTGCGAAATTTCCAAAGTCCGAAAGAGTCGCACATTACCCGTTGGATCAAGAAATTTTGAAAGTCCGACAGGGTCGCGCATCACTCGTTGGATCGAAAAATTCGCAAAGTCCGGAAGAGTCGCGCATCACTCGTTGGTTCGTAAAATCTTCAGAGTCCAAAAGAGTCGCGCATCACTCGTTGGATCGTAAAATTTTCAGAGTCCGATAAGGTCGCACATCACTCGTAGGATCGAAAAATTTCCAAAAATCGAACGAGTAGCGCATCACTCGTTGGATCGGAAAATTTTTGAAGTTCGAGAGGGTCGCGCATTACTCATCGGATCGGAAAATTTCCAAAGTCTGAACGGGTCGCGCATCACTCGTTGAATCAAAAAATTTTCAAAGTCCGAGAGGGTCGCGCATCACTCGTTGGTTCAAAAATCTCCCGAATTCCGACAGGGCCTCGCATCACTCGTTGACACAAGTAATTTGGAGAGTCCGAACGATTCGCGTATCACTTGTTAGATCGAAAAACTTTTAAAGTCCCAACCAGTCGCGCATCACTTGTTGGATCGAGAAATTCACGAAGTCCGAGATGGTCGCGCATCACTCGTTGGTTCAAAAAATTTCCGACATCCGACAGGGCCTCGCATCACTCGTTGACAAAAAAAATTGGCAGAGTTCAAACGAGTCGCGCATCATTCGTTGGATCGAAAAATTCCCGAGTCCGAACGAGTCGCGAATCACTCGCAGGATCAAAAAACTCTCGAAGTCCGAGAGGGTCACGCATCACTCGTTGGATCGAGAAATTTTCAAAGTCTGAACGGATTGCGCATCACTTAATGGTTCAAAAAATTCTTGAAGTCCGAGAGGGTCGCGCATCACTCGTTGGATCGTCAAATTTTTAGAGTCCGACAAGGTCGCGCATCACTCGTTAAATCGCAGAATTTTCGAAGTCTGAAAGGGTCGCGCATCACTCGTTGGATCGTAAAATTTTTAGAGTCCAAAAGAGTCGCGCATCAAACGTTGGATCGCGAAATTTTCGGAGTCTGAACGGATTGCGCATCACTCGTTGGTTCGAAAAATTCTTAAAGTTCGAGAGAGTTGCGCATCACTTGTTATATCGGAGAATTTCCGAAGTTCGGAAGGGCCGCGCATCACTTGCTGAATCAGAAAATTTTCAAAGTCCGAGAGGGTCGCGCATCACTCGTTGGATCGTCAAATTTTTAGAGTCCGACAAGGTCGCGCATCACTCGTTAAATCGCAAAATTTTTGAAGTCTGAGAGTGTCGCGCCTCAATCGTTAAATCGAAGCATTTTCAAAGTCCAAAAGGGTCGCGCATCACTCGTTGGTTCGAAAAATTCCCGAATTCCGACAGGTCCTCGCATCACTCGTTGACACAAGAAATTTAGAGAATCCGAACAAGTCGCGCATCACTTGTTAGATCGAAAACCTTTCAAAGTCCGAACGAATCGCGCATCACTCATGGGTCAAAGATTTTCGAAGTCTGAAAGAGTCGCGCATCACTCGTTGGTTCAAAAACTCTTCAAAGTCCGAAAGGGTCGCGCATCACTCGTTGGCTCAAGAAATTTCTGGATGCAGATGGGGCCTCGCATCACTCGTTAACACAAAAAATTTCCACAGTCCGAAAGAGTCGCACATCACTCTTTAGATCGGAAAATTTCGTAAGTTCGAACGATTAGCGCATCACTCGTTGGATCGGAGATTTTTTGAAGTTCGAAAGGGTCGCGCATCACTCGTCGGATCGAAAAATTCTCAAAGTCGGAGAGGGTCGCCCATCACTCGTTGGTTCGAAAAACTTCCGAAATCCGACAGGGACTCGCGTCACTCGTTGACACAATAAATTCAGAGAGTCGGAACGAGTCGCGCATCACTGGCTGGATCGAGAAATTTTCAAATCCCGGAAGGGTTGCGCATCACACGTTGAATCGAAAAATTTTTGAAGTTCGAGAGGGTCGCGCATCACTCGTCGAATCAAAAAATTTCCAAAGTCCGAGCGGGTCGCGCATCACACGTCGGTTCGAAAAATTTTTGGAGTCCGAGAGGGTCGCGCGTTACTCGTCGGATCGAAAAATTTTCAAAGTCTGAGCGGGTCGCGCATCACTCGTTGGTTCAGAAAATTCTCAATATCCGACAGGGCGTCGCATCACTCGTTGGATCAAAAGATTTCAAAGTCTCAACCGATCGCGCATCACTCGTTGGTTCAAAAAATTCTCGAAGTTCGAGAGAGTCGCGCACCACTCGTTGGATCGAAGAATTTCCGAAGTTCGAAAGGGTTGCGCATTGCTTGTTGGATCAAAGAATTTCCAAAGTCCGACAGGGTCGTGCATCACTCGTTGAATCGTCAAATTTTCAGAGTCCAAAAGAGTGGCGCATCACTCGTTGGATCGCGAAATTTTCAAAGTCTGAAAGAGTCGCACATTACTTGTCGGATCGGGAAATTTCCAAAGTCCAAAAAAGTCACGCATCACTCGTTGAATTGAGAACTTTTTGAAGTCCGGAAGATTCGCACATTACTCGTTGGATCAAGAAATTTTCAAAGTCCGAGGGGGTCGCGCATCACTCGTTGTTCTGAAAAATTTCCGAAATCCGACAGGGCCTAGCATCACTTGTTGGTACAAAAAATTTAGAGAGTCCGAAAGAGTCGCGCATCACTCGTTGGATCGCGAAATTTTCAAATTCCGAAAAAGTCGCACATTACTCGTTGGATCAAAAAATCTTAGAAGTTCTAGAGGGTTGCGCATCACTCGTTGGTTCGAAAAAATTCCGAAATCCGGAAGGGCCTCGCATCACTCGTTGACACAATGAATCAAGAGAGTCTCAAAGAGTCGCGAATTACTCGTTGGATTGCGAAATTTCCAAAGTCCGAAAGAGTCGCACATTACCCGTTGGATCAAGAAATTTTGAAAGTCCGACAGGGTCGCGCATCACTCGTTGAATCGAGAAATTCGCAAAGTCCGGAAGAGTCGCGCATCACTCGTTGGTTCGTAAAATCTTCAGAGTCCAAAAGAGTCGCGCATCACTCGTTGGATCGTAAAATTTTCAGAGTCCGACAAGGTCGCACATCACTCGTTGGATCGAAAAATTTCCCAAAATCGAACGAGTAGCGCATCACTCGTTGAATCAAAAAATTATCAAAGTCCGAGAGGGTCGCGCATCACTCGTTGGTTCAAAAATCTCCCGAATTCCGACAGGGCCTCGCATCACTCGTTGACACAAGAAATTCGGAGAGTCCGAACGAGTCGCGCATCACTTGTTAGATCGGAAACCTTTTGAAGTCCCAACGAGTCGCGCATCACTTGTTGGATCGAGAAATTCACGAAGTCCGACAAGGTCGCACATCACTCGTTTGATCGAAAAATTTCCCAAAATCGAACGAGTAGCGCATCACTCGTTAGATCGGAAAATTTTCAAAGTTCGAGAGGGTCGCGCATTACTCATCGGATCGAAGAATTTCCGAAGTTCGGAAGGGCCGCGCATCACTTGCTGAATCAGAAAATTTTCGAAGTCCGAGAGGGTCACGCATCACTCGTTGGATCGTCAAATTTTTAGAGTCCGACAAGGTCGCGCATCACTCGTTAAATCGCAGAATTTTCGAAGTCTGAAAGGGTCGCGCATCACTCGTTGGATCGTAAAATTTTCAGAGTCCGAAAGAGTTGCGCATCAAACGTTGGATCGCGAAATTTTCGGAGTCTGAACGGATTGCGCATCACTCGTTGGTTCGAAAAATTCTTGAAGTTCGAGAGAGTTGCGCATCACTTGTTATATCGAAGAATTTCCGAAGTTCGGAAGGGCCGCGCATCACTTGCTGAATCAGAAAATTTTCAAAGTCCGAGAGGGTCGCGCATCACTCGTTGGATCGTAAAATTTCCAGAGTCCGACAAGGTCGCGCATCACTCGTTAAATCGCAAAATTTTTGAAGTCTGAAAGTGTCGCGCCTCAATCGTTGAATCGAAGCATTTTCGAAGTCCAAGAGGGTCGCGCATCACGCGTTGGTTCGAAAAATTCCCGAATTCCGACAGGGCCCCGCATCACTCGTTGACACGAGAAATTTGGAGAGTCCGAACAAGTCGCGCAACACTTGTTAGATCGAAAAACTTTTGAAGTCCGAACGAGTCTCGAATCACTTGCAGGATCAAAAACCACGCGAAGTCCGAGAGGATCACGCATCACTCGTTAGATCGGAAAATTTCCAAAGTCCGAAAGGGTGTCGCATCACTCGTCCGATCGAAATATTTTCAAAGTCTGAAAAAGGCGCGCATCACTTGTTTGATCGAGAAATTGCCAAAGTCCGAACGAGTCGCGCATCACTCGCTAAATCGAGAAATGTACAAAGTCCGAGAGGGTCGCGCATCACTCTTCGGATCAAAAAATTCTCAAAGTCTGAGCGGGTCGCGCATCACTCTTCGGATCGAAAAATTTTCAAAGTTCGAACGAGTCGCGCATCACTTGCTAAATCGAGAAATTTACGAAGTCCGAGGGGGTCGCGCATCACTCATTGGTTCAAAAAATTTCCGAAATCCGACAGGGCCTCTCATCACTCGATGGCACAAGAAATTAAGAGAGTCCGAACGAGTCGCGCATCACTCATTGGATCGAACAATTTTCGAAGTCCGAACTAGTCGCGCATCACTTGTTGGACCAAAGGATCTTCAAAGTCTGAGAGGGTCACGCATCAGTCGTTGGTTCAAAAAAATTTCGAAACTCGACAGGGCCTCGAATCACTCGTTAACCCAAAAAATTTCTACAGTCCGGAAGAGTCGCGCATCACTCGTTGGATCGAAGAATTTTTGAAGTTCGAGTAGGTCGCGCATCACTCGTCGGATCGAAAAATTTTCAAAGTCCGAGAGGGTCGCCCATCACTCGTTGGTTCGAAAAATTTCTGAAATCCGACAGAGCCTCGCGTCACTCGTTAAAACAATAAATTCAAAGAGTCCGAACGAGTCGCGCATCACTGGCTGGATCAAGAAATTTCAAAGTCGGAAAGGGTTGCGCATCACTCGTTGGATCGAAAAATTTTCGAAGCTTAAACGGGTCGCGCATCACTTTTCAGATCGAAGAATTTCCAAAGTCTGAAACAGTCGTGCATTACTCGTTGGATCGAGAAATTCCTAAAGTCCGAGAGGGTCGCGCATCACTCGTTGGTTCAAAAAATTTCCGACATCCGACAGGATCGCGCATCACTAGTCCAATCGAAAAATTTTCAAAGTCTGAAAGGGTCGCGCATTACTTGTTGGATCGAAAAATTTCCAAAGTCCGAACGAATCGCGCATCACTCATGGGTCAAAGATTTCAGAAGTCTGAAAGAGTCGCGCATCACTCGTTGGTTTGAAAACTTTTCAAAGTCCGAAAGGGTCGCGCATCACTCGTTGGCTCAAGAAATTTCTGGATGCCGATGGGGCCTCGCATCACTTGTTAACACAAAAAATTTCCACAGTCCGGAAGAGTCGCACATCACTCGTTAGATCGAAAAATTTCCTAAGTTCGAACGATGAGCGCATCACTCGTTGGATCGGAGAATTTTTGAAGTTCGAAAGGGTCGCGCATTACTCTTCGGGTCAAGGAATTCTCAAAGTCCGAGCGGGTCGCGCATCACTCTTCGGATCGGAAAATTTTCAAAGTTCGAACGAGTCGCGCATCACTTGCTAAATCGAGAAATTTACGAAGTCCGAGGGGGTCGCGCATCACTCGTTGGTTCAAAAAATTTCCGAAATCCGACAGGGCCTTGCATCACTCGATGGCACAAGAAATTTAGAGAGTCCGAACGAGTCGCGCATCACTCATTGGATCGAACAATTTTCGAAGTCCGAACTAGTCGCGCATCACTTGTTGGACTAAAGGATCTTCAAAGTCCGAGAGGGTCGCGCATCACTCGTTGGATCAAAAAATTTTCAAAGTCTGAGCGGGTCGCGCATCACTCTTCAGATCGAAAAATTTTCAAAGTCCAAACGAATCGCGCATCACTTGTTGGATCAAAGAATTTTTGAAGTTTGAAAGAGTCGCGCATCACTCGTTGGATCAAAGATTTTCGAAGTCTGAAACAGTTGCGCATTACTCGTTGGATCAAAAAATTTTCAAAGTCCGAGAGAGTCGCGCATCACTCGTTGGTTCGAAAAATTTCCAAAATCCGACAGGGTCGCGCATCACTCGTCCGATCGAAAAATTTTCAAAGTCTGAAAGAGTTGCGCATTACTTGTTAGATCAAAAAATTTCCGAAGTCCGAAAGGGTCGCGCATCACTCGTTGGCTCAAGAAATTTTTAAATGCCGACGGGGCCTCGCATCACTCGTTAACACGAAAGATTTCCACAGTCCGAAAGAGTCGCACATCACCCGTTGGATCGGAAAATTTCCGAAGTTCGAACGAGTAGCGCATCACTCGTTGGATCGAAAAATTTTTAAAGTTCGAGAGGGTCGCGCATCACTCGTCGGATCAAAAAATTTCCGAAATCCGACAGATTCGCACATCACTCGTCCGATCGAAAAATTTTCGAAGTCTGGAAGAGTTGCGCATTACTTGTTAGATCAAAAAATTTCCGAAGTCCGAACGAGTCGCGCATCACTCGTTGGATCAAAGATTTTCGGTTTCTGAAACAGTTGCGCATTACTCGTTGGATCAAAAAATTTTCAAAGTCCGAGAGGGTCGCGCATCACACGTTGGTTCGAAAAATTTCCGAAATCCGACAGGGTCGCGCATCACTCGTCCGATCGAAAAATTTTCAAAGTCTGAAAGAGTTGCGCATTACTTGTTAGATCAAAAAATTTCCGAAGTTCGAACGAGTCGCGCATCACTTGCTAAATCGAGAAATTTACGAAGTCCGAGGGGGTCGCGCATCACTCATTGGTTCAAAAAATTTCCGAAATCCGACAGGGCCTCTCATCGTCGATGGCACAAGAAATTAAGAGAGTCCGAACGAGTCGCGCATCACTCATTGGATCGAACAATTTTCGAAGTCCGAACTAGTCGCGCATCACTTGTTGGACTAAAGGATCTTCAAAGTCCGAGAGGGTCGCGCATCACTCGTTGGATCAAAAAATTTTCAAAGTCTGAGCGGGTCGCGCATCACTCTTCAGATCGAAAAATTTTCAAAGTCCAAACGAATCGCGCATCACTTGTTGGATCAAAGAATTTTTGAAGTTTGAAAGAGTCGCGCATCACTCGTTGGATCAAAGATTTTCGAAGTCTGAAACAGTTGCGCATTACTCGTTGGATCAAAAAATTTTCAAAGTCCGAGAGAGTCGCGCATCACTCGTTGGTTCGAAAAATTTCCAAAATCCGACAGGGTCGCGCATCACTCGTCCGATCGAAAAATTTTCAAAGTCTGGAAGAGTTGCGCATTACTTGTTAGATCAAAAAATTTCCGAAGTCCGAACGAGTCGCGCATCACTCGTTGGATCAAAGATTTTCGGAGTCTGAAACAGTTGCGCATTACTCGTTGGATCAAAAAATTTCCGAAGTCCGAAAGGGTCGCGCATCACTCTCTGGCTCAAGAGATTTTTAAATGCCGACGGGGCCTCGCATCACTCGTTAACACGAAAGATTTCCACAGTCCGAAAGAGTCGCACATCACCCGTTGGATCGGAAAATTTCCGAAGTTCGAACGAGTAGCGCATCACTCGTTGGATCGAAAAATTTTTAAAGTTCGAGAGGGTCGCGCATCACTCGTCGGATCAAAAAATTTCCAAAGTCCGACAGATTCGCACATTACTCGTTGGATCTAGAAATTTCCACAGTCCGAGAGGTTCGCGTATCGCTCGATGGTTCAAGAAATTTCCGAAATCCGACGGGGCCTCGCATCACTCGATGATACAAAGAATTTTCACAGTCCGAAAGATTCGCGCTTCACTCGTTGGTTCGGAAAATTTTTAAAGTTCGAGAAGGTCGCGCATCTCTCTTCGGATCAATAAATTTCCAAAGTCCGGAAGAGTTGCACATTACTCGTTGGATCAAGAAATTCTCAAAGTCCGAAAGGATCGCGCATCACTCGTTGGCTCAAGAAATTTTTAACTGCCGACAGGGCCTCGCATCACTCGTTAACACGAAAGATTTCCGAAGTTCGAACGAGTAGCGCATCACTCGTTGGATCGAAAAATTTTCAAAGTTCGAGAGGGTCGCGCATCACTCGTCGGATCAAAGAATTTCCAAAGTTCGACAGATTCGCACATTACTCGTTGGATCTAGAAATTTCCACAGTCCGAGAGGTTCGCGTATCGCTCGATGGTTCAAGAAATTTCCGAAATCCGACGGGGCCTCGCATCACTCGATGATACAAAGAATTTTTACAGTCCGAAAGATTTGCGCTTCACTCGTTGGTTCGGAAAATTTTTAAAGTTCGAGAAGGTCGCGCATCACTCGTCGGATTAAAAAATTTCCAAAGTCCGGAAGAGTCGCACATTACTCGTTGGATCAAGAAATTCTCAAAGTCCGAAAAGGTCGCGCATCACCCGTTGGTTCGAAAATCTTTCGAAATCCGAAGGGGCCTCGCATCACTCGTTGACACAAAAAATTTTCACAGTCCGAAAGAGTCGCGCTTCACTTGTTGGATCGGAAGATTTTTAAAGTCCGAAGAAGTAGCACATTACTCGTTGGATCAAAAAATTTTCAAATTTCGGAAGGGTTGCGCCTCACTCGTTGGTTCAAAAAATTTTCGAAATCCAACAGGGCCTCGCATCACCTGTTGACACAAAAAATTTAGGGAGTCCGAACTAGTTTCGCATCACTCGTTGGATCGAACAATTTTTAAAGTCCGAACGAGTCGCGCATCACTTGTTGCACCAAAAGATCTTCAAAGTTCGAAAGGGTCGCACATCACTTGTTAGATCCAAAATCTTTCAAAGTCCGAGAAAGTCGCACATTACTCGTTGGATCAAGAAATTTTCAAAGTCCGAAAGGGTCGCGCATCACTCGTTGGTTCGAAAAATTTTCAAAGTCCGAACGAATCGCGCATCACTCGTTGGATCAAGAAATTCTCAAAGTCTGAGAGGGTCGCGCCTCACTCAATGGTTCAAAAAATTTTTGAAATCCGACAGTGTCGCGCATCACTTAGTGGTTTGAAGATTTTCGAAGTCTGAACAAGTCGCGCATCACTCGTTGGACCAAAGGATCTTCAAAGTCCGAGAGGGTCGCGCATCACTCGTTGGATCAAAAAATTTTTAAAGTCTGAGCGGGTCGCGCATCACTCTTCGGATCGAAAAATTTTCAAAGTCCAAACGAATCGCGCATCACTTGTTGGATCAAAGAATTTTTGAAGTTTGAAAGAGTCGCGCATCACTCGTCGGATCGAAAAATTTCCAAAGTCCGAGAGGGCCGCCCATCACTCGTTGGTTCGAAAAATTTCTGAAATCCGACAGGGCCCCGCGTCACTCGTTGACACAATGAATTCAGAGATTCCGAACAAGTCGCGCATTACTTGTTGGATCGAAAATTTTCTAAAGTCTGAGAGGGTCCCGCATCACTTGTTGGACCAAAAGATCTTCAAAGTTTGAAAGGGTCGCTCATCACTTGTTAGATCGAGAATCTTCCAAAGTCCGAAGGATTCGCACATGACTCGTTGGATCAAGAAATTTTCAAAGTCCGAGAGGGTCGCGCATCACTCGTTGGTTCGAAAAATCTCCGAAATCCGACAGGGTCGCGGATCACTCGTCCGATCGAAAAATTTTCAAAGTCTGGAAGAGTTGCGCATTACTTGTTAGATCAGAAAATTTCCGAAGTCCGAACGAGTCGCGCATCACTCGTTGGATCAAAGACTTTCGAAGTCTGAAACAGTTGCGCATTACTCGTTGGATCAAAAAATTTTCAAAGTCCGAGAGGGTCGCGCATCACTCGTTGGTTCGAAAAATTTCCAAAATCCGACAGGGTCGCGCATCACTCGTCCGATCGAAAAATTTTCGAAGTCTGAAAGAGTTGCGCATTACTTGTTAGATCAAAAAATTTCCGAAGTCCGAAAGGGTCGCGCATCACTCGTTGGCTCAAGAAATTTTTAAATGCCGACGGGGCCTCGCATCACTCGTTAACACGAAAGATTTCCACAGTCCGAAAGAGTCGCACATCACTCGTTGGATCGGAAAATTTCCGAAGTTCGAACGAGTAGCGCATCACTCGTTGGATCGAAAAATTTTTAAAGTTCGAGAGGGTCGCGCATCACTCGTCGGATGAAAAAATTTCCAAAGTCCGACAGATTCGCACATTACTCGTTGGATCTAGAAATTTTCACAGTCCGAGAGGTTCGCGTATCACTCGATGGTTCAAGAAATTTCCGAAATCCGACGGGGCCTCGCATCACTCGATGATACAAAGAATTTTCACAGTCCGAAAGATTCGCGCTTCACTCGTTGGTTCGGAAAATTTTTAAAGTCCGAAAGAGTCGCACATTCCTCGTTGGATCAAGAAATTCTCAAAGTTCGAGAGGGTCGCGCATCACTTGTTGGTTCGGAAATCTTTTGAAATCCGGAGGGGCCTCGCATCACTCGTTGACACAAAAAATTTCCACAGTCCGAAAGAGTCGCGCTTCACTTGTTGGATCGGAAGATTTTTAAAGTCCGGAAAAGTCGCACATTACTCGTTGGATCAAGAAATTTCTAAAGTCCGAAAGGGTCGCGCATCACTCGTTGGTTCGAAAAATTTTCGAAATCCAACAGGGCCTCGCATCACTTGTTGACACAAAAAATTTAGGGAGTCCGAACTAGTTTCGCATCACTCGTTGGATCGGACAATTTTCAAAGTGCGAACAAGTCGCGCATCACTTGTTGGATCGAAAAATTGTCAAAGTCTGGAAGAGTCTCGCATCACTCGTTGGATCAAAAAAATTTCCGAAGTCCGAACGAGTCGCGCATCACTCGTTGGATCAAAGATTTTCGAAGTCTGAAACAGTTGCGCATTACTCGTTAGATCAAAAAATTTTCAAAGTCCGAGAGGGTCGCGCATCACTCGTTGGTTCGAAAAATTTCCGAAATCCGACAGGGTCGCGCATCACTCGTCCGATCGAAAAATTTTCAAAGTCTGGAAGAGTTGCGCATTACTTGTTAGATCAGAAAATTTCCGAAGTCCGAACGAGTCGCGCATCACTCGTTGGATCAAAGATTTTCGAAGTCTGAAACAGTTGCGCATTACTCGTTGGATCAAAAAATTTTCAAAGTCCGAGAGGGTCGCGCATCACTCGTTGGTTCGAAAAATTTCCAAAATCCGACAGGGTCGCGCATCACTCGTCCGATCGAAAAATTTTCAAAGTCTGAAAGAGTTGCGCATTACTTGTTAGATCAGAAAATTTCCGAAGTCCGAAAGGGTCGCGCATCACTCGTTGGCTCAAGAAATTTTTAAATGCCGACGGGGCCTCGCATCACTCGTTAACACGAAAGATTTCCACAGTCCGAAAGAGTCGCACATCACTCGTTGGATCGGAAAATTTCCGAAGTTCGAACGAGTAGCGCATCACTCGTTGGATCGAAAAATTTTTAAAGTTCGAGAGGGTCGCGCATCACTCGTCGGATGAAAAAATTTCCAAAGTCCGACAGATTCGCACATTACTCGTTGGATCTGGAAATTTTCACAGTCCGAGAGGTTCGCGTATCACTCGATGGTTCAAGAAATTTCCGAAATCCGACGGGGCCTCGCATCACTCGATGATACAAAGAATTTTCACAGTCCGAAAGATTCGCGCTTCACTCGTTGGATCGGAAAATTTTGAAAGTCCGAAAGAGTCGCACATTCCTCGTTGGATCAAGAAATTCTCAAAGTTCGAGAGGGTCGCGCATCACTTGTTGGTTCGGAAATCTTTTGAAATCCGAAGGGGCCTCGCATCACTCGTTGACACAAAAAATTTCCACAGTCCGAAAGAGTCGCGCTTCACTTGTTGGATCGGAAGATTTTTAAAGTCCGAAGAAGTCGCACATTACTCGTTGGATCAAGAAATTTCTAAAGTCCGAAAGGGTCGCGCATCACTCGTTGGTTCGAAAAATTTTCGAAATCCAACAGGGCCTCGCATCACTTGTTGACACAAAAAATTTAGGGAGTCCGAACTAGTTTCGCATCACTCGTTGGATCGGACAATTTTCAAAGTGCGAACAAGTCGCGCATCACTTGTTGGATCGAAAAATTGTCAAAGTCTGGAAGAGTCTCGCATCACTCGTTGGATCAAAAAAATTTCCGAAGTCCGAACGAGTCGCGCATCACTCGTTGGATCAAAGATTTTCGAAGTCTGAAACAGTTGCGCATTACTCGTTAGATCAAAAAATTTTCAAAGTCCGAGAGGGTCGCGCATCACTCGTTGGTTCGAAAAATTTCCGAAATCCGACAGGGTCGCGCATCACTCGTCCGATCGAAAAATTTTCAAAGTCTGGAAGAGTTGCGCATTACTTGTTAGATCAAAAAATTTCCGAAGTCCGAACGAGTCGCGCATCACTCGTTGGATCAAAGATTTTCGGAGTCTGAAACAGTTGCGCATTACTCGTTGGATCAAAAAATTTCCAAAGTCCGAGAGGGTCGCGCATCACACGTTGGTTCGAAAAATTTCCGAAATCCGACAGGGTCGAGCATCACTTGTCCGATCGAAAAATTTTCAAAGTCTGGAAGAGTTGCGCATTACTTGTTGGATCAAAAAATTTCCGAAGTCCGAAAGGGTCGCGCATCACTCGTTGGCTCAAGAGATTTTTAAATGCCGACGGGGCCTCGCATCACTCGTTAACACGAAAGATTTCCACAGTCCGAAAGAGTCGCACATCACCCGTTGGATCGGAAAATTTCCGAAGTTCGAACGAGTAGCGCATCACTCGTTGGATCGAAAAATTTTTGAAGTTCGAGAGGGTCGCGCATCACTCGTCGGATCAAAAGATTTCGGAAGTCCGACAGATTCGCACATTACTCGTTGGATCTAGAAATTTCCACAGTCCGGGAGGTTCGCGTATCGCTCGATGGTTCAAGAAATTTCCGAAATCCGACGGGGCCTCGCATCACTCGATGATACAAAGAATTTTCACAGTCCGAAAGATTCGCGCTTCACTCGTTGGTTCGGAAAATTTTTAAAGTTCGAGAAGGTCGCGCATCTCTCTTCGGATCAATAAATTTCCAAAGTCCGGAAGAGTTGCACATTACTCGTTGGATCAAGAAATTCTCAAAGTCCGAAAGGATCGCGCATCACTCGTTGGCTCAAGAAATTTTTAACTGCCGACGGGGCCTCGCATCACTCGTTAACACGAAAGATTTCCGAAGTTCGAACGAGTAGCGCATCACTCGTTGGATCGAAAAATTTTTAAAGTTCGAGAGGGTCGCGCATCACTCGTCGGATCAAAAAATTTCCAAAGTCCGACAGATTCGCACATTACTCGTTGGATCTAGAAATTTCCACAGTCCGAGAGGTTCGCGTATCGCTCGATGGTTCAAGAAATTTCCGAAATCCGACGGGGCCTCGCATCACTCGATGATACAAAGAATTTTTACAGTCCGAAAGATTTGCGCTTCACTCGTTGGTTCGGAAAATTTTTAAAGTTCGAGAAGGTCGCGCATCACTCGTCGGATTAAAAAATTTCCAAAGTCCGGAAGAGTCGCACATTACTCGTTGGATCAAGAAATTCTCAAAGTCCGAAAAGGTCGCGCATCACCCGTTGGTTCGAAAATCTTTCGAAATCCGAAGGGGCCTCGCATCACTCGTTGACACAAAAAATTTTCACAGTCCGAAAGAGTCGCGCTTCACTTGTTGGATCGGAAGATTTTCAAAGTCCGAAGAAGTAGCACATTACTCGTTGGATCAAAAAATTTTCAAATTTCGGAAGGGTTGCGCATCACTCGTTGGTTCAAGAAATTTTCGAAATCCAACAGGGCCTCGCATCACCTGTTGACACAAAAAATTAAGGGAGTCCGAACTAGTTTCGCATCACTCGTTGGATCGAACAATTTTCAAAGTCCGAACAAGTCGAGCATTACTTGTTGGATCGAAAAATTGTCAAAGTCTGAAAGAGTCTCGCATCACTCGTTGGATCAAAGAAAATTTAAAGTCCGAGAGGGTCCCGCATCACTTGTTGGACCAAAAGATCTTCAAAGTTCGGAAGGGTCGCTCATCACTTGTTAGATCGAAAATCTTCCAAAGTCCGAAGGATTCGCACATTACTCGTTGGATCAAGAAATTTTCGAAGTCCGATAGGGTCGCGCATCACTCGTTGGTTCAAAAAATTTCCGAAATCCGACAGGGTCGCGCATCACTCGTCCGATCGAAAAATTTTCGAAGTCTGAAAGAGTTGCGCATTACTTGTTAGATCAAAAAATTTCCGAAGTCCGAACGAGTCGCGCATCACTCGTTGGATCAAAGATTTTCGAAGTCTGAAACAGTTGCGCATCACTCGTTGGATCAAAAAATTTTCAAAGTCCGAAAGGGTCGCGCATCACTCGTTGGCTCAAGAAATTTTTAAATGCCGACGGGGCCTCGCATCACTCGTTAACACGAAAGATTTCCACAGTCCGAAAGAGTCGCACATCACTTGTTGGATCGGAAAATTTCCGAAGTTCGAACGAGTAGCGCATCACTCGTTGGATCGAAAAATTTTTAAAGTTCGAGAGGGTCGCGCATCACTCGTCGGATCAAAAAATTTCCAAAGTCCGACAGATTCGCACATTACTCGTTGGATCTAGAAATTTTCAAAGTCCGAGAGGTTCGCGCATCACTCGATGGTTCAAGAAATTTTCAAAGTCCGAACGAATCGCGCATCACTCGTTGGATCGGAAAATTTGCAAAGTCCGAAAGAGTCGCACATTACTCGTTCAATCAAAAAATTTTCGAAGTCCGAGTGGGTCGCGCATCACTCGTTAGTTCAAAAGATTTCCCAAATCTGACAGGGCGTTGCATCGCTCGTTGACACAAAAAATTTAGAGAGTTCTAACGAGTTTCGCATCACTCGTTGGACCAAAAGATCTATGAAGTCCGAAAGAGTCGCACATTACTCGTTGGATCAAGAAATTTCTAAAGCCCGAGAGGGTCGCGCCTCACTTGATGGTTCAAAAAATTTCCGAAATCCGACAGGGTCGCGCATCACTCGTCCGAACGAAAAATTTTCGAAGTCTGAAAGAGTCGCGCATCACTTGTTGGATCGAGAAATTTTCAAAGTCCGAACGAGTCGCGCATCACTCGTAGGATCGAAAAATTTTCGAAGCCTAATTGGGTCGCACATAACTCGTTGGATCAAGAAATTTTCAAAGTCCGAAAGGGTCGCGCATCACTCGTTGGTTCAAGAATCTTTCGAAATCCGAAGGGGCCTAGCATCACTCGTTGACACAAAAAATTTCCACAGTCCGAAAGAGTCGCGCTTCACTTGTTGGATTGAACAATTTTCAAAGTCCGAACGAATCGCGCATTACTTGTTGGATCAAAAAATTCTCAAAGTCCGAGAGGGTCGCGCATCACTCGTTGGTTCAAAAAATTTTCGAAATCCGACAGGGCCTTGCATCGCTCGTTGACACAAAAAAGTTAGAGAGTCCGAACGAGTTTCGCATCACTCGATGGATCGAACAATTTTTGAAGTCCGAACGAGTCGCGCATGACTTGTTGGACCAAAAAATCTGTAAAGTCCGAAAGAGTCGCACATTACTTGTTGGATGAAGAAATTTCCAAAGTCCGAGAGGGTCGCGCCCCACTCAATGGTTCAAAAAATTTCTGAAATCCGACAGGGTCGCGCATCACTCGTCCGATCGAAAATTTTTCAAAGTCCGAACGAGTCGTGCATCACTCGTAGGATCGGAAAATTTCCGGAACCTAATCGGGTCGCGCATCGCTCGTTAGATCAAAAAATTTTCAAAGTCCGAAAGAGTCGCGCTTCACTTGTTGGATCGGAAAATTTTTGAAGTCCGAAAGAGTCGCACATTACTTGTTGGATCAAGAAATTCTCAAAGTCCAAGAGGGTCGCGCATCACTCGTTGGTTCGAAAATCTTTTGAAATCTGAAGAAGACTCGCAACACTCGTTGACACAAAAAATTTCCACATTCCGAAAGAGTCGCGCTTCATTTGTTAGATCAGAAAATTTTCAAAGTCCGAAAAAGTCGCACATTACTCGTTGGATCGAAAAATTTTTAAAGTCCGAAAAGGTCGCGCATCACTCGTTGGTTCAAAAAATTTTCGAAATCCAACAGGGCCTCGCATCACTCGTTGACAAAAAAAATTAAGGAAGTCCGAACTAGTTTCGCATCACTCGTTGGATCGAACAATTTTCAGAGTCCGAACGAGTCGCGCATCACTCGTAGGATCGAAAAATTTTCGAAGCCTAATTGGGTCGCACATAACTCGTTGGATCAAGAAATTTTCAAAGTCCGAAAGGGTCGCGCATCACTCGTTGGTTCAAGAATCTTTCGAAATCCGAAGGGGCCTAGCATCACTCGTTGACACAAAAAATTTCCACAGTCCGAAAGAGTCGCGCTTCACTTGTTGGATTGAACAATTTTCAAAGTCCGAACGAATCGCGCATTACTTGTTGGATCAAAAAATTCTCAAAGTCCGAGAGGGTCGCGCATCACTCGTTGGTTCAAAAAATTTTCGAAATCCGACAGGGCCTTGCATCGCTCGTTGACACAAGAAATTTAGAGAGTCCGAACGAGTTTCGCATCACTCGATGGATCGAACAATTTTTGAAGTCCGAACGAGTCGCGCATGACTTGTTGGACCAAAAAATCTGTAAAGTCCGAAAGAGTCGCACATTACTTGTTGGATGAAGAAATTTCCAAAGTCCGAGAGGGTCGCGCCCCACTCAATGGTTCAAAAAATTTCTGAAATCCGACAGGGTCGCGCATCACTCGTCCGATCAAAAATTTTTCAAAGTCCGAACGAGTCGTGCATCACTCGTAGGATCGGAAAATTTCCGGAACCTAATCGGGTCGCGCATCGCTCGTTAGATCAAAAAATTTTCAAAGTCCGAAAGAGTCGCGCTTCACTTGTTGGATCGGAAATTTTTTGAAGTCCGAAAGAGTCGCACATTACTTGTTGGATCAAGAAATTCTCAAAGTCCAAGAGGGTCGCGCATCACTCGTTGGTTCGAAAATCTTTTGAAATCTGAAGAAGACTCGCAACACTCGTTGACACAAAAAATTTCCACATTCCGAAAGAGTCGCGCTTCATTTGTTAGATCAGAAAATTTTCAAAGTCCGAAAAAGTCGCACATTACTCGTTGGATCGAGAAATTTTTAAAGTCCGAAAAGGTCGCGCATCACTCGTTGGTTCAAAAAATTTTCGAAATCCAACAGGGCCTCGCATCACTCGTTGACAAAAAAAATTAAGGAAGTCCGAACTAGTTTCGCATCACTCGTTGGATCGAACAATTTTCAGAGTCCGAACGAGTCGCGCATCACTTGTTGGACCAAAAGATCTTCAAAGTTCGAAAGGGTCGCACATCACTTGTTAGATCGAAAATCTTTCAAAGTCCGAAGGATTCGCACATTACTCGTTGGATCTAGAAATTTTCAAAGTCCGAGAGGTCCGCGCATCACTCGATGGTTCAAAAAATTCCCGAATTCCGACAGGGCCTCGCATCACTCGATGATACGAAAAATTCTCACAGTCCGAAAGATTCGCGCTGCACTCGTTGGATCGGAAAATTTGCGAAGTCCGAAAGAGTCGCACATTACTCGTTGGATCAAAAAATTTCCGAAATCCAACAGGGCCTCGCATCACTCGTTGACACAAAAAATTTAGGAAGTCTGAACTAGTTTCGCATCACTCGTTGGATCGAACAATTTCCGAAATCCGACAGGGCCTCGCATCACTCGATGATACAAAAAATTTTCACAGTCCGGAAGATTCGCGCTTCACTCGTTGAATCGGAAAATTTGCGAAGTCCGAAAGAGTCGCACATTACTCGTTGGATCAAAAAATTTCCAAAGTCCGAGAGGGTCGCGCATCACTCGTTGGTTCAAAAAATTCCCGAAATCCGACAGGGTCGCGCATCACTCGTCCGATCGAAAAATTTCCAAAGTCTGAAAGCGTCGCCCATTACTTGTTAGATCAAGAAATTTCCGAAGTCTGAACGAGTCGCGCATCACTTGTTGGATCAAAGATTTTCGAAGTCTGGAAGAGTCGCGCATCATTCGTTGGATCAAAAAATTTCCAAAGTCCGAAAGGGTCGCGCATCACTCGTTGGTTCAAAAAATTTCTGAATGCCGACGGGGCCTCGCATCACTCGGTGACACAGAAAATTTCCACAGTCCAAAAGAGTCGCACATCACTCGTTGGATCGAAAAATTTCAAAAGTTCGAACGAGTAGCGCATCACTCGTTAGATCGGAAAATTCTCGAAGTTCGAGAGGGTCGCGCATCACTCGTCGAATCGAAAAATTGTCAAAGTCTAAACGGGTCGCGCATCACTTGTTAAATCGAAAAATTTTCAAAGTCCAAACGAATCGCGCACCACTCGTTGGATCGGAAAATTTTCAAAATTTGAGAGGGTCGCGCATCACTCGTCGGATCGAAAAATTTTCAAAGTCCGAAAGGGTCGCGCATCACTCGTTGGTTCGAAAAATTTTCGAAATCCAACAGGGCCTCGCATCACTCGTTGACACAAAAAATTTAGGGAGTCCGAACTTGTTCCGCATCTTTCGTTGAATCGAACAATTTTCAAAGTTCGAACCAGTCGCGCATCACTTGTTGGTCCAAAAGATCTTCAAAGTTCGGAAGGGTCGCACATCACTTGTTAGATCGAAAATCTTTTAAAGTCCGGAAGATTCGCACATTACTTGTTGGATTAAGAAATTTCTAAAGTCCAAGAGGTTCGCGCATCACTCGATGGTTCAAGAAATTTCCGAAATCCGACGGGGCCTCGCATCACTCGATGATACAAAAAATTTCCACAGTCCGAAAGATTCGCGCTTCACTTGTTGGATCGGAAAATTTGCGAAGTCCGAAAGAGTCGCACATTACTTGTTGGATCAAAAAATCTCCAAAGTCCGAGAGGGTTGCGCATCACTCGTTGGTTCAAAGAATTTCCGGAATCCGACAGGGTCGCGCATCACTCGTCCGATCGGAAAATTTCCAAAGTCCGAAAGAGTCGCCCATTCTTTGTTAGATCAAGAAATCTCCAAAGTCCGAACAAGTCGCGCATAACTTGTTGGATCAAGAAATTTACGAAGTCCGAGAGAATCGCGCATCACTCGTCGGATCAAAAAATCTTCAAAGTCTAAACGGGTCGCGCGTCACTCGTTGGTTCAAGAAATTTTTGAATTCCGACGGGGCCTCGCATCACTCGTTGACACAAAAAATTTCTACAGTCCGAAAGAGTCACCCATCACTCGTTGGATCGGAAAATTTGCAAAGTCCGAAAGAGTCGCACATTACTCGTTGGATCAGAAAATTTTTGAAGTCTGAAAGAGTCGCGCATCACTTGTTGGATCGAGAAATTTCCGAAATCTGTCGGGGCCTCGCATCACTCGATGACACAAAAAATTTTCACAGTCCGAGAGATTCGCGCTTCACTCGTTGGATCGGAAAATTTGCAAAGTCCGAAAGAGTCGCACATTACTCGTTGGATCAAAAAATTTTCAGAGTCCGAGAGGGTCGCGCATCACTCATTGGTTCAAAAAATTCCCGAATTTCGACCGGGCCTCGCATCACTCGTTGACACAAGAACTTCCGAGAGTCCGAACAAGTCGCGCATCACTTGTTAGATCAAAAAACTCTCGGAGTCCGAGAGGGTCACGCATCACTCGTTGGATCGGAAAATCTCCGAAGTCCGAGAGGGCCGCGCATCACTCGTCCGTTGAAAAAATTTTTAAAGTCTGGAGGAGTCGCGCATCACTTGTTGGATCGAGAAATTTCCGAAATCTGACGGGGCCTTGCATTACTCGTTGACACAAAAAATTTCCACAGTCCGAAAGAGTCGCCCATCACTCGTTAGATCGAAAAATTTTCAAAGTTCGTACGAGTCGCAGCATCACCTAATGAATCAAAAAATTTGCGAGGTCCGAGAGGGTCGCGCATCACTCGTTAGTCCAGAAAATTTTCAAAATCCGACAGGGCCTCGCATCACCTGTTGACAAAAAAAATTAGAAAAGTCCAAACGAGTCGCGCATCATTCGTTGGATCAAGAATTTTTCGAGTTCGAACGAGTCGCGCATCACTTGCTGGACCAAAAAACTCTCGGAGTCCGAGAGGGTCACGCATCACTCGTCGAATCGAAAATTTTTCAGAGTCTAAACGAGTCGCGCATCACTCGTTGGATCGAAAAATTTTCAAAGTCCGAGAGGGTCGCGCATCACTTGTTGGTTCAAGAACTTTCGAGAGTTCGAACAAGTCGCGCATCACTTGTCAGATCAAAAAACTCTCGGAGTCTGAGAGGGTCACGCATCACTCGTCGGATCGAAAAATTTTCGAATTCCGACGTGGCCTCGCATCACTCGATGACACAAAAAATTTTCACAGTCCGAAAAATTCGCGCTTCACTCGTTGGATCGGAAAATTCGCAAAGTCCGAAAGAGTCGCACATTACTCGTTGGTTCAAAAGATTTCCGAAATCCGACAGGGTCGCGCATCACTCGTCCGATCAAAAAATGTCCAAAGTCTGAAAGAGTCGCCCATTACTTGTTAGATCAAGAAATTTCCGAAGTCCGAACGAGTCGCGCACCACTCGTTGGATCGGAAAATTTCCAAAGTTCGAAAAGGTCGCGCATCACTTGTCGGATCGAAAAATTTTCAAAGTCCGAGAGAGTCGCGCATCACTCATCGGTTCAAAAAATTCCCGAATTCCGACAGGGCCTCGCATCACTCGTTGACACGAAAACTTTCGAGAGTCCGAACAAGTCGCGCATCACTTGTTAGATCAAAAAACTCTCGGAGTCTGAGAGGGTCACGCATCACTCGTTGGATCGAAAAATTTCCGAAGTCCGAGAGGGCCGCGCATCACTCGTCCGATCAAAAAATTTTTAAAGTCTGAAAGAGTCGCGCATCACTTGTTGGATCGAGAAATTTCCGAAATCCGACGGGGCCTCGCATCACTCGATGACACGAAAAATTTTCACAGTCCGAAAGATTCGCGCTTCACTCGTTGGATCAGAAAATTTGCAAAGTCCGAAAGAGTCGCACATTACTCGTTGAATCAAAAAATTTTCAGAGTCCGAGAAGGTCGCGCGTCACTTGTTGGTTCAAAAAATTTTCGAAATCCGACAGGGCCCCGCATCGCTCGTTGACACAAAAAATTTAGAGAGTCCGAACGACTTTCGCATCACTCGTTGGATCGAACAATTTTCGGAGTCCAAACGAGTCGCGCATGACTTTCGGGACCAAAAGATCTTTGAAATCCGAAAGAGTCGCACATTACTCGTTGGATCAAGAAATTTCCGAAATCCGACAGGGTCGCGCATCACTCGTCCGATCAAAAAATGTCCAAAGTCTGAAAGAGTCGCCCATTACTTGTTAGATCAAGAAATTTTTGAAGTCCAAACGAGTCGCGCACCACTCGTTGAATCGGAAAATTTCCAAAGTTCAAAAAGGTCGCGCATCACTTGTCGGATCGAAAAATTTTCAAAGTCCGAGAGGGTCGCGCATCACTCATTGGTTCGAAAAATTCCCGAATTCCGACAGGGCCTCGCATCACTCGTTGACACAAGAACTTTCGAAAGTCCGAACAAGTCGCGCATCACTCGTCCGATCAAAATATTTTTGAAGTCTGAAAGAGTCGCGCATTACTCGTTGGATCGAAAAATTTCCGAAATCCGACGTGGCCTCGCATCACTCGATGACACGTAAAATTTTCTCAGTCCGAAAGATTCGCGCTTCACTCGTTAGATCGGAAAATATGCAAAGTCCGAAAGAGTCGCACATTACTCGTTGGATTCAAAAATTTTCAGAGTCCGAGAGGGTCGCGCATCACTCGTCGGATCGAAAAATTTTCAAAGTCTAAACGGGTCGCGCATCACTCGTTGAATCGAAAAATTTTCAAATTCCAAACGAATCGCGCGTTACTCGTTGGATCAGAAAATTACCAAAGTTCGAAAAGGTCGCGCATCACTCGTCGGATCGAAAAATTTTCAAAGTCTGAAAAAGTCGCGCATCACTTGTTTGATCGAGAAATTTCCGAAATCCGACAGAGCCTCGCATCACTCGTTGACACAAGAACTTTCGAGAGTCCGAACAAGTCGCGCATCACTTGTTAGATCAAAAAACTCTCGGAGTCTGAGAGGGTCACGCATCACTCGTCGGATCGAAAAATTTTCAAAGTCCGAGAGGGTCGCGCATCACTCGTTGGTTCAAGAAATTTCCGAAATCCGACGTGACCTCGCATCACTCGATGACACAAAAAATTTTCACAGTTCGAAAGATAAGCGCTTCACTCGTTGGATCGGAAAATTCGCAAAGTCCGAAAGAGTCGCACATTACTCGTTGGTTCAAAAAATTTCCGAAATCCGACAGGGTCGCGCATCACTCGTCCGATCGAAAAATGTCCAAAGTCTGAAAGAGTCGCCCATTACTTGTTAGATCAAGAAAT
Source organism: Athalia rosae (assembly GCF_917208135.1). Classification (NCBI taxonomy): domain Eukaryota; kingdom Metazoa; phylum Arthropoda; class Insecta; order Hymenoptera; family Athaliidae; genus Athalia; species Athalia rosae. The sequence continues at coordinate 7,056,918 of NC_064032.1, read as the reverse complement.
TTTCAAAGTCCGAACGAGTCGCGCACCACTCGTTGAATCGAAAAATTTCCAAAGTCCGAGAGGGTCGCGCATCACTCATTGGTTCAAAAAATTCCCGAATTCCGACAGGGCCTCGCATCACTCGTTGACACAAGAACTTTCGAGAGTCCGAACAAGTCGCGCATCACTTGTTAGATCAAAAAACTCTCGGAGTCTGAGAGGGTCACGCATCACTCGTTGGATCGAAAAATTTCCGGAGTCCGAGAGGGCCGCGCATCACTCGTCCGATCAAATAATTTCTGAAGTCTGAAAGAGTCGCGCATTACTCGTTGGATCGAAAAATTTCCGAAATCCGAAGGGGCCTCGCATCACTCGATGACACGAAAAATTTTCTCAGTCCGAAAGATTCGCGCTTCACTCGTTAGATCGGAAAATTTGCAAAGTCCGAAAGAGTCGCACATTACTCGTTGGATTCAAAAATTTTCAGAGTCCGAGAGGGTCGCGCATCACTCGTCGGATCGAAAAATTTTCAAAGTCTAAACGGGTCGCGCATCACTCGTTGGATCGAAAAATTTTCAAAGTCCGAGAGGGTCGCGCATCACTTGTTGGTTCAAGAACTTTCGAGAGTCCGAACAAGTCGCGCATCACTTGTTAGATCAAAAAACTCTCGGAGTCTGAGAGGGTCACGCATCACTCGTCGGATCGAAAAATTTTCAAAGTCCGAGAGGGTCGCGCATCACTCATTGGTTCAAAGAATTCCCGAATTCCGACGTGGCCTCGCATCACTCGATGACTCAAAAAATTTTCACAGTCCGAAAGATTCGCGCTTCACTCGTTGGATCGGAAAATTCGCGAAGTCCGAAAGAGTCGCACATTACTCGTTGGTTCAGAAGATTTCCGAAATCCGACAGGGTCGCGCATCACTCGTCCGATCAAAAAATGTCCAAAGTCTGAAAGAGTCGCCCATTACTCGTTAGATCAAGAAATTTCCAAAGTCCGAACGAGTCGCGCACCACTCGTTGAATCGGAAAATTTCCAAAGTTCGAAAAGGTCGCGCATCACTCGTCGGATCGAAAAATTTTTAAAGTCCGAGAGGGTCGCGCATCACTCATCGGTTCAAAAAATTCCCGAATTCCGACAGGGCCTCGCATCACTCGTTGACACGAAAACTTTCAAGAGTCCGAACAAGTCGCGCATCACTTGTTAGATCAAAAAACTCTCGGAGTCTGAGAGGGTCACGCATCACACGTTGGATCGAAAAGATTTCCGAAGTCCGAGAGGGTCGCGCATCACTCATCGGTTCAAAAAATTCCCGAATTCCGACAGGGCCTCGCATCACTCGTTGACACGAAAACTTTCGAGAGTCCGAACAAGTCGCGCATCACTTGTTAGATCAAAAAACTCTCGGAGTCTGAGAGGGTCACGCATCACTCGTTGGATCGGAAAATTTCCGAAATCCGACGGGGCCTCGCATCACTCGTTGACACGAAAAATTTTCACAGTCCGAAAGATTCGCGCTTCACTCGTTGGATCGGAAAATTTGCAAAGTCCGAAAGAGTCGCACATTACTCGTTGAATCGAAAAATTTTCAGAGTCCGAGAGGGTCGCGCGTCACTTGTTGGTTCAAAAAATTTTCGAAATCCGACAGGGCCCCGCATCGCTCGTTGACACAAAAAATTTAGAGAGTCCGAACGACTTTCGCATCACTCGTTGGATCGAACAATTTTCGAAAACCAAACGAGTCGCGCATGACTTGTGGGACCAAAAGATCTTTGAAGTCCGAAAAAGTCGCACATTACTCGTTGGATCAAGAAATTTTCAAAGTCCGAGAGGGTCACGCATCACTCGTCGGATCGAAAAATTTCCAAAGTCTAAACGGGTCGCGCATCACTCGTTGGATCGAAAAATTTTCAACTTCCGAACGAATCGCGCGTTACTCGTTGGATCGGAAAATTTCCAAAGTTCGGAAAGGTCGCGCATCACTCGTCGGATCGAAAAATTTTCAAAGTCTGAAAGAGTCGCGCATCACTTGTTGGATCGAGAAATTTCCGAAAACCGACGGAGCCTCGCATCACTCGTTGACACAAGAACTTTCAAGAGTCCGAACAAGTCGCGCATCACTTGTTAGATCAAAAAACTCTCGGAGTCTGAGAGGGTCACGCATCACTCGTCGGATCGAAAAATTTTCAAAGTCCGAGAGGGTCGCGCATCACTCATTGGTTCAAAAAATTCCCGAATTCCGACGTGGCCTCGCATCACTCGATGACACAAAAAATTTTCACAGTCCGAAAGATTCGCGCTTCACTCGTTGGATCGGAAAATTCGCAAAGTCCGAAAGAGTCGCACATTACTCGTTGGTTCAAAAGATTTCCGAAATCCGACAGGGTCGCGCATCACTCGTCCGATCAAAAAATGTCCAAAGTCTGAAAGAGTCGCCCATTACTGGTTAGATCAAGAAATTTCCAAAGTCCGAAAGAGTCGCACATTACTCGTTGGATCAGAAAATTTTTGAAGTCTGAAAGAGTCGCGCATCACTTGTTGGATCGAGAAATTTCCGAAATCTGTCGGGGCCTCGCATCACTCGATGACACAAAAAATTTTCACAGTCCGAGAGATTCGCGCTTCACTCGTTGGATCGGAAAATTTGCAAAGTCCGAAAGAGTCGCACATTACTCGTTGGATCAAAAAATTTTCAGAGTCCGAGAGGGTCGCGCATCACTCATTGGTTCAAAAAATTTCCGAATTTCGACCGGGCCTCGCATCACTCGTTGACACAAGAACTTCCGAGAGTCCGAACAAGTCGCGCATCACTTGTTAGATCAAAAAACTCTCGGAGTCCGAGAGGGTCACGCATCACTCGTTGGATCGGAAAATCTCCGAAGTCCGAGAGGGCCGCGCATCACTCGTCCGTTGAAAAAATTTTTAAAGTCTGGAGGAGTCGCGCATCACTTGTTGGATCGAGAAATTTCCGAAATCTGACGGGGCCTTGCATTACTCGTTGACACAAAAAATTTCCACAGTCCGAAAGAGTCGCCCATCACTCGTTAGATCGAAAAATTTTCAAAGTTCGTACGAGTCGCAGCATCACCTAATGAATCAAAAAATTTGCGAGGTCCGAGAGGGTCGCGCATCACTCGTTAGTCCAGAAAATTTTCAAAATCCGACAGGGCCTCGCATCACCTGTTGACAAAAAAAATTAGAAAAGTCCAAACGAGTCGCGCATCATTCGTTGGATCAAGAATTTTTCGAGTTCGAACGAGTCGCGCATCACTTGCTGGACCAAAAAACTCTCGGAGTCCGAGAGGGTCACGCATCACTCGTCGAATCGAAAATTTTTCAGAGTCTAAACGAGTCGCGCATCACTCGTTGGATCGAAAAATTTTCAAAGTCCGAGAGGGTCGCGCATCACTTGTTGGTTCAAGAACTTTCGAGAGTTCGAACAAGTCGCGCATCACTTGTCAGATCAAAAAACTCTCGGAGTCTGAGAGGGTCACGCATCACTCGTCGGATCGAAAAATTTTCGAATTCCGACGTGGCCTCGCATCACTCGATGACACAAAAAATTTTCACAGTCCGAAAAATTCGCGCTTCACTCGTTGGATCGGAAAATTCGCAAAGTCCGAAAGAGTCGCACATTACTCGTTGGTTCAAAAGATTTCCGAAATCCGACAGGGTCGCGCATCACTCGTCCGATCAAAAAATGTCCAAAGTCTGAAAGAGTCGCCCATTACTTGTTAGATCAAGAAATTTCCGAAGTCCGAACGAGTCGCGCACCACTCGTTGGATCGGAAAATTTCCAAAGTTCGAAAAGGTCGCGCATCACTTGTCGGATCGAAAAATTTTCAAAGTCCGAGAGAGTCGCGCATCACTCATCGGTTCAAAAAATTCCCGAATTCCGACAGGGCCTCGCATCACTCGTTGACACGAAAACTTTCGAGAGTCCGAACAAGTCGCGCATCACTTGTTAGATCAAAAAACTCTCGGAGTCTGAGAGGGTCACGCATCACTCGTTGGATCGAAAAATTTCCGAAGTCCGAGAGGGCCGCGCATCACTCGTCCGATCAAAAAATTTTTAAAGTCTGAAAGAGTCGCGCATCACTTGTTGGATCGAGAAATTTCCGAAATCCGACGGGGCCTCGCATCACTCGATGACACGAAAAATTTTCACAGTCCGAAAGATTCGCGCTTCACTCGTTGGATCAGAAAATTTGCAAAGTCCGAAAGAGTCGCACATTACTCGTTGAATCAAAAAATTTTCAGAGTCCGAGAAGGTCGCGCGTCACTTGTTGGTTCAAAAAATTTTCGAAATCCGACAGGGCCCCGCATCGCTCGTTGACACAAAAAATTTAGAGAGTCCGAACGTCTTTCGCATCACTCGTTGGATCGAACAATTTTCGGAGTCCAAACGAGTCGCGCATGACTTTCGGGACCAAAAGATCTTTGAAATCCGAAAGAGTCGCACATTACTCGTTGGATCAAGAAATTTCCGAAATCCGACAGGGTCGCGCATCACTCGTCCGATCAAAAAATGTCCAAAGTCTGAAAGAGTCGCCCATTACTTGTTAGATCAAGAAATTTTTGAAGTCCAAACGAGTCGCGCACCACTCGTTGAATCGGAAAATTTCCAAAGTTCAAAAAGGTCGCGCATCACTTGTCGGATCGAAAAATTTTCAAAGTCCGAGAGGGTCGCGCATCACTCATTGGTTCGAAAAATTCCCGAATTCCGACAGGGCCTCGCATCACTCGTTGACACAAGAACTTTCGAAAGTCCGAACAAGTCGCGCATCACTCGTCCGATCAAAATATTTTTGAAGTCTGAAAGAGTCGCGCATTACTCGTTGGATCGAAAAATTTCCGAAATCCGACGTGGCCTCGCATCACTCGATGACACGTAAAATTTTCTCAGTCCGAAAGATTCGCGCTTCACTCGTTAGATCGGAAAATATGCAAAGTCCGAAAGAGTCGCACATTACTCGTTGGATTCAAAAATTTTCAGAGTCCGAGAGGGTCGCGCATCACTCGTCGGATCGAAAAATTTTCAAAGTCTAAACGGGTCGCGCATCACTCGTTGGATCGAAAAATTTTCAAATTCCAAACGAATCGCGCGTTACTCGTTGGATCAGAAAATTACCAAAGTTCGAAAAGGTCGCGCATCACTCGTCGGATCGAAAAATTTTCAAAGTCTGAAAAAGTCGCGCATCACTTGTTTGATCGAGAAATTTCCGAAATCCGACAGAGCCTCGCATCACTCGTTGACACAAGAACTTTCGAGAGTCCGAACAAGTCGCGCATCACTTGTTAGATCAAAAAACTCTCGGAGTCTGAGAGGGTCACGCATCACTCGTCGGATCGAAAAATTTTCAAAGTCCGAGAGGGTCGCGCATCACTCGTTGGTTCAAGAAATTTCCGAAATCCGACGTGACCTCGCATCACTCGATGACACAAAAAATTTTCACAGTTCGAAAGATAAGCGCTTCACTCGTTGGATCGGAAAATTCGCAAAGTCCGAAAGAGTCGCACATTACTCGTTGGTTCAAAAAATTTCCGAAATCCGACAGGGTCGCGCATCACTCGTCCGATCGAAAAATGTCCAAAGTCTGAAAGAGTCGCCCATTACTTGTTAGATCAAGAAATTTTCAAAGTCCGAACGAGTCGCGCACCACTCGTTGAATCGAAAAATTTCCAAAGTCCGAGAGGGTCGCGCATCACTCATTGGTTCAAAAAATTCCCGAATTCCGACAGGGCCTCGCATCACTCGTTGACACAAGAACTTTCGAGAGTCCGAACAAGTCGCGCATCACTTGTTAGATCAAAAAACTCTCGGAGTCTGAGAGGGTCACGCATCACTCGTTGGATCGAAAAATTTCCGGAGTCCGAGAGGGCCGCGCATCACTCGTCCGATCAAATAATTTCTGAAGTCTGAAAGAGTCGCGCATTACTCGTTGGATCGAAAAATTTCCGAAATCCGAAGGGGCCTCGCATCACTCGATGACACGAAAAATTTTCTCAGTCCGAAAGATTCGCGCTTCACTCGTTAGATCGGAAAATTTGCAAAGTCCGAAAGAGTCGCACATTACTCGTTGGATTCAAAAATTTTCAGAGTCCGAGAG